>NC_140026.1:10837298-10875562 GCF_964263955.1 Coregonus lavaretus
GAATCCAGGCTGTCTCAACATTCATATCTGTCTTCTCTCTCTCTCTCTCTCTCTCTCTATCTCTCTCTCTCTCTCTCTCTCTCTCTCTCTCTCTCTCTCTCTCTCTCTCTCTCTCTCTCTCTCTCTCTCTCTCCCTGTCTAGGTGTACCAGTGGTTCCCGGGACAGATGCTCCTATATGTTCTGTGGATGAAGCCAGGGTGTTTTCTGAGACCCATGGGTTCCCAATCATCTTTAAAGCTGCGTATGGAGGAGGAGGACGAGGCATGAGAGTGGTTAAAGAGTACGAGGTGAGGATGCACACACACACACATGCAGGCACACACACACACAGACACACACACACAGGTGAATGGTTTTCCTGTGATCTTTAAAGCAGTGTACGGAGACAGAGAACGAGGGATGAGGGTGGAAAACGAGGTGAGGACAGTGTATTTGTGTGTGTGTGTGTGTGTGTGTGTGTGTGTGTGTGTGTGTGTGTGTGTGTTTAGAAGGATTAGAAACACAGGTCAGGTGTGTGTGTTTGTGTGTGATGAATTCCTTGGCATTCCACTTGCTGCCAATAAAATGAAAGCCCTAGAAATCACTCTAGGACTTGTAGAGTCTGTGTATTCACTTCTAGTTTAGTTTAGAATACACACACACACACTCGGCTCTCTCAGAGAGAGAGGGAGAGAGAGAGAGAGGGGGGAGAGAGAGAGAGGGAGAGAGAGCAGGGGGAGAGAGCGAGGGAGAGAGGGGGGAGAGAGAGAGAAAGAGAGGGAGGGGGAGAGAGGGAGAGAGAGAGGGGGAGAGAAGGAGAGAGAGAGAAAGCGAGAGGGGAGGGAGAGAGAGAGAGAAAGCGAGAGGGGGGGAGAGAGAGAGAGCGAGAAAGAGAGAAACAACTCATCAATCAGAACCTCAGAGAATGAATGACAGACGAATAATAGAGAGAAAGAAGATATCATTTTGTATTAATAGTATAAACACACACTGTGTCCAAATACTTATGTAAATAAGGTATTTCTGTTTTATTTTTAATTAATTTGCGAACATTTCTAAAAACCTGTTTTTTTCGCTTTGTCATTATGGGGTATTGTGTGTAGATTGATGAGGGACATTTTTTCCTGAATAAGGCTGTAACATATCAAAATGTGGAAAACGTGAAGGGGTCTGAATATTATCCAAATGCACTGTATAGGGACCTAACAGCATAGGCAGGGATCCCCTCGATGTCCAGGGGAGACGGCGGGAGTCGTGGGGGACGGAATCAGCCAAGGAACCTGGAACCACTGGCCTAAGGAGGGAAACATGAAAGGAAGGGGAGATCCGGTAGTTGGTGGGGAGTTTGAGACTTACCTCGTTGATCATCCAGAGGACCTTGAAGGGCCCCACAAACCGGGGGCTCAGCTTCCGGCAGGGCAGGCGGAGTGGGAGGTTCCTGGTGGAGAGCCAGATGCCGATCACCAGGATGGAACACTGGAGCCTCACTGCGGTGGCGGTCCGCCTGATCCTTCTGACGGCGTTCCACACCTGCTCATGCTCGCCGGAACTACTCAACCACTGCATCCACTGCAGGGGCCTCGGTCTGGCTCAGAGTCCACGGAGCCAGGGCTGGCTGATATCCCAGGGCGCACTGGAAGGGAGTGTCAAAGTGAGTTCTGGGCGTATTCCGCCCAGGGATGGAACCGGGCCCACTCACCTCCCCAGGTCCAGTCCTCTCCACCTGCCCGTTGGACTGAGACCGGTACACGGATGTGACGCTGACCGTGACCCCCCAGCTTCTCCATAAAGGATTTCCAGACCCGCGACGTGAACTGGGGACCACGGTCAGAAAAGATGTCCTCCGGAAGGCCATAGTACCGGAAGACCTGCTGGAACGGTGCCTCAGCAACCTGGAGAGCGATAGCGACTCCAGAGAGAGGGATACAACGACAGGATTTAGAGAATCTGTCAATAACAACCATAATAGTGGTGAAACCATCAGAGAGGGGGAAGATCAGTTACAAAGTCTATGGACAAATGTGACCAGGGCCGCTGAGGCACGGGAAGGGGAAGTAGTTTCCCTGCTGGAGCGTTCCGGGGAGATTTGGACATGTGGAGTTGACACGGTGGGTGACGTCCTACGCCAAGGTGGGCCACCAGTACTTTTCAGAGAGGGATTGGATGGTGCGGGTGAAACCTGGGTGTCCAGCGGCGAGGGATGTGTGTGCCCAGGTTACCAGCCGATTCCCTGTGGGAATGTACAGTTGAAGTCGGACGTTTACATACACCTTAGCCAAACACAGGTAGCTTAGTGGTTAAGAGCGTAGTGCCAGTAACCGAAAGGTCGCTGGTTCTAATCCCCGAGCCGACTAGGTGAAAAATCTGTCGATGTGCCCTTGAGCAAGGCACTTAACCCTAATAGCTCCTGTAAGTCGCTCTGGATGAGAGCGTCTGCTAAATGACGTAAATGTACATTTCAACTCATTTTTTCACAATTCCTGACATTTAAAATTCCCTGTCTTAGGTCAGTTAGGATCACCACTTTATTTTAAGAATGTGAAATGTCAGAATAATAGTAGAGGGAATTATTTATTTCAGCTTTTATTTATTTCATCACATTCCCAGTGGGTCAGAAGCTTACATACACTCAATTAATATTTGGTAACATTGCCTTTAAATTGTTTAACTTGGGTCAAACGATTCGGGTAGCCTTCCACAAGCTTCCCACAATAAGTTGGGTGAATTTTGGCCCATTCCTCCTGACAGAGCTGGTGTAACTGAGTCAGGTTTGTAGGCCTCCTTGCTCGCACACGTTTTTTCAGGTCTACCCACACATTTTCTATAGGATTGAGGTCAGGGCTTTGTGATGGCCACTCCAATACCTTGACTTATTTGTCCTTAAGCCATTTTGCCACAACTTTGGAAGTATGCATGGGGTCATTGTCCATTTGGAAGACCCATTTGCGACCCAGCTTTAACTTCCTGACTGATGTCTTGAGATGTTGCTTCAATATATCCACACAATTTTCCTTCCTCGTGATGCCATCTATTTTGTGAAGTGCACCAGTCCCTCCTGCAGCAAAGCACCCACACAGCATGAGGCTGCCACCCCCTTGCTTCACGGTTGGGATGGTGTTCTTCGGCTTGCAAGCACCCCCTTTTTCTTCCAAACATAACGATGCTCATTATGGCCAAACAGTTCTATTTTTGTTTCATCAGACCAGAGGACATTTCTCCAAAAAGTACAATCTTTGTCCCCATGTGCAGTTGCAAACCGTAGTCTTGCTTTTTTATGGTGGTTTTGGAGCAGTGGCTTCTTCCTTGCTGAGCGGCCTTTCAGGTTATGTTGATATAGGACTCGTTTTACTGTGGACATAGATACTTTTGTACCTGTTTCCTCCAGCATCTTCACAAGGTCCTTTGCTTTTGTTCTGGAATTGATTTGCACTTTTCGCACCAAAGTACGTTCATCTCTAGGAGACAAAACGTGTCTCCTTCCTGAGCGGTATGGTGTTTATACCTGCGTACTATTGTTTGTACAGATGAACGTGGTACCTTCAGGCGTTTGGAAATTGCTCCCAAGGATGAACCAGACTTGTGGAGGTCTTGGCTGATTTCTTTTGATTTTCCCATGATGTCAAGCAAAGAGGCACTGAGTTTGAAGGTAGGCCTTGAAGGATTACTTTATCCTATCCCAGGTATTCCTTAAAGAGGTGGGGTTTCAAATGTCTCCGGAATTATGTCCGAGTGTTGGAGTGCTGACCCCTGGCTATCCATAAAATAATAAAACAACAAAATCATGCCATCTGGTTTGCTTAATATAAGGAATGTGAAATTATTAGAGGACTGGCGGGCACTCACAGGGCCCTCAACCGGCGTGGAACCACAGGGTACGGGAAAGCAGGTCCTCCGGCATTCTGGTCCCCAGTCGGTACTTTTCATACTCGACCATGTGATGGTGGGATTATGACGTTGGAGCCACGGGAGGCAGAGGTGTACAGGTGCCGAGGTGATGAAGAAGCGTAGGCTTTCCTGGTGCATGGGTCCTACGGTGAGGGTGAGTGGTGCGGTGATGTGCGTAACTGTGCCGGATCCCAATGGTCGTGTGTCCAGAGCTTGGATAGGAAAAGGAGAGGAGAGCGGGTATGAGATTAAGTTCAGGGAGGAGGCGAGGGCCTGGTCGATGAATTTCCCCGCAGCACCGGAGTCCACTAGAGCTGTAGAGACAACACTTGAGGGACAGCCAGCGAAATAGGAACCGTAAAAGGGTTTGGTGGAAAACAATGAAAATGGGATACTCACGCCTGGGCCGGCCCTCTACTCTAGTGGACCCCGGGTTAGGGCGCACCGGACACCACAGAAGCTGGTGCCCCTCCTGGTCGCAATAGGGAGGCAGAGCCCCAGCTGTCTCCGGCGACGCCGCTCTGCCGTGGAGAAGTGTGTGGCCCCTACCTCCGTGGGTTCAGGTTCTGCCTCAGGACATCCAAAAGGAGGGAGGCGAGTGGCGAGGTGGACACTGGTGCTCCCGCAGAAGGTTATCCAGACGGGATGGCCATCGAGATGAGAGCTTCCAAGAAAATATTGTCATCCTGACATGCCAACTCTGTCTGGACCTCCTCGTTGCAGTCCACTGCAGAGTAGAGTGCCGAGCGCCGGCTCATTCCATCCGCTGGAAGCTGCCACAGTCCGAAAGATGAAGGCGTACTCAGCAGCGGTCTGGGCACTCTTCCGGAGCTGGAAACCTCTGGAGGTCGAAGAGCCATGAACCTCTCATAGGACCCCAGCTCCTCCTCTCCTCTCTCCCAGAAGGCCGTAGCGGTCAGCAGGGAAATTACAGTGGCAACCTTTGACCTCTTGGTGGTCGGGGCTACCGTCTGATAGGCGAAATAGAGGGAGCACTGGGAGTAGGAAAGCCACGGCATTTCGATGGAGTGCCGTAATATTTATCCTGAAGGGATAGTTGGGCATCGCTGACCTGGGCGGGCTGGGGGGCTGGCTCACTGTGATGACCCGTGGTAGGAGGCCCTCTGATAGGGGAATGGAGAACCTCGCTGGTGGTGTCGAGGCGGTGGAGTACGCGGAGGACCTCCTTCGTGGCCGTACCCAGTTTCACCAGCTGGTCGTGGTATTGATGGAGTAGATGACCTTGTTCGACCTTGTTCGTTAACCGTCTGGACGAGGGTAAATCTTCTGCTGCTTCCATACTGTTGAAGTGTTATTCTGTAACGTATACGCCGGGAGTCAGGAAACAGGTGCAGAAGGTAATTTTAATAAATAACAGATGCAGATCAACAAACGTGCGGCGCATGCAGAACGTGAGAGAAAACAATAACACCTAGTGACTGAAGACAACTGAGGGCTAAATAAAGGGGGAGTAATCAAGGAGTGATGAAGTCCAGGTGTGCCTCATGATGAGGCACAGGTGTGCGTAATGATGGTTGCCAGGTGTGAAAAATGATGGGTTGCCAGGACCGGGGGTTAGTGGACCAGCGACGTCGAGCGCCGGAGCGGGGGAGCGGGAGAAGACGTGACTGATATATTGTTGGTGGATGTTTGGGTGTATTTTCTGAATAATAGTAGATATATTATTGATGCATGTTTGGGTGTATATTCTGAATAATAGTAGATATATTATTGATGCATGTTTGGGTGTATATTCTGAATAATAGTAGATATATTATTGATGGATGTCTGTTTATATTCAGAATCCAGCAGGTAGCTTAGTGGTTAAGAGCGTTGTGCCAGTAACCGAAAGGTTGCTGGTTCTAATCCCTGAGCCGACTAGGTGAAAAATCTGTAGATGTGCCCTTGAGCAAGGCACTTAACCCTAATTGCTCCTGTAAGTCGCTCTGGATAAGAGTGTCTGCTAAATGACTAAAAATAAAATAAAGTATTGTTGTAAGTTACTAGGAATTGTTCTTAGGGGGAAAGTATTGTTGTAAATTACTAGGAATCCTTGGGGGGATGTTATGCATAAGTTGTAACTTATGCATAACTCATTCATATGTTGGTATATCGATTGAATGCTTGATTGATTGACTGACGGATGGAAGGATGGATGGATAGATTGATGCGTAGGTCGGTCGGTAGGTAGGTAAAGTCTTTGACTAACTATTGATTTACTTGATTTATTGATGTATGTATTGTTTGATTGATTGATTGACTATCTCTTCTAGGAACTGAAGTTGAACTCCCAGAGAGCGTACTCTGAAGCCCTGACTAACTATTGATTGATAGATTGTTTGGTTTACTGATTGGTTGACTTGATTATATTAACAGGAACTGGAGGAGAACTACCACAGGGCCTACTCTGAGGCTCTGACAGCGTTTGGGAACGGAGCTCTGTTTATAGAGAAGTTCATCGAGAAACCACGACACATAGAAGTTCAGATCCTAGGTAAGAGTGTACGTTTGTATGCATGCATGTGATTGTGTGTGTGTGTGTGTGTGTGTGTGTGAGAGAGAGAGAGAGTTGGTATAGAGTTGTATAGTCATTATTCTGCCTCATTATAGATTAATTTGTAATTGGAGAGAATGTCGATATTACAGAGTTGGAATTGAACTTGGCTGCAAATTGCTGTGTGTGTGTGTGTGTGTGTGTGTGTGTGTGTGTAAATACCAGCCCCTCGTGGAACGCTTGGACAACCTCGTGTAGGTGCAAGCTGGTGGCTCTGATATTTGGCAGTCTCAGCTTGCAGTGTGTGGCCTCCAGATTGCGGGATTTACAAAAAACTAGGGCAAAGCAGTTGGCTAGGTACTGCTCTGTTTCGGCTGTCGTGGGCAGCCTAGCTGTTAGGAGAAGGAGGTGATTTCTGTACCCTTGAGTGCCATGAATACAGAGACCTTTGAAATGTTTGGATCCTTTTTTTGTACATTTGATTGGTGGATTCAAATAAAGTATCTAAAATGTGTGTGTGTGTGTGTGTGTGTGTGTGTGTGTATGTGTGTCTGGGGACATTAATTTGTGTCTAAAGGGCAAGTTTGGGATATAAATTACCCCCAAAAAACTCTCCTCTTCTCTTCTCTTCTCTTCTCTTCTCTTCTCTTCTCTTCTCTTCTCTTCTCTTCTCTTCTCTTCTCTTCTCTTCTCTTCTCTTCTCTTCTCTTCTCTTCTCTTCTCTTCTCTTCTCTTCTCTTCTCTTCTCTTCTCTTCTCTTCTCTTCTCCCTCCCTCTCTCTCTCTCTCTCTCCCTCCTCTCTCTCTCTCTCTCTCTCTCTCTCTCTCTCTCTCTCCTCTCTCTCTCTCTCTCTCTCTCTCTCTCTCTCTCTCTCTCTCTCTCTCTGTGTGTCTCTCTCTCTCTCTCTCTCTCTCTCTCTCTCTCTCGCTCTCTCTCTCGCTCTCGCTCTCTCCATCCCCAGGTGATAAGTATGGGAACATAATACATCTCTATGAGAGAGACTGTTCCATCCAGAGAAGACATCAGAAGGTATCTATACATAAAAACACCAGTCTCAACGTCAACGGTGAAGAGGCGACTCCAGGATGCTGACCTTCAGAGTTGCAAAGAAAAAGCCATATCTCAGGCTGGCCAATAAAAAGAAAATATTAAGATGGGCAAAAGAACACAGACACTGGACTTTTTCTTTGCAACTCTGCCTAGAAGGTCAGCATCCCGGAGTCACCTCTTCACTGTTGACGTTGAGACTGTTTTTTTGCGGGTAATATTTAATGAAGCTGCCAGTTGAGGACCTGTGAGGCGTCTGTTTCTCAAACTAGACACTCTAATGTATTTGTCCTCTTGCTCAGTTGTGCACCGGGGCCTACCACTCCTCTTTCTATTCTGGTTAGAGCCAGTTTGCACTGTTCTGTGAAGGGAGTAGTACACAGCGTTGTACGAGATCTTCAGTTTCTTGGCAATTTCTCGCATGGAATAGCCTTAATTTCTCAGAACAAGAATAGACTGACGAGTTTCAGAAGAAAGTTATTTGTTTCTGGCCATTTTACGCCTGTAATCAAACCCACAATTACTGATGCTCCAGATACTCAACTAGTCTCAAGGCCAGTTTTGTTGGTTCTTTAATCAGCACAGCAGTTTTCAGCTGTGCTAACATAATTGCAAAATAGTTTTCTAGTGATCAATTAGCCTTTTCAAATGATAAACTTGGATTAGTAAACACAACGTGCCATTGGAACACAGGACTGATGGTTGCTGATAATGGGCCTCTGTATGCCTATGTAGATATTCCATTAAAAATCAGCCGTCTCCAGCTACAATAGCCATTTACAACATTTGCAATGTCTACACTGTATTTCTGATAAATTTGATGTTATTTTAATGGACAAAAAACAAGAACTTTCGAAAACAAGAACATTTCTAAGTGACCCCAAACTTTTGAACAGTGGTGTATATACAGTTGAAGTCGGAAGTTTACATACACTTAGGTTGGAGTCATTAAAACTTGTTTTTCAACCACTCCACAAATTTCTTGTTAACAAACTATAGTTTTGGCAAGTCGGTTAGGACATCTACTTTGTGCATGACACAAGTAATTTTTCCAACAATTGTTTACAGACAGATTATTTCACTTATAATTCACTGTATCACAATTCCAGTGGGTCAGAAGTTTACATACACTAAGTTGACTGTGCCATTAAACAGAAAATTCCAGAAAATGATGTAATGGCTTTAGAAGCTTCTGATAGGCTAATTGGCATAATTTGAGTCAATTGGAGGTGTACCTGTGGATGTATTTCAAGGCCTACCTTCAAACTCCGTGCCTCTTTGCTTGACATCATGGGGAAATCAGAAAATAAATTGTAGACCTCCACAAGTCTGGTTCATCCTTGGGAGAAGTTTCCAAATGCCTGAAGGTACCACGTTCATCTGTACAAACAATAGTACACAAGTATAAACACCATGGGACCACGCAGCCGTCATACTGCTCAGGAAGGAGACGCGTTCTGTCTCCTAGAGATGAACGTACTTTGGTGCGAAAAGTGCAAATCAATCCCAGAACAACAGCAAAGGACCTTGTGAAGATGCTGGAGGAAACAGGTACAAAAGTATCTATGTCCACGGTAAAACGAGCCCTATATCAACATAACCTGAAAGGCCGCTCAGCAAGGAAGAAGCCACTGCTCCAGAACCGCAATAAAAAAGCCGGACTACGGTTTACAAATGCACATGGGGACAAAGATTGTACTTTTTGGAGAAATGTCCTCTGGTCTGATGAAACAAAAATATAACTGTTTGGCCATAATGAGCATCGTTATGTTTGGAGGAAAAAGGGGGTTCTTGCAAGCCGAAGAACACCATCCCAACCGTGAAGCACATGGGTGGCAGCATCATGCTGTGTGGGTGCTTTGCTGCAGGAGGGACTGGTTCACTTCACAAAATAGATGGTGTAGTATCTAAACAGTTTATGATTTTGCTGACGTTTGCAAATGGTGTGTTAGAGGAACTTGGCTCTGCTTGCGGAAACATCTGGAAAACATTACTACATAGGTTTCTTGGAATAGAGGAGAGTCTACTATGTAGAGGCCAGGGATTGGTCTATTAAAATCACGCCATATTATGTTACATAGGATATAAATACCATGTTTTGTACAAAGGACGGGGAGAATAATACTTTTTTGAGATTGGGCAGATGTTCTCCAAACATTCTGCAGATGTCTGTAAATTGACGCTGGAACCCTTTGATATAAATACACTTTTGTAATCAAAGTACAGTGTAAGCGGACTTCTTATCATCACAGCATAGATCAGCATCGTTGTTTCTGACACCACAATGGCATCATGAGGAACTTAAATGATGTGGATATATTGAAGCAACATCTCAAGACATCAGTCAGGAAGTTAAAGCTTGGTCGCAAATGGGTCTTCCAAATGGACAATGACCCCAAGCACACTTCCAAAGTTGTGGCAAAATGGCTTAAGGACAACAAAGTCAAGGTATTGGAGTGGCCATCACAAAGCCCTGACCGCAATCCTATAGAAAATATGTGGTAAGAACTGAAAAAGCGTGTGCGATCAAGGAGGCCTTCAAACCTGACTCAGTTACACCAGCTCTGTCAGAAGGAATGGGCCAGAATTCACCCAACTTATTGTGGGAAGCTTGTGGAAGGCTACCCAAAACGTTTGACCCAAGTTAAACAATTTAAAGGCAATGCTACCAAATACCAATTGAGTGTATGTAGGCTTCTGACCCACTGGGAATGTGATGAAAGAAATAAAAGCTGAAATAAATCATTTTTTCTACTATTATTCTGACATTTCACATTCTTAAAAGAAAGTGGTGATCCTAACTGACCTAAAACAGGGAATTTTTACTAGGATTAAATGTCAGGAATTGTGAAAAACTGAGTTTAAATGTATTTGGCTAAGGTGTATGTAAACTTCCAACTTCAACTGTATACTACCAGTCAAAAGTTTGGACACACCTACTCATTCAAGGGTTTTTCTTTATTTTTTACATTGTAGAATAAAAATGAAGACATCAAAACAATGAATAAACACATTTGGAATCATGTAGTAACCAAAAAAGTGTTAAACAAAGCAAAATATATTTTATATTTGAGATTCTTCAAATAGCCACCCTTTGCCTTGATGACAGCTTTGCACTCTCTTGGCATTGTCCCAACCAGCTTCATGAGGTAGTCACCTGGAATGCATTTCAATTAACATGTGTGCCTTCTTAAAAGTTAATGTGTGGAATTTCTTTCCTTCTTAATGCGTTTGAGCCAATCAGTTGTGTTGTGACAAGGTAGGGGGGGGGGTATACAGAAGATAGCCCTATTTGGTAAAAGACCAAGTCCATATTGTGGCAAGAACAGCTCAAATAAGCAAAGAGAAACGACAGTGCATCATTACTTTAAGACATGAAGGTCAGTCAATATGGAACATTTCAAGACTTTTAAAGTTTCTTAAAGTGCAGTCTCAAAAACCATCAAGCGCTATGATGAAACTGGCTCTCCTGAGGACCGCCACAGGAATGGAAGACCCAGAGTTACCTCTGCTGCAGAGGATAAGTTCATTAGAGTTACCAGCTTCAGAAATTGCAGCCCAAATAAATGCTTTACAGAGTTCAAGTAACAGACACATCTCAACATCAACTGTTCAGAGGGGACTGTGTGAATCAGGCCTTCATGGTCGAATTGCTGCAAAGAAACCACTACTAAAGGACACCAATCGCGACGAGTACTGATATACGAAGAGGCAGGACGCAGATGCAGGAATTAACAAGGTCAAGGTTTACTTAATAATGAGAAAGAGAATAACAAAGAGAGAGTAAACGACACGACCCTTAACAATCACACACAACACAATACAGAACAGTCCAGGGCTAAATAGGGGTGGTGATGAGAGGACCAGGAACCACCGGCCTGAGGAGAGACACATGAAAAGTGGGTGAGATACGGTAGTGAGGGGGAAGGAGCAGCCGGTATGATACTTCATTTATCCGGCGGAGGACATTAAACGGCCCCACAAAGCCAGACACGATCACCAGGCTGGAATACAGGGGCCTCACTGCGGTGGCAGTCGGCTTGGTCCTTCCAAGCCAGGCGGATGTCTTCGTCCAAACGACAGATGCAACGATGAGAGATGAGGGCAGGATCCCCCAGATCCTTCCTTTCTCCAGTATGGTGCATCCTGGAGAGTGCGTCAGCTTTCACATTCTGGGATCCTGGGCTGTAGGACAGAATGAATTGAAAGCGAGTATGAAATTGGGCCCACCTGGCTTGACGTGAGTTCATCTGTTTTGCTGCCAGTATGTTCTCCAAATTCCGGTGGTCAGTAAGAATCCGGAATGGATGGTCTGCGCCCTCCAGCCAGTGTCTCCATTCCTCCAGAGCGAGGACCACCGCCAACAGCTCCCTGTCTCCAACTCCATGGTTCCTCTCTGTGGGGGTAAGTTTTGTAGACAAAAAGGCACAGGGATATATTTTCTCTGGCATACCGTGTCGCTGGGAGAGGACCGCACCCACACCCTCCTCCGATGTGTTCACCTCCAGGATGAAAGGACGAGATGGATCTGGGGTTTTTAGGATGGGCGCTGTGGTGAACCTCTCCTTCAGCCTCTTGAAGGCAGCGTCAGCCGCAGGGTTCCAGGCCAGCTTTTGTGGCCCACCCTTAAGGAGAGAGGTGAGCGGGGCGGCTATGGAGCTAAAGGACCTGATGAAACGCCGGTAGAAATTGGCAAAGACCAGGAAGCTCTGTAGGCCCTTGATGGTGGTGGGAACTGGACATGACCTGATGGCGTCCGTCTTAACTCCTTCCATGAACACCCCCTGAGGACTGATGCTGTATCCCAGGAAGGAGATGGCCTGTTGGTGGAATTCACATTTCTCCCCCTTCACCAACAGGCTGTGTTCCCGGAGGCCGAGTAGGACAGCTCAGATGTCCCTGACATGCTCCTTGAACGTAGCCGAGTAGATCAGGATATCGTCAATGTACACCACCACCTGTCTACTCAGCATGTCCCGGAACACGTCATTGATGAAAGATTGGAACACCGAAGGTGTGTTGGTGTGACCATAGGGCATGACGCAGTATTCATAGTGGCCTGAGGTAGTGCTGAATGCCATCTTCCACTCGTCTCCTTCCCGGATTCGGATCAGGTTGTAGGCACTCCTCAGGTCCAACTTGGTAAAGTACCGGGCCCCTCGTAGCTGCTCGATGGCCGACGGAACCAGAGGGAGGGGGTACCGGTACTTGGTGGTGACTGCGTTCAGCCCCCTGTAGTCAATGCATGGTTTCAGTCCTCCGTCTTTTTTGGCCACGAAGAAGAAGCTGGTGGAGGCAGGAGAGGTAGAGCATCTGATGAACCCCTGTTTCAGGGTCTCCGCCACATACTTCTCCATGGCCTCAGTCTCTGCCATGGAAAGGGGGTAAATGCGACTCTTTGGGGGGTGTTGTCCCTCCAGTAGGTCAATGGCGCAGTCCCAGGGCCTGTGAGGAGGGAGACACGTAGCCTTTGATGAAGAGAAGACATCGGAGAGATCTGCGTACTCACGTAGGATGTTGGGCTGGAGTGAGGCAGGTCTTCCGGCATGAGGTGGACCAGGCTGTGATCCTCTTGGTGATCCAATTGATGGCGGGGTTGTGTAGTCTGAGCCAGGGCAATCCCAAGACGATCCGGTGAAGGGGTGACGTGACGATGTGGAATGACAGCTCCTCGTGGTGCTCCGGTAGGGTGGGAATGGTGATGGTGATGGGGAGAGTGACGTGCGTAATGGTGCCTGATCCAAGGGGTTTATTGTCCAGTGAGGTGACGTGTAGCGGAGATAGCAGTGGCACGGTGGGAAACCCCCATTCAGAGACCAGCTCCCTATCTATAAGGTTCCCCGCTGATCCGGAATCTATCATTGCGGTAGAAATGGAAGATAAGGAATAACCAGTCACCGTTATGGGAACTAAAAACAATGGTTTTGTGATAGGAGTGGTCCTCTGTAGCTCAATTGGTGGAGCATGGCGCTTGTAACGCCAGGGTAGTGGGTTCGATCCCTGGGACCAACCATACGTAAAAATGTATGCACACATGACTGTAAGTCGCTTTGGATAAAAGCGTCTGCTAAATGGCATATTATTATATATTATTATGACGTAACACTCACGGAGTGGCTACGGGAGTCAAACCACCTAGATAGGGAGCCCCCAGGAGATCTGTGGTCCGTGGTGGTGTAGGGGATGCTGCCCACCTCCATGGGTGAGGACTCGGAAGCAGGGCGGCTTCCATAGATCAGATGGGGTGAGCGTCGAGGCTCCGGGAGGTGTTGGGAACGTCGTCTCTCTCTCAACATGTCGTCAAGACAGATGGACTGGGTGATGAGGGGTATCAAGGTCCATCTCATCGTCCCGGCATGCGAGTTCCGTCTTAATGTCCTCTCGTAAGCCTCTCCTGAAGGCCGTGCGCAGAGCACGCTCATTCCAGCCGGAAGACGCCGCCACCGTGCAAAAGCTCAGAGCGTACTCGGACGCGGGCCCCTCTCTCTGTTGTAGATGGAGGAGACGCTCACCCCCGTCCTTTCCCTCCATGGGAACCGAGTGAGGAAGGTGGGGTAGGGAAGCGCCACTGCCTCCTCTCCTTCCCAGACTGCCGTGGCCCAATCCAGCGCCTTTCCTTTAAGTAGCGAGATCACCAGCGCTATCCTGGCTTGGTCAGATGGATATGCCCTAGGCTGACGCGCCAGGTAAAGTGAAACCTGTAGCAGGAAACCGCTACATTTAGTAGTTTTACCATCATAGCGCTCCGGTAGGGCAAGGGTTCCCCGCAGAAGTGGGTGATAGCACGGGAACAGGTGGATTGGATGCACTCGCCGCTCCCTGAGGTGGAACCGGAGCGCTGGGCAGATTATGCAGAGTTTGGAGCACTTCCTGCATGGCGGCGTTCAACTGGGCAAGCTGCTGCTGGTGCTGGTCGAGGCGCTGGGAAACTCCTGCTGCATCCATTTTCGTGAGGTGTGTGATTCTGTGATGAGTACTGATATACGAAGAGGCAGGACGCAGACGCAGGAATTAATAAGGTCAAGGTTTACTTAATAATGAGAAAGAGAATAACAAAGAGAGAGTAAACGACACGACGCTTAACCATCACACACAACATCACCCAGAACAGTCCAGGGCTAAATAGGGGTGGTGATGAGATGATGAGGTGCAGGTGCGCTGGAGGTGATTAGGGTGCGTTGGGTTTCCATTCCGGTGTTGCCGAGGTGGTGCGCTGAGACAGGTGGCTCAGTAGACCGGCGAATCCGAGCGCCGGAGGGGAGCAACGGGAGGAGACGTGACACCAATAAGAAGAAGAGACCTGCTTGGGCCAAGAAACACGAGCAATGGACATTAGACAGGTGGACATTTTTCCTTTGGTCTGGAGTCCAAATTGGAGATTTTTGGTTCCAACCGCCGTGTCTTTGTGAGACGCGGTGTGGGTGAACGGATGATCTCCGCACGTGTATTTCCCACCGTAAAGCATGGAGGAGGAGGTGTTATGGGGTGGGGGTGCTTTGCTGGTGACACTGTCTGTGATTTACTTAGAATTCAAGGCACACTTAACCAGCATGGCTACAACAGCATTCTGCAGCGATTCGCCATCCCATCTGGTTTGGGCTTAGTGGGACTATCATTTGTTTTTCAACAGGATAATGACCCAACACACCTCCAGGCTGTGTAAGGGCTATTTTACCAAGAAGGAGAGTGATGGAGTGCTGCATCAGATGACCTGGCCTCCACAATCCTCCGACCTCAACCCAATTGAGATGGTTTGGGATGAGTCGGACTGCAGAGTGAAGGAAAAGCAGCCAACAAGTGCTCAGCATATGTGGGAACTCCTTCAAGACTGTTGGAAAAGCATTCCTGGTGAAGCTGGTTGAGAAAATGCCAAGAGTGTGCAAAGCTGTCATAAAGGGTGGCTATTTGAAGAATCTAAAATATAAAATATATTTTGATTTGTTTAACGCTTTTATGGTTACTACATGATTCCATATTTATTATTTCATAGTTTTGATGTCTTCACTATTATTCTACAATGTAGAAAATAGTAAAAATCAAGAAAAAGCCTTGAATGAGTAGGTGTGTCCAAACTTTTGACTGGTACTGTATATACAGTGCATTCGTAAAGTATTCAGACCCCTTCCCTTTTTCCACATTTTGTTACGTTACAACATTATTCTAAAATTGATCAAAAAATTTTTTTCCATCAATCTACAGTCAATACCCAATAATGACAAAGTGAAAACAGGTTTATATAAATTTTTGCAAATCTATTAAATTTTTTTCAACAGTATTCAGCCCCTTTGCTAAGAGACTCGAAGTTGAGCTCAGGTGCATCCTGTTTCCATTGATCATCCTTGAGATGTTTTTACAAATTGATTGGACATGATTTGGAAAGGCACACATCTGTCTATATAAGGTCCCACAGTTGACAGTGCATGCCAGAGCAAAAACCAAGCCATGAGGTCAAAGGAATTATTCGTAGAGCTCCGAGACAGGATTGTGTCGAGGCACGGATCTGGGGAAGGGTACCAAAAATGTCTGCAGCATTGAAGGTCCCTAAGAACACAGTGGCCTCCATCATTCTTAAATGGAAGAAGTTTGGAACCACCAAGACTCTTCCTAGAGCTGGCAGCCCGGCCAAACTGAGCAATCGGGGGATAATGGCCTTGGTCAGGGAGGTGACCAAGAACCCGATGGTCACTCTGACAGCGCTCCAGAGTTCCTCTGTGGAGATGGAAGAACCTTCCAGAAGGACAACCATCTTTGCAGCACTCCACCAATCAGGCCTTTGTTGTAGAGTGGCCAGACGGAAGCCACTCCTCAGTAAAAGGCACATGACAGCCCGCTTGGAGTTTGCCCAAAGGCACCTAAAGGACTCTCAGTCCATGAGAAACAAGATTCTCTGGTCTGATGAAACCAAGATTGAACTCTTTGGCCTGAATGCCAAGCGTCACGTCTGGAGGAAACCTGGCACTATCCCTAATGTGAAGCATGATGGTGGCAGCATCATGCTGTGGGGAGTTTTTTCAGCGGCAGGGACTGGAAGACTAGTCAGGATCGAGGGAAAGATGAACGGAGCAAAGTACAGAAAGTTCCTTGATGAAAATCTGCTCCAGAGCGCTCAGGACCTCAGACTGGGGCGAAGGTTCACCTTCCAACAGGACAACAACCCTAAGCACACAGCCAAGACAACGCAGGAGTGGCTTCGGGACAAGTCTCTCAATGTCCTTGAGTGGCCCAGCCAGAGCCCGGAGTTGAACCCAATCGAACATCTCTGGAGAGACCTGACAATAGCTGTGCAGCGATGCTCCCCATCCAACCTAACAGAGCTTGTGAGGATCTGCAGAGAAAAATGGGAGAAACTCCCCAAATACAGGTGTGCCAAGCTTGTAGCGTCATACCCAAGAAGACTCTGGGCTGTAATTGCTGCCAAAGGTGCTTCAACATAGTACTGAGTAAATGGTCTGAATACATATGGACATTTGATATTACAGTTTTGTATTTGTTTTATAAATATGCCAAAATAATACAAAAACTGTTTTTGCATTGTCATTATGGGGTATTGTGTGTAGATTGATGAGGGGTGGAAAAAACTATCTAATAACTTGTAGAATAAGGCTGTAAAATACAAAATGTGGAACAAGTCAAGGGGTCTGAATACTTTCCAAATGCACTGTATCTATATATAACTATATCTACAGTATATACTGTACATGTTCCTCATTCCTTTACTATTTATTCCTTTAATATATATTCCTTTACTATTTATTACTTATTTGTTATTACTTTACCACATCTTCAGTCTCTTATTTGCTAACGGCTACTTCTCTAATGACATCATATATATTGTATTGTGTTATATATTGTTTGTTTTTTTGGGTCAAAGAATGTTTTTGAGATGTTGTCCTTTAAGTCTTGCTCCTATTTAGCTTTTTTTCTTCTAGTCTTAAAGTCTGTCTCTGTTTAATGAAGGTGTTGTTAATGAAGTTTCATTGAGTTTGAAGGCGGTGTTGTTAACAAAGTTGTGTTGTGTTCTGTAGGTGGTGGAGATCGCCCCTGCGGCCGAACTGGACCCTCGTCTAAGAGACCGACTGACTTCTGACTCTGTCAAACTGGCCAAACAGGTATGGACACATAAACAGACACCGCGCCCCCTTTCTCTCTCTTTGCTGTCCGTTGTACTTGATGCTTCGCTTTTGGTTGGGGTGGGGGGTAATGGTGGGTAAGCGCTGCCTGCCAATGACTGACCTGGCTGCTCTAATGAATCCATCCATAAGTCTGTGAGCGTTTACTCTGCCTGCCTACTAATGACTGACCTGGCGGCTCTGATGAATTTTTCCTTTTCATCTGGCTGCTCAGACATTAATAATAGATATCTCTCTCTATCTAGATGACTGAGGCATCATCCTCTTGTGTGTGTGTGTGTGTGTGTGTGTGTGTGTGTGTGTGTGTGTGTGTGTGTGTGTGTGTGTGTGTGTGTGTGTGTGTGTGTGTGTGTGTGTGTGTGTGTGTGTGTGTGTGTGTGTGAGAAACGGATTTGTTCCATGAACATTACTCAGGCTGTCCTCACATCCTAAAGATCATCATGGAGGTGTAAAAAAAAAGCTGTGGAAATATCCCTGTTTCAATCGCTCTCAACGAAAAATATATATATATATTACATGGATGAAGGGAACAGAGAAGTGAGGGATGGGAGATGTTATAGAGGAGGAGAGGAATTAATGGTGGAGGAGAGAGGGATGGGAGATGTTATAGAGGAGGAGAGGAATTAATGGTGGAGGAGAGAGGGATGGGAGATGTTATAGAGGAGGAGAGGAATTAATGGTGGAGGAGAGAGGGATTGAGGGATTTTGAGGAAAGAGGAAAGAGGAAAGAGTTTGCCTGATGAGGATCTGTGATTTGTGGTTGTCACGCCCTGGCTCGGGGGACTCTCGTATGTTGAGCCAGGGTGTTAGTTTCTATGTTTTGTTGTGGGTCTAGGTTATTGTATTTCTTTGTGTGTGTGACTCCCAATCAGAGGTAACGAGTGTCAGCTGTTGGCTCGTTGTCTCTGATTGGGAGCCATATTTAAACTGTCGGTTTTCACTTTGTGTTTTGTGGTTTCTTGTTCTCGTTGGGTTGTGTTCAACTGTAGACGTCACGTTTCGTTTGTTATTTTGATCGTGTGATCATTTATCTAATAAAAGATGTTCACCTTCAACGCTGCGCATTGGTCCTCATTAGACGATCGTGACAGAAGAAACCACCAAGATGGGACCAAGCAGCGTGTCCAGGAGCCATCGCCAGGGAGATCCCTCACAGATCTCCTTCGCCTCCTGGACTGGGTCAAGCCGAGTGAGGAAGAGAGGGGCTTGACCTTATGGCAGAAGGGCGAGAAGCTGGCGAGGGATATGGAGACCTGGTCCACGGGTAGGAGAGACGGCCCGAAAATTTTTAGGGGGGGGCTCACGACGTCGGACCAGCAGGAGGCCGCGATAGAGCGGCCCAGTGGGTTGCCGGAGAAGGCCGCCGGGTTACGGGGGCCACTGGTCGAAGAGGGGATGGAGGAAGTAGAGGCACGGCGAGAGGTACTGGCATGTGTTGCCAGTCCGGTCCGGCCCGTTCCAGATCCCGGTGTAGGGCCAGTGGTGTGTGTCCCCAGTACAGTCCGGCCCATCCAAGCTTCCCGCACCAAGCCAGTGGTGTGCGTCGTCAGTCCGGCACGGCCCGTGCCTGCGCTCCGCATCAAGTCTACGGTGCGTCTCGTCAGCCCGGCTCTGCCCGTTCCTGCTCCCCGCACCAGGTCTGTGGTGCGCGTCGCCAGCCCAGTCCGGCCCATTCCTGCTCCCCGCATCAAGCCTGTGGTGCGTCTCGTCAGCCCGGCTCTGCCCGTTCCTGCTCTCCGCACCAGGTCTGTGGTGCGCGTCGCCAGCTCAGTCCGGCCCATTCCTGCTCCCCGCATCAAGTCTGTGGTGCGTCTCGTCAGCCCGGCTCTGCCCGTTCCTGCTCTCCGCACCAGGTCTGTGGTGCGCGTCGCCAGCCCAGTCCGGCCCATTCCTGCTCCCCGCATCAAGTCTGTGGTGCGTCTCGTCAGCCCGGCTCTGCCCGTTCCTGCTCTCCGCACCAGGTCTGTGGTGCGCGTCGCCAGCCCAGTCCGGCCCACTCCTGCTCCCAGAACCAAGTCTGTGGGGCGTTTCGTCAGCCCTGTCCGGCCCGTGCCTGTTCCCCACACCAAGCCAGTGGTGTGCGTCGTCGGTTCGGCACGGCACGTGCCTGTTCCACTGGAGCCGGATCCGCCGCCTAGGCGGAGTGCCCACCCGGTCCCTCCCCTGTTGTGTTTCGTTGGCGCGGTCGGAGTCCGCGCCTTTAGGGGGGGGTACTGTCACGCCCTGGCTCGGGGGACTCTCGTATGTTGAGCCAGGGTGTTAGTTTCTATGTTTTGTTGTGGGTCTAGGTTATTGTATTTCTTTGTGTGTGTGACTCCCAATCAGAGGTAACGAGTGTCAGCTGTTGGCTCGTTGTCTCTGATTGGGAGCCATATTTAAACTGTCGGTTTTCACTTTGTGTTTTGTGGTTTCTTGTTCTCGTTGGGTTGTGTTCAACTGTAGACGTCACGTTTCGTTTGTTATTTTGATCGTGTGATCATTTATCTAATAAAAGATGTTCACCTTCAACGCTGCGCATTGGTCCTCATTAGACGATCGTGACAGTGGTTGAAGGGTGTAGAGTTAAAAGTAAGAACATTTGCACAAAAAAAAGAAGGAAATAGTAACACAATAAAATAACAATAACGAGGCTATATACAAGGAGTACCAGTACTGAGTCAATGTCCAGGGGTACCAGGTAGTAATGAGGCTATATACAAGGAATACTGGTACTGAGTCAATATGCAGGGGTACCAGGTAGTTTAAGTAATTGAGGTAATATATACATGTAGGTAGGGGTAAACGTGATGACTAGGCAATCAGGATAGATAATAAACAGAGTAGCAGCAGCGTAGGTGAAGAGTGTGAAAGAGAGTGAAAGTGTGTCTATGTGTGAGTGTGTGTGTGTGTGGGGCGTCAATATGCACGTGTGTGTTAGTGTATGTAGTGTGTGTGTGTGTGTGTGTGTGTTGGAGTGTCAGTGTAGTATGTGTGTGTGGGTAGAATCCAGTGAGTGTGCATAGAGCCGGTGCAAGAGATTCAGTGCAAATAAAATGGGGTCAATGCAAATAGTGAGGGTAGCCATTTGATTAACTGTTCAGCAGTCTTATGGCTTGGGGGTAGAAGCTGTTCAGGAGCCTTTTGGTCCCAGACTTGGCGCTCCATTACTGCTTGCTGTGCGGAGCAGAGAGAACAATCTATGACTTGGGTGGCTGGAGTCTTTAATAATTTTTAGGGTCTTACAGTCGGATGCCAAGCAGTTGCCATACCAAGCGGTGATGCAGCCAATCAAGATGGTCTCATAGGTGCAGCTGAATAACTTTTTGAGGATCTGAGGGCCCATGACAAATATTTTAGCCTCCTGAGGGGGAAAAAGGCTTTGTCCTGCCTTTGTTGGTGTGTTTAGACCATGATAATTCCTTAGTGATGTGGACACCAAGGATACTTGAATCTCTTGACTCGCTCCACTACAGCCCTGTCGATGTGAATGGGGGCGTGCTCTGCCCTCTATTTCCTGTAGTACATGATCAGCTCCTTTGTCTTGCTGACGTTGATGCAGAGGTTGTTGTCCTGGCACCACACTGCCAGGTCTTTGACCTCCCTATAGGCTGCCTCATCGTCGTAGGTGATCAGGCCTACCACCGTCGTGTCATTGGCAAACTTAATGATGGTGTTGGAATCGTGCGCATCCATGCAGTGGTTGGTGAACACAGAGCACAGGAGTCAACTAAGCACGCACCCCTGAGGGGCCCCCCGTGTTGAGGGTCAGCGTGGGGGATGTGTTGTTGCCTACCCTCACCACCTGGGGGCGGCCCGTCAGGAAGTCCAGGATCCAGTTGCAAAGGGGGGGGTGTTTAATCCCAGGGTCCTTAGCTTAGTGGGCACTATGGTGTTGAACGCTGAGCTGTAGTCAATGAACAGCATTCTCACGTAGGTGTTCCTTTTTTTTCCAGGTGGGAGAGGGGCAGTGTGGAGTGCAATAGATATTGCATCATCTGTGGATCTGTTGGGGCGGTATGCGAATTGGAGTGGGGTCCAGGGTGTCTGGGCTGATGGTGTTGATGTGAGCCATGACCAGCCTTTCAAAGCAATTCATCGCTAAGGGGTGATAGTCATTTAGACACGTTATCTTTCCGTTTTTGGGCACACGGACTATGGTGGTCTGCTTGAAACATGTAGGTATTACAGACTGAGTCTGGGAGTGGTTGATAATGTCAGTGAAGACACTTGGCCAACTGGTCAGCGCATACTCTGAGTACGTGTCCTGGTAATCTGTCTGGCCCTGAGGCCTTGTGAATGTTGACCTGTTTTAAGGTCTTGCTCACATCGGCTACGGAGAGCATGATCACACATGTCATCCGGAACAGCTGGTGCTATCATGCATGGTTCAGTGTTGCTCGCCTCGAAGCGGAGGGTCAGCGTGGGGGATGTGTTGTTGCCTACCCTCACCACCTGGGGGCGGCCTGTCAGGAAGTCCAGGATCCAGTTGCAAAGGGGGGTGTTTAGCATAGAAGGCATTTTGCTCGTCTGGTTGGCTCATGTCACTGGGCAGATCGCGGCTGGATTCCCCTTTGTAATTTGGGATTGTTTGCCAGCCCCTGCCACATCCGATGAGCGTCAGAGCCGGTGTAGTAGGATTCAATCTCAGTTCTATATTGACACTTTGCCAGTTTGATGGTTCGTCGGAGGGCGTAGCAGGATTTCTTATAAGCGTCCAGATTAATATCCCGCTCCATGAAAGCGGTAGCTCTAGCCTTTAGCTCACTGTTGCCTGTAATCCATGGCTTCTGGTTGGGATATGTACGTGGCTTCTGGTTGGGATATGTACATGGCTTCTGGTTGGGATATGTACATGGCTTCTGGTTGGGATATGTACGTGGCTTCTGGTTGGGATATGTACATGGCTTCTGGTTGGGATATGTACATGGCTTCTGGTTGGGATATGTACGTGGCTTCTGGTTGGGATATGTACATGGCTTCTGGTTGGGATATGTACATGGCTTCTGGTTGGGATATGTACATGGCTTCTGGTTGTGATATGTACGTGGCTTCTGGTTGGGATATGTACATGGCTTCTGGTTGGGATATGTACGTGGCTTCTGGTTGGGATATGTACGTGGCTTCTGGTTGTGATATGTACGTGGCTTCTGGTTGGGATATGTACATGGCTTCTGGTTGGGATATGTACGTGGCTTCTGGTTGGGATATGTACGTGGCTTCTGGTTGGGATATGTACGTGGCTTCTGGTTGTGATATGTACATGGCTTCTGGTTGGGATATGTATGTACGTACGGTCACTGTGTGGGCGACGTTGTTGATGCACTTATTAATGAGGCCGGTGACTGATGTGGTAAACTCCTCAATGCCATCACATGAATCCCGGAAAGTATTCCAGTCTGTGATATGTCCTGTAGTTTATCATCCGCTTCATTGAGTGCGTCACTGGTACTTCCTGTTTGAGTGTGTCACTGGTACTTCCTGTTTGAGTGTGTCACTGGTACTTCCTGTTTGAGTGCGTCACTGGTACTTCCTGTTTGAGTCCTGGATGAAGGGATAGAAGGGAGAGGAGGGAGGAGAGGTTCTGAAGAGGTTGAGGAATGAGAGATGGAGAGAAGAGAGGATGAGTAAGGAAGGTAAGTCCTGGATGTGATGTAAGGGGAGAGGAGAGATGAAGAGGAGAGGAGAGATGGAGAGGAGAGGAGGGAGGAGAGGAGAAGGCAGGGGAGGAGAGAGAGAGAGAGAGAGAGAGAGAGAGAGAGAGAGAGAGAGAGATGGAGTGATGAAGGGAGAGGACAGACAATGAAACAACAGGATGGAAAGGAAGAGAGGGAGAGAGAGAGAATGGAGGGAGAAAATACAATATTCTATGTTGACATTTTAGCTGTGGCCTCTGTCTCTAATGGTACCCTATTCCCTACACCCTATACAGTGCATTACAAAAGTAGTGCACTAAATAGGGAACAGGAAATAGGATACCCTTTGGGATGGAGGGTGTTGTTTTTTTTCATTCCAGAGTAATTTGTGAGATAGTTCAACCCTGTCATGTCAGAGTGAGAAAGACTGTTGTTATCCCTTAGGTAGATTACTGTGTGTGTTTGTTTGTGTGTGTGTGTCAGTGTGTGTGTGTGTCAGCGTGTGTGAGTCTGTGTGTGTGAGTGTGTGTGTGACAGGTATATTCTGCTCTGTCTGTCTCAATGATGCATTCTGCTGTTGTTTGACAAGTGAAGCCTAAGTAGAGTGAGGGAGCCTAAGTTAGAGTGAGGGAGAGAGAGAGGGGGAGAGAGTAGGGGGAGTGAGTGAGAGAGAGAGAGAGAGACAGAGAGAGAGAGAGAGAGAGAGAGAGAGAGAGACAGAGAGACAGAGAGAGAGAGACAGAGAGAGAGAGAGAGACAGAGAGACAGAGAGACAGAGAGACAGAGAGAGAGAGAGAGAGAGAGAGAGAGAGAGAGAGAGAGAGAGAGAGAGAGAGAGAGAGAGAGAGAGAGAGAGAGAGAGAGAGAGAGAGAGAGAGAGAGAGAGAGAGAGAGACAGAGAGAGAGACAGAGAGAGAGAGAGAGAGATTATATCAGGCGGTTTAGTATTTGTCTTTATGTGATGGATACATAGACGGAGAACGTTCTCCCCTGCACACACACACACACACGACACACACTACTTCCATTGAAATATCAATTGCAATCAAGACCTTATTGCTTTTCTACAGAAGTGTACAGCATGGATGCTGCCGTTAGTAATAGTCTGTCAATCAAATCACTACTTTTAAGACAGGTCTATCAGCGTGTGTGTGTCCGTCTGTAGTGGTGTGTGTGTGTGTGTGTGTGTGTGTGTGTGTGTGTGTGTGTGTGTGTGTGTGTGTGTGTGTGTGTGTGAGGAATTAGTTCCATTGTCAATCACCATGTAGACCAACTGGCGGCCCGTCGGAACTCAGTCGTGGTCTCAATTGACCAATCGAAATGTATTTTGCTGACATGGCTAATTGACTGACAAAGCAAAAGAAAAGATGCACAACCAAATTTCTATATTGCACCTTGTGTATTCTACTATACTAACTCACAACAGTAAATTAGTCTAGCCAGTTATCTAAACTTGTAGTAATCATGGTCATATTACCGACCGGGGGGGGGGTCCCTGTTGATTTTGTTAGTCACTCTCACTCAGATATCATATTCAAAACTGCAAACATTTCTCTCCACCCCATGGCAAAATGTGTAGAATTGCAGACAAAACGTGCTTTAAAACGGCAACATTTTCTCTACACCCCATGGCAAAATGTGTAGAATTGCATAGAATGAGATATAAATTGCAAAATCTTTCCCATGGCAAAATGTGTAGAATTGCAGGGAAATGTTATCTTAAACTTACATTTTTTTCTCTCTACACCCTGTCTTTCTCTGAAAACATCAAAGTAGTGGCTCACTCCTGCAGGTCCATGCTCTACAACATCCGTAGAGTACGACCCTACCTCACACAGGAAGTGGCGCATGTCCTAATCCAGGCACTTGTCATCTCCCGTCTGGACCACTGCAACTCGCTGTTGTCTGGGCTCCCCACTTGTGCCATCAAACCTCTGCAACTTATCCAGAACGCTGCAGCCCGGCTGGTTTTCAACCTTCCCAAGATCTCCCATGTCACCCCCACTCCTCCGCACACTGGCTTCCAGTCGAAGCTCGCTACCCCACTACCATGGTGCTTACCTACGGAACAGCAAGACGAACTGCTCCTCCCTACCTTCAGGCTATGCTCAAACCCTACACCCCAACCCAAGCACTCCGTTCTGCCACCTCTGGTCTCTTGGCCCTATGGTAGGGCAGCTCCCCCTCAGCCCAGTCCAAGCTCCTCTCTGTCCTGGCGCCACAATGGTGGAACCAGCTTCCCCCTGAAGCTAGGACAGCAGAGTCCCTGCCCATCTTCCCGAAAAGCACCGGAAACCCTACCTCTTCAAAGAGTATCTGAAATAGTCCCCCTCCTCACCTCGACCCCCACCCCCTAAAAAAAAAAATGAAATAATAATATCCTGAACCAACACTTAACCCCTCCCCCCTTCTAGCTGACTTTGCTGATAACTACTTCATTAAGGAAAAGTTTCTATGACTGTGATATGTGGTTGTCCAGGTTCTGTCGTAGCCGGCCGCGACCGGGAGACCCATAGGGCGGTGCACAATTGGCCCAGCATCGTCCAGGGTAGGGGAGGGAATGGCCGGCAGGGACGTAGCTCAGTTGGTAGAGCATGGCGTTTGGAACGCCAGGGTTGTGGGTTCGATTCCCACGGGGGGGCCAGTATGAAAAATAAAATAAAATATGTATGCACTCACTTAACTGTAAGTCACTCTGGATAAGAGCGTCTGCTAAATTACTAAAATGTAAATGTCTCTATCTTAAGATTAATTAACTAACTTTAAGTCGCTCTGGATAAGAGCGTCTGCTAAATGACTAAAATGTCTGTGCTAGCAAAACAGTCCTGTAGCTTCGCATCCGATTTATCTGACCACTTCCGTATTGAGCTGGTACTTCATGTTTGAGTTTTTGCTTGTAAGCAGGAATGGTGAGGAGGGAGAGCTTTGTATGCGTCTCTGTGTGTAGAGTAAAGGAGATATAGTAGGTTCTTTCATCTCTAGTTGTACAGCTGATATGCTGGTAGAAATGAGGTAAAACAGATTTCAGTTTCACTGCATTGAAATCACCAGCCTCTGAACCATTTTCTTGTTTGCTTATGGCCCTAAACACCCCCCCCCCCCCCCCCCCTCGTAAATATACAGTGGGGAGAACAAGTATTTGATACACTGCCGATTTTGCAGGTTTTCCTACTTACAAAGCATTTAGAGGTCTGTAATTTTTATCATAGGTACACTTCAACTGTGAGAGACGGAATCTAAAACAAAAATCCATAAAATCACATTGTATGATTTTTAAGTAATACATTTGCATTTTATTGCATGACATAAGTATTTGATACATCAGAAAAGCAGAACTTAATATTTGGTACAGAAACCTTTGTTTGCAAATACAGAGATCATACGTTTCCTGTAGGTTTTGACCAGGTTTGCACACACTGCAGCAGGGGTATTGGCCCACTCCTCCGTACAGACCTTCTCCAGATCCTTCAGGTTTCGGGGCTGTCGCTGGGCAATACAGACTTTCAGCTCCCTCCAAAGATTTTCTATTGGGTTCAGGTCTGGAGACTGGCTAGGCTACTCCAGGACCTTGAGATGCTTCTTACGGAGCCACTCCTTAGTTGCCCTGGCTGTGTGTTTCGGGTCGTTGTCATGCTGGAAGACCCAGCCACGACCCATCTTCAATGCTCTTACTGAGGGAAGGAGGTTGTTGGCCAAGATCTCGCGATACATGGCCCCATCCATCCTCCCCTCAATACGGTGCAGTCGTCCTGTCCCCTTTGCAGAAAAGCATCAACAAAGAATGATGTTTCCACCTCCATGCTTCACGGTTGGGATGGTGTTCTTGGGGTTGTACTCATCCTTCTTCTTCCTCCAAACACGGCGAGTTGAGTTTAGACCAAAAAGCTCTATTTTTGTCTCATCAGACCACATGACCTTCTCCCATTCCTCCTCTGGATCATCTAGATGGTCATTGGCAAACTTCAGGCGGACCTGGACATGCGCTGGCTTGAGCAGGGGGACCTTGCATGCGCTGCAGGATTTTAATCCATGACGGCGTAGTGTGTTACTAATGGTTTTCTTTGAGACTGTGGTCCCAGCTCTCTTCAGGTCATTGACCAGGTCCTGCCGTGTAGTTCTGGGCTGATCCCTCACCTTCCTCATGATCATTGATGCCCCACGAGGTGAGATCTTGCATGGAGCCCCAGACCGAGTGTGATTGACCGTCATCTTGAATTCTTCCATTTTCTAATAATTGCGCCAACAGTTGTTGCCTTCTCACCAAGCTGCTTGCCTATGGTCCTGTAGCCCATCCCAGCCTTGTGCAGGTCTACAATTTTATCCCTGATGTCCTTACACAGCTCTCTGGTCTTGGCCATTGTGGAGAGGTTGGAGTCTGTTTGATTGAGAGTGTGCACAGGTGTCTTTTATACAGGTAACGAGTTCAAACAGGTGCAGTTAATACAGGTAATGAGTGGAGAACAGGAGGTCTTCTTAAAGAAAAACTAACAGGTCTGTGAGAGCTGGAATTCTTACTGGTTGGTAGGTGATCAAATACTTATGTCATGCAATAAAATGCAAATTAATTACTTAAAAATCATACAATGTGATTTTCTGGATTTTTGTTTTAGATTCCATCCCTCACAGTTGAAGTGTACCTATGATAAAAATTACAGACCTCTACATGCTTTGTAAGTAGGAAAACCTGCAAAATCGGCAGTGTATCAAATACTTGTTCTCCCCACTGTATATGTGTGTATATATATATATACAGTGGGGGAAAAAGTATTTAGTCAGCCACCAATTGTGCAAGTTCTCCCACTTAAAAAGACGAGAGAGGCCTGTAATTTTCATCATAGGTACATGTCAACTATGACAGACAAATTGAGAAGAAAAAAAATCCAGAAAATCACATTGTAGGATTTTTAATGAATTTATTTGCAAATTATGGTGGAAAATAAGTATTTGGTCAATAACAAAAGTTTCTCAATACTTTGTTAGATACCCTTTGTTGGCAATGACACAGGTCAAACGTTTCCTGTAAGTCTTCACAAGGTTTTCACACACTGTTGCTGGTATTTTGGCCCATTCCTCCATGCAGATCTCCTCTAGAGCAGTGATGTTTTGGGGCTGTCGCTGGGCAACACAGACTTTCAACTCCCTCCAAAGATTTTCTATGGGGTTGAGATCTGGCTAGGCCACTCCAGGACCTTGAAATGCTTCTTACGAAGCCACTCCTTCGTTGCCCGGGCGGTGTGTTTGGGATCATTGTCATGCTGAAAGACCCAGCCACATTTCATCTTCAATGCCCTTGCTGATGGAAGGAGGTTTTCATTCGAAATCTCACGATACATGGCCCCATTCATTCTTTCCTTTACACGGATCAGTCGTCCTGGTCCCTTTGCAGAAAAACAGCCCCAAAGCATGATCTTTCCACCCCCATGCTTCACAGTAGGTATGGTGTTCTTTGGATGCAACTCAGCATTCTTTGTCCTCCAAACACGACGAGTTGAGTTTTTACCAAAAAGTTCTATTTTGGTTTCATCTGACCATATGACATTCTCCCAATCCTCTTCTGGATCATCCATATGCACTCTAGCAAACTTCAGATGGGCCTGGACTTGTACTGGCTTACGACTGGCACTGCAGGATTTGAGTCCCTGGCGGCGTAGTGTGTTACTGATGGTAGGCTTTGTTACTTTGGTCCCAGCTCTCTGCAGGTCATTCACTAGGTCCCCCCGTGTGGTTCTGGGATTTTTGCCCACCGTTCTTGTGATCATTTTGACCCCACGGGGTGAGATCTTGCGTGGAGCCCCAGATCGAGGGAGATTATCAGTGGTCTTGTATGTCTTCCATTTCCTAATAATTGCTCCCACAGTTGATTTCTTCAAACCAAGCTGCTTACCTATTGCAGATTCAGTCTTCCCAGCCTGGTGCAGGTCTACAATTTTGTTTCTGGTGTCCTTTGACAGCTCTTTGGTCTTGGCCATAGTGGAGTTTGGAGTGTGACTGTTTGAGGTTGTGGACAGGTGTCTTTTATACTGATAACAAGTTCAAACAGGTGCCATTAATACAGGTAACGAGTGGAGGACAGAGGAGCCTCTTAAAGAAGAAGTTACAGGTCTGTGAGAGCCAGAATCTTGCTTGTTTGTAGGTGACCAAATACTTATTTTCCACCATAATTTGCAAATAAATTAATTAAAAATCCTACAATGTGATTTTCTGGAGAAAAAAATTCTCAATTTGTCTGTCATAGTTGACGTGTACCTATGATGAAAATTACAGGCCTCTCTCATCTTTTTAAGTGGGAGAACTTGCACAATTGGTGGCTGACTAAATACTTATTTCCCCCACTGTATATACAGTGTTGCAACAATGAGCAAATAGTTAAAGTACAAATGGGAAAATAAATAAACATAAATATGGGTTGTATTTACAATGGTGTTTGTTCTTCACTGGTTGCCCTTTTCTTGTGGCAACAGGTCACACATCTTGCAGCTGTGATGGCACACTGTGGTATTTCACCCAATAGATTCTTTGTGGATCTGTGTTATCTGAGGGAAATATGTGTCTCTCTCTCTCTCTATCTTGTCCAGTCAGCTGTGTAATGACAATAGCCCTGTCAGGGCAGAGGACATGAACAAGGGATGGAGGGAGGGATGGAGGGAAGGAAGGAGAGAGAGGGAAGGAGAGATTCTTCCTGTTAACAAATCTAAATCATGCCACAATGTCTGTAGAGAGAAAGAGAGGGATGGAGGGAGAAAATGACTGAACAGAAATTTGAAGGATATTTTTTATTTTTATTTTATTTATTTCACCTTTATTTAACCAGGTAAGCCAGTTGAGAACAGGTTCTCATTTACAACTGCGACCTGGCCAAGATAAAGCAAAGTAGTGCAATAAAAACAACACAGAGTTACATATGGGGTAAAACAAAACATAAAGTCAGAAATACAACAGAAAATATATATACAGTGTGTGCAAATGTAGCAAGTTATGGAGGTAAGGCAATAAATAGGCTATAGTGCAGAATAATTACAATAGTATTAACACTGGAATGATAGATGTGCAAGAGATTATGTGCAAATAGAGATACTGGGGTGCAAAAGAGCAAAATAAATAACAATATAGGGATGAGGTAGTTGGGTGGGCTAATTTCAGATGGGCTGTGTACAGGTGCAGTGATCGGTAAGGTGCTCTGACAACTGATGCTTAAAGTTATTGAGGGAGATAAGAGTCTCCAGCTTCAGAGATTTTTGCAATTCGTTCCAGTCATTGGCAGCAGAGAACTGGAAGGAATGGCGGCCAAAGGAGGTGTTGGCTTTGGGAATGACCAGTGAGATATACCTGCTGGAGCGCAGACTACGGGTGGGTGCTGCTATGGTGACCAATGAGCTAAGATAAGGCGGGGATTTGCCTAGCAGTGATTTATAGATGGCCTGGAGCCAGTGGGTTTGACGACGAACATGTAGTGAGGACCAGCCAACAAGAGCGTACAGGTCACAGTGGTGGGTAGTGTATGGGGCTTTGGAGACAAAACGGATGGCACTGTGATAGACTACATCCAATTTGCTGAGTAGAGTGTTGGAGGCTATTTTGTAAATGACATCGCCGAAGTCAAGGATCGGTAGGATAGTCAGTTTTACGAGGGCATGTTTGGCAGCATGAGTGAAGGAGGCTTTATTGCGAAATAGGAAGCCGATTCTAGATTTAACTTTGGATTGGAGATTCTTTATGTGAGTCTGGAAGTTGAGTTTACAGTCTAACCAGACACCTAGGTATTTGTAGTTGTCCACATACTCTAGGTCAGACCCGTCGAGAGTGGTGATTCTAGTCGGGTGGGCGGGTGCCAGCAGCGTTCGATTGAAAAGCATGCATTTAGTTTTACTAGTGTTTAAGAGCAGTTGGAGGCTACTGAAGGATTGTTGTATGGCATTGAAGCTCGTTTGGAGGTTTGTTAACACAGTGTCCAATGAAGGGCCAGATGTATACACATTTTTTTCTCATTGCTCGTTCTCTCTCTCTCTCTCTGTCTATTTCTCTCTGTCTATTTCTCTCTCTCTCTGTCTATTTCTCTCTCAATTCAATTCAATTTCAATTCATTTTTTTTCAATTTAAGGGCTTTATTGGCATGGGAAACGTATGTTAACATTGCCAAAGCAAGTGAAGTAGATAGTAAACAAAAGTGAAATAAACAATAAATATTAACAGTAAACATTACACTCAGAAGTTCCAAAAGAATAAAGACATTTCAAATGTCATATTATGTATATGTACAGTGTTGTAACAATGTGCAAATAGTTAAAGAACAAATGGGAAAATAAATAAACATAAATATGGGTTGTATTTACAATGGTGTTTGTTCTTCACTGGTTACCCTTTTCTTGTGGCAACAGGTCACAAATCTTGCAGCTGTGATGGCACACTGTGGTTTTTCACCCAGTAGATAAGGGAGTTTATCAAAATTTGTTTTGTCTTCAAATTATTTGTGGATCGCTGTAATCTGAGGGAAATATTTGTCTCTAAATGGTCATACATTTGGCAGGAGGTTAGGAAGTGCAGCTCAGTTTCCACCTCATTTTGTGGGCAGTGTGCACATAGCCTGTCTTCTCTTGAGAGCCATGTCTGCCTACGGCGGCCTTTCTCAATAGCAAGGCTATGCCCACTGAGTCTGTACATAGTCAAAGCTTTCCTTAAGTTTGGGTCAGTCACAGTGGTCAGGTATTCTGCCACTGTGTACTCTCTTTTTAGGGCCAAATAACATTCTAGTTTGCTCTGCTTTTTTGTTAATTCTGTGTCAAGTAAATCTCTTTTTGTTTTCTCATGATTTGGTTGGGTCTAATTGTGTTGTTGTCTTGGGGCTCTGTGGGGTCTGTTTGTGTTTGTGAACCGAGCCCCAGGATCAGCTTGCTTAGGGGACTCTTCTCCAAGTTAATCTCTTTGTAGGTGATGGCTTTGTTATGGAAGGTTTGGGAATCGCTTCCTTTTAAGTGGTTGTAGAATTTAACGGCTCTTTTCTGGATTTTGATCATTAGTGGGTATCGGCCTAATTCTGCTCTGCATGCATTATTTGGTGTTTTTCGTTGTACACTGAGGATATTTTTGCAGAATTCTGCTGCATGTTGCATGCAGAGTCTCAATTTGGTGTTTGTCCATTTTGTGAATTCTTGGTTGGTGAGCGGACCCCAGACCTCACAACTATAAAGGGCAATGGGTTCTATAACTGATTCAAGTATTTTTAGCCAGATCCTAATTGGTATGTCGAATTTTATGTTCCTTTTGATGGCATGTTCCCTTCTTGCCTTGTCTCTCAGATCGTTCACAGCTTTGTGGAAGTGGAAGGCCGAGGTATGTGTCATTTTTTGTGTGATCTAGGGCAACGGTGTCTAGATGGAATTTGTATTTGTAGTCCTGGCAACTTGACCTTTTTCGGAACACGATTATTTTTGTTTTACTGAGATTTACTGTCAGGGCCAGGTCTCTCTCTCTCTCTCTCTCTCTCTCTCTCTCGCTCTCTCGCCCTCTCGCTCTCTCTCTCTTGCTCTCTCTCTATTTCTCCCCCCTCTTCTCTCTCTCTCTCTCTCTGTCTCTTTCTCTCTCTCTCCCCTCTTCTCTCTCCCCTCTTCTCTCATTTCCTCTCTCTGTCTATTTCTCTCCTCTCTTTCTGTCTCTTTGTTCTCTCAGTTTTCTCTATTTATTTCCTTTAGTGATGAGAGGGATCATTTTTTTTCTCCCTCCCTCTCTCTTCTCCCTCTTTAAACCTTCTCTGATTCTCTGTCAATCTCAGGTCTTTTAAACCCTCTCTGATTCTCTGTCAATCTCAGGTCTTTTAAACCCTCTCTGATTCTCTGTCAATCTCAGGTCTTTTAAACCCTCTCTGATTCTCTGTCATCATCAGGTCTTTTAAACCCTCTCTGATTCTCTGTCCGTCTTTTTACTTCCTTTTCCATTCTTCCTTCATATCCCCCTTGCTCTCATCAGCTTACGGTGCTTGTGTGTGTGTGTGTGTGTGTGTGTGTGTGTGTGTGTTCAGTAAGTCATACTGTCCAGTCCACTGCAGCGTACTGTATCTGTCCGGCTCCTGAATCGACCAAGAGATGATTGAGAGAGAGAGAGAGAGAGAGAGAGAGAGAGAGAGAGAGAGAGAGAGAGAGAGAGAGAGAGAGAGAGAGAGAGAGAGAGAGCCCACATACCTCCTGAAACATCTCCAGGTGTGCAGAGACCAGGTGTGCAGAGACCAGGTGTGCAGAGACCAGGTGTGCAGAGACCATCCCTTTGAATAATAACCTGGTCTGTCCCTCCGCTTCCAACTTGGCCAAACAAAAAGTTCAACAAAACACATTTGACCGTTTCATACCTCATCACAAACACCCCCAACCTCCCACACAGAGGGTCCAACAGTAACAGCATTACCCTGCCAAACACAGAGTCCAAAAGCGACAGCATTACCCTGCCACACACAGAGTCCAAAAGTGACAGCATTACCCTGCCACACACAGAGAGTCCAACAGCAACAGTAACGGCATTACCCTGCCACACACAGAGAGTCCAACAGCAACAGTAACAGCATTACCCTGCCACACACAGAGTCCAAAAGTGACAGCATTACCCTGCCACACACAGAGAGTCCAACAGCAACAATAACAGCATTACCCTGCCACACACAGAGTCCAACAGTAACAATAACAGCATTACCCTGCCACACACAGAGTCCAACAGTGACAGCATTACCCTGCCACACAGAGTCCAACAGTGACAGCATTACCCTGCCACACACAGAGAGTCCAACAGCAACAATAACAGCATTACCCTGCCACACACAGAGAGTCCAACAGCAACAGTAACAGCATTACCCTGCCACACACAGAGTCCAACAGTAACAATAACAGCATTATCCTGCCACACACAGAGTCCAACAGTGACAGCATTACCCTGCCACACACAGAGTCCAACAGTAACAGCATTACCCTGCCACACACAGAGTCCAACAGTAACAGCATTACCCTGCCACACACAGAAAAAACATGATGAACAGTCTCAGTCATTGCACAAAACGGACACACCTCCCCGACTCCCAGGTCAACCCGAGCCAACCTGCTATTGGTGGCCAGGGCTCCATGTAATACCCTCCACTGGAGGTCCCCTGATCTTTTTGGCCCTGGGAGCTTACCGTACCCTGCCATGCTCTCAGCCCCCACAACCCCTTGCCACTGCCTGTATCCTGCCATGCTCTCAGCCCCCACAACCCCCTGCCACTGCCTGTATCCTGCCATGCTCTCAGCCCCCACAACCCCCTGCCGCTGATCCCCTTCACCTCTGCTCCTGATGTGATTAATGCTGAGGGTGTACAGCGCCCCCCCCCCCTGCCAGTCCTTACCCCCACCTAATCAAAACTCCCCCAGGCTCAGAGTGTTCAAAGACAGTACGTTCTCCGACCCCCCCCCCCCTGCCAGTCCCCAGTCTCTGCTGTCAATTGGTGGAAACGGTGGTAGCCCCTCCTCCCCAGGCTGCTCCAGCCCCCTCCTCACTGGTTCAGGCAGCACCTCCTGGACCCCTCCCCCCCCCCCCCCCCCCATGACTCTCTCCAGCAGCCTAAGAGACATTAGTCCCACCTGCTGTGTTAACTGTTGGGGCCCTCAGTAGTGCAGCGTAGGAATCCGAGACCCATGCTCTGTCTCTCACAAAGAAGAGTTGCCGGTCCAGCCTTAAACCGCTAGCCCTCCTCAACAGACCACATTAACACCATTTTGCAGCCCCCTGCCAAATATGATAAGCAACTCCAGGGTCTGTGTCCCAAACGGCACCCCGTTCCCTATATCCCTATGGGCTCAGATCAAAAGTAGTGCACTCTATAGGGGATGGGTGCCATTTGGAACTTGCCTGATGACTGAATTGAATTCTCTATCGCTACGGAAATGTTAGTGGGCGTGGTGTTTGGCCAGAGCCGTGTGGATGGGTAGCCAGACAGCTTTGGAACACAGCCCTGGAGTCATTTCAAGGAGTGATGGGTATTATTATTTTGTTTACATCTCTCTCTCTCTCTCTCTTTCTCTCACCCTCCCTCTTTCCCTCAGAGGGACAGGCGCTAATGAAAGACGGGTTGGATGAATACACACACAACACACACACACACACACACACACACACACACAAAGTCAGCACTTTTCTATATTTACTGTCCCCCTCTGCTAATTTGCCTCTGACCATAGATAATGGGTTCTGAGCCTTCACCTCCTTCTCTCCCTCTCTCCTTCCATCTCTCCACTCCCTCTCTCCTTCCATCTCTCCACTCCCTCTCTCCTTCCATCTCTCCTCTCCCTCTCTCCTTCCATCTCTCCACTCCCTCTCCTTCCATCTCTCCTCTCCCTCTCTCCTTCCATCTCTCCTCTCCCTCTCTCCTTCCATCTCTCCTCTCCCTCTCTCCTTCCATCTCTCCACTCCCTCTCTCCTTCCATCTCTCCTCTCCCTCTCGCCTTCCATCTCTCTTCTCCCTCTCTCCTTCCATCTCTCCACTCCCTCTCTCCTTCCATCTATCCTCTCCCTCTCTCCTTCCATCTCTCCTCTCCCTCTCTCCTTCCATCTCTCCTCTCCCTCTCTCCTTCCATCTCTCCACTCCCTCTCTCCTTCCATCTCTCCACTCCCTCTCTCCTTCCATCTCCCTCTCCCTCTCTCCTTCCATCTCTCCTCTCCCTCTCTCCTTCCATCTCTCCACTCCCTCTCTCCTTCCATCTCTCCTCTCCCTCTCGCCTTCCATCTCTCCTCTCCCTCTCTCCTTCCATCTCTCCACTCCCTCTCTCCTTCCATCTATCCTCTCCCTCTCTCCTTCCATCTCTCCTCTCCCTCTCTCCTTCCATCTCTCCTCTCCCTCTCTCCTTCCATCTCTCCTCTCCCTCTCTCCTTCCATCTCTCCTCTCCCTCTCTCCTTCACCTCTATTTCTCACACTCTCCTTCCATATCTCCTTCTCTCTCCTATCTACTTCTCCCTCTCCCCTCCCTCTCTCCTTCTCTCCCCTCCCTCTCTCCTTCTCTCCCTCCCTCTCTCCTTCTCTCTCCTCCCTCTCTCATCTCTCCCCTCCCTCTCGCCTTCTCTCCCCTCCCTCTCTCCTTCTCTCCCCTCCCTCTCTCTTTCTCTCTCCATGGAAACCATGTGTTTGAGGTATTTGATACCATTCCACTGATTCCTCTCCAGCCATTACCACGAGCCCGTCCCTATTCCTCTCCAGCCATTACCACGAGCCAGTCCCTATTCCTCTCCAGCCATTACCACGAGCCCGTCCCTATTCCTCTCCAGTCATCACCACGAGCCCATCCCTATTCCTCTCCAGCCATTACCACGAGCCATCCCTATTCCTCTCCAGCCATTACCACGAGCCAGTCCCTATTCCGCTCCAGCCATTACCACGAGCCAGTCCCTATTCCTCTCCAGCCATTACCACGAGCCAGTCCCTATTCCTCTCCAGCCATTACCACGAGCCAGTCCCTATTCCGCTCCAGCCATTACCACGAGCCAGTCCCTATTCCTCTCCAGCCATTACCACGAGCCAGTCCCTATTCCTCTCCAGCCATTACCACGAGCCAGTCCCTATTCCTCTCCAGCCATTACCACGAGCCCATCCCTATTCCTCTCCAGCCATTACCACGAGCCAGTCCCTATTCCTCTCTAGCCATTACCACGAGCCCATCCCTATTCCTCTCCAGCCATTACCACGAGCCCATCCCTATTCCTCTCTAGCCATTACCACGAGCCCATCCCTATTCCTCTCCAGCCATCACCACGAGCCCATCCTCCCCAATTGAGGTGCAACCAACCTCCTGTATCTGCTAGCCAGTGTTGTTGCTGTCTAATTCTCTCTCTCTCAACCACTCCCCCTCTCCTCCCCTCCCTCTCTGTCTCTGTCTCTGTCTCTGTCTCTGTCTCTGTCTCTCTCTCTCTCTCTCTCTCTCTCTCTCTCTCTCTCTCTCTCTCTCTCTCTCTCAACCACTCCCCCTCTCCTCTCCTCCCTCTCTGTCTCTGTCTCTGTCTCTGTCTCTGTCTCTGTCTCTGTCTCTGTCTCTGTCTCTGTCTCTCTCTCTCTCTCTCTCTGTCTCTGTCTCTCTCTCTCTCTCTCTCTCTCTCTCTCTCTCTCTCAACCACTCCCCCTCTCCTCTCCTCCCTCTCTGTCTCTGTCTCTGTCTCTGTCTCTGTCTCTGTCTCTGTCTCTGTCTCTGTCTCTGTCTCTCTCTCTCTCTCTCTCTCTCTCTCTCTCTCTCTCTCTCTCTCTCTCTCTCTCTCTCAACCACTCCCCCTCTCCTCCTTCCCTCTCTGTCTCTGTCTCTGTCTCTGTCTCTGTCTCTGTCTCTGTCTCTGTCTCTCTCTCTCTCTCTCTCTCTCTCTCCTCTCTCTCTCTCTCTCTCTCTCTCTCAATTCAATTCAAAGTGCTTTATTGGCATGGGAAACATATGTTTACATTGCCAAAGCAAGTGAAATAAATAATAAACAAAAGTTAAATAAACAATCAAAAATGAGCTGTAAGCATTACACGCACAAAAGTTTAAAAGGAATTTATAATAATAATAATATAATAATAATATAATATGCCATTTAGCAGACGCTTTTATCCAAAGCGACTTACAGTCATGCGTGCATACATTTTTTAAAATACATTTCAAACGTCATATTACGGCTATGTACAGTGTTGTAACAATGTGCAAATAGTTAAAGTACAAAAGGGAAAATAGACATAAATATGGGTTGTATTTACAATGGTGTTTGTTCTTCACTGGTTGCCCTTTTCTTGTGGCAACAGGTCACAAATCTTGCTGCTGTGTTTGTGAACAGAGTCCCCGTACCAGCTTGCTTAGGGGACTCTTCTCCAGGTTCATCTCTCTGTAGGTGATGGCTTTGTTATGAAAGGTTTGAGAATCGCTTCCTTTTAGGTGGTTGTAGAATTTAACGGCTCTTTTCTGGATTTTAATAATTATCGGGTGTCAACCTAATTCTGCTCTGCATGCATTATTTAAGCAATAAGGCCCGAGGGGGTGTGGTATATGGCCAATATACCACGGCTAAGGGCTGTTCTCACGCACGACGCAACACGGAATGCCTGGACACAGCCCTTAGCCGTGGTATATTGGCCATATATCACAAACCCCGAGGT
>NC_140026.1:10875762-10880762 GCF_964263955.1 Coregonus lavaretus
CCCATAACTCAGATTTAAACGGATTTGTAACAACTAGTTTAAACGGTACACAAATTGAGCGGGTTCCTTCCTACAAAATATCTTGGTAGCTGGCTTGACGAAAAACGGTCATGAAAAAAAATATGTTACTGAACTGGTGAAGAAGTTGAAGTTGAAGTTTGGTTTCTTTTACAGAAACAAAGCATGTCTGACTTTTGTTAATAGGAAGGAAATTGTCCAGGCCACTTTTATGTCTATTTTACATTATGGGGATATTATCTATATGCATGTAGCAGCATCTACACTTAAACCACTAGATGCTGTTTTCCATTGTGCCCTTAGGAACTCACCATTGTGTTTTGTATCAAAAAGTGGGTTGGGCCACATTGTATGTAAGGAGAGAGAACCATTTTCTTGTGTTTATCTACTAAGCACTCATGCAAGAAACGTCCTATGTATCTATCATCATTAATTCAATTTATACTTCCAAATAACCAAACCCGGTCTCAGGCTCGGATAACACTGGAGGCCCCTTCGGTCTCCACAGACTTGGGTAAAGCTGATTTTAGTTTTTTTGCAGCCTTTATGTAGAACAACTCACAGAGATCTCTGAAATGAGATGTTCTGGCCCCCCTTCGTCAGTTCATAGTAATGACCGGAGAACTCTATGTTGATAAATGTGTCTGTTTTTCTTAATATGTTTTGGAAGTTTGTATATTGCATGTGTTGGATGTATTGATGCAGATCTGTATTGATGCAGATCTGTAAAAATCTCAGTATGACTTCCCTGTCAAAATAAAGGTTAAATTAAATATATATATATATATCATATAATATACACAGTGACACTAAATGCAACTAAAATACTGGGCTAGCACACCCATCCTGACCTCAGATAGTCATTCTGCCTTGACAGCTTTGATTGATTAAATAATTGACGGCTTGATCTGAACATTAGTCCGCGGTGAGGGGGCGGAGAGAAAGAATACCAGCAGCAGCTGAACGACCAACTACAGAGGAGTGTGTGGGAGGGAGAGAGAGAAAAAAGATTCCATTAATCAGTAATGAAGCATAATGTGTGATTTGAGGCAGAACACAAAGGCAGAGTTCTCTATTAATGCAGTCGCAGTGTGTGTATGTGTGTGTGTGTGTGTGTGTATGTGTGTGTGTGGGTGGGCACTGGGCAGAGCTGAGAGAGAGAGAGAGAGGGAGAGAGAGAGACGGAGAGAGAGAGAGAGAGAGAGAGAGAAGAGAGAGAGAGAGACTGGGAGTGAGACAGGGCGGAGAGAGAGAGAGAGAGAGAGAGAGAGAGAGAGAGAGAGAGAGAGAGAGAGAGAGAGAGACTGGGTGAGAGACAGGGGGAGAAAGAGAGAGAGAAGAGAGAGAGACTGGGTGAGAGACAGGGGGAGAGAGAGAGAGAGAAGAGAGAGAGAGAGAGAGAGAGAGAGAGAGAGAGAGAGAGAGAGAGAGAGAGAGAGAGAGAGAGAGAGAGAGAGAGACAGAGAGACAGACAGAGAGACAGGCAGAGAGAGCAAGAGAGAGACAATACTTGAAGGCAGAACAGACAAGCAGCCAGAGGGAGGCCCTGGTCCACATCCCAAATGTTATCCTATTCCCTACATAGTGCACTACTTTTGACAAGAGCTCTATGGGGAGACGGGACCGAAGGAGGACCACGGTCATGTCCCAGCAGGTGTCCACCCCCCAGTCCCTACAGACCAAAACCCACACTACCCTCCTCACATCTACGCGTGACCAAATTTAGACAGGCTCCACATACAGACCACACAGCCTGCTAGAATAGCTAGACCACCAGACCAGAGTCTGCTGGAGAACAGGGGAGGGAGGGAGGGAGGGGTAAAGGGAAGAAAGGGGAGGGGAAGGGAGGGGACGTAAAAAGAAAGAGGGGGGGTGAAGGATGGGGGAAAGTGGGGAAGAAGAGAGGAGAGGGAGGCTAAATCGGGTAGCCATGGGACACCAGTAGGGACAGCTGAGAAGGCAGGATTCCTAAGACTATCAGAGTCAAATAGGGAGAGAAGGAGAGGGAGAAAGAGGGAGAGAAGGAGAGGGAGAGTAAATTATGAGAGAACGAGTGATGTCAAAACAAAGTAATTTTTTGGTGACCTCAGTTCAACATTTTACATACGATCTTATCCAGAGTGAAATATTTTTCTTCATACTGGTCACCCATGGGAATCAAACCCACAACCCTGGTGTTGCAAGCACCATGATCTACCAACTGAGCAACACAGGACATTCAGAGAGATGGTTGTTATTTTAGGATTCACAGAAATGGTGTGAGAACAAAATAACACATTGCCTTTAAACAGGAGACATTGGGATATCCTCCTCTCAAATATAGGAAATCTTTAGAAAGATGCCCGACTTACAATCAAGTGAAGGCCTATTAAGAACAATTGAGTACAAAACACTATTAATTGGACTGAAGAGGTTATACAGCAGAGACCATGGTTACACCAATATCCATCCTAACCCATTATCTCATGTCTTAGCATTGACAGGAGATGCCTGTAGTCAACTAGCGTGCTATGACTATGAACTCACCCCTCTCATCCTCTGTCTCCCCCTTCTTCCCCTTCTGTTCTGTGTTCCCCCTTTTACTCAGTATCCCCCCTATTCCTCTACCCCTTCTCCTCTCAGTCCCACTTCTCCCCCTCTCCTCTGTCTCCACTGTCTCCCCCTCCTCTCTGCCCCCACTGTCTCCCCCTCTCCTCTGTCCCCACTGTCTCCCCCTCTCCTCTGCCTACACTGTCTCCCCCTCTCCTCTGTCCCCACTGTCTCCCCCTCTCCTCTGTCCCCACTATCTCCCCCTCTCCTCTGTCCCCACTATCCCCCCCTCTCCTCTGTCCCCACTGTCTCCCCCTCTCCTCTGTCCCCACTGTCTCTCCTCTCCTCTCTCCCCACTGTCTCCCCCTCTCCTCTGTCCCCACTGTCTCCCCCTCTCCTCTGTCCCCACTGTCTCTCCTCTCCTCTCTCCCCACTGTCTCCCCCTCTCCTCTGTCCCCACTGTCTCCCCCTCTCCTCTGTCCCACTGTCTCCTCCTCTCCTCTGTCTCACTGTCTCCCCCTCTCCTCTGCCTCCACTGTCTCCCCCTCTCCTCTGTCTCCACTGTCTCCCCCTCTCCTCTGTCTCTACTGTCTCCCCCTCTCCTCTGTCTCACTGTCTCCCCCTCTCCTCTGTCCTACTATCTCCCCCTCCTCTCTGCCTCCTCCGCCTCCCCCTCTCCTCCATCTCCACCATCTCCCCCTCTCCTCCGTCTCCACTGTCTCCCCCTCTCCTCTGTTCCCCTGTCTCCCCCTCTCCTCTGTTCCCGTCTCCCCCTCTCCTCTGTTCCCCTGTCTCCCCCTCTCCTCTGTTCCCCTGTCTCCCCCTCTCCTCTGTTCCCCTGTCTCCCCCTCTCCTCTGTTCCCCTGTCTCCCCCTCTCCTCTGTTCCCCTGTCTCCCCCTCTCCTCTGTTCCCCTGTGTCCCCCTCTCCTCTGACCACTATCTCCCCCTCTCCTCTGTTCCCCTGTCTTCCCCTCTCCTCTGTTCCCCTGTCTCCCCCTCTCCTCTGTTCCCCTGTCTTCCCCTCTCCTCTGTTCCCCTGTCTCCCCCTCTCCTCTGTTCCCCTGTCTCCCCCTCTCCTCTGTTCCCCTGTCTCCTCCTCTTCTCTGTCTCCTCCATCTTCCCCTCTCCTCTGTCTCCACTGTCTCCCCCTTTCCTCTGTTCCACCATCTCCCCCTCTCCTCTGTTCCCCTGTCTCCCCCTCTCCTCTGTTACCCTGTCTCCCCCTCTCCTGTCTCCACTGTCTCCCCCTCTCCTCTGTCTCAACTGTCTCTTCTTCCCCACCTCCTCCCCCTCTCTTCTAACTCCTCTATTCTCCCTGTCCCCCCACCCCCTTTCTCCTCGTCCCCACCTGTTGAACCTCCCCTGGACACACACACACACACACACACACACACACACACACACACACACACACACACACACACACACACACACACACACACACAGAGTCATCCTGCTAAATGCCTGTCATTACTCAGGGAGGGGGGACAGTGGAGTGGAGGTGCCTTATGACCCTCAGCACAGCTGGGAGGACAAACACACACACACACACACACACACACACCTCTCCTCCCATCCTAGGTGTAGCCCCTGACACCACCTGTCCATCCAGAATGTGATGCAACCACTCTAAGAGCCCATTTATGTTTGATCCGAAAATGTAGTCGGAGGGTGTGATACAATCGCAGAGCCTCCGGGGGCATATAGAGGCCAAATTGAGGTCCGTACCGCATCGCTGGTCGCCTCCCAAATGTTGTAATAAAAACAGTTGTAGGAATGAGTGCAGTAGGCCTAATACATTATCACAGCATATTGGCTATATGCCTGGCTTGCCAATACTGTTCTTCTCATACCATATTACATTTCAAAACTTGAGCTTTGATAACAAAATAGATCAGCATAAATTGAAATAATTTGCAATTAATTTGCTTTTTTATTTTACTTGACTGATGGTACTTGCATCTGATGGTCATGGTGCTTTCAAGACAACTGGGAACATGGGGGAAAAGACGTGGTCAAAGCATGACATCAGTGATCTTCAGGTCGGAAAGTCAGAGCTCTAGAAAGATTTCCGACTTGCAATTCCGAGTTGGATGACCGTTCAAACTGATTTTCCAGTCGGATCTCGTTTTCCCATTTGTCTTGAATGCACTGAAGTCGGAAGTCGGAGATTTCAGAATTCCCAGTTCCCAGTTGTTTTGAACACAGCATTATTCTCAGTGGAAGGAGGGAGAGAGCAGCAGAGGCTTCTGAATCACATGCACCTACCGCCAACAGCGCAACACAAATTTTAAAAAAGGAGCTCAAGCCTTTATCATTGGCTTTTCTACAGAAATGTTTGGTGATCGATTGGGAATGCCTTGAAGATCGACCAGTCGATCGCAATTGACCGGTTGATGACCACTGATCTATGTGGATGTGTTGGGCGGATCTTCTTGTAGACATGGGATTA
>NC_140026.1:10883262-10930237 GCF_964263955.1 Coregonus lavaretus
TCCATCTATCACTAACAACTCCATCTATCACTAACAACTCCAATATTGCGTTGATTCGATCACAAGTAAAGGGAAACGTTGATAGTGTTAACTAACGGGGAAAACTCTAGAAAGTTGAGTGAAGTTCAATCTCGTGCTTCTCTGCACACGCTGATATTTCTTCTGCACACCTGCGCAGCTTCGAGGGAACATTGCTTATGGGTATGTATATGAATGTCTATGAGTTCATGTTAAAAGGGCACCTTAACCCTTTTTCAACATCAAATTCAACTATGAGCAGGCAAAAGTTAGTAAAAACTGTCAACATCACATGATGCACACTAGATGATGTCATTGGATGTCACTTTTCTTCTTCTATCTTTTTGACTTGGCCTAGCTGTGCTAGAGGTAACATGTTGTTACAGAGCTCTACCAAATTAAACTCAGAAGTGTGACTTTTCATTGACGCTCTTTCATTTACTATGGACATTTTGCCTTTGTAGCAGAGTCAGATTACTGATACTATTTTGGCCAAGTAAGATCTGTACATTGCGTAAAAACTCAACTCCTGATCCAGTGTTCTTCATCACTGCCTGCACTGTAAATACTGTAGATGTCACCTATTGTTGCACCTGATCTACAGACTCAGTCTCAACTGTTGCTGCTCCATACCAACTAAATAAGATGCTGAGTTTCTTGACAGAGCGACTATAGCCATACAGTAACTGTTTTCTTTTCATTTTTTTGACAGCTGACAGAAAGAGTTGTCAATGCTTATATAACCAATTGTCAGTGGTTACTTGTAATGTATTTATGTGACGGTCAACTCTTTTTCATTGAGTTTCATTAGACAGTATAAGGTAGGGGAGGGGAAGGGGGCTGGGCCATACAACAGGTGTGACAGCATGTGGAGAGATACCCCACCCCCCTCCCCTCCCCTCATCCCTCCATCCCCCCATCCCCTCATGAGGGTTTTAAATATCCCCCTAATGGAGACCTGAGGCCTGAACATGGTTGCCGCCGCCACAGGGACACTTTGGGACGATGACATAAGAGCAGAACTGAGGCCCCTATCCCCCCTGCCCATCCCACCCCACCCCACCATTCCAACCTCCAATTCCAGCAATTCCACTTCCCACGAATCCCAAACAACCATTTCGTCAAACATACTGGGACAGGAATAACACACATTATCAAATATGTCCTATTTTCAAAATAGATCTTCAAAATAGATTTCAATTCAAATGATGTTCAATGGTGCTGTATACCAGCAAATACAATTGGGTTTTTGAAACCAGTTCCCAATGCATTAGGGCTCGTTTAGACTCACTAGACCTTTTACCAGTGCCGCTTCTTCAAGTCACCAGATTTTCAGATTCCTACAGATCCCCATAGCAACAGGGGTTGAGAAAAGTGTTCATTCATCTCTTGTCTTTTACCACACAAACATACCATGTATGAGTGCTACCAAGTGCATTGATAAAGACTGCAGAGGAAACCAAAGACAGAACACTCCTCTCCTCTCTCTCTCTAGCCACTATCCCTCAACCCCTCATTCAACAGAATGACACTAAGAGGTGACCAGGGCTACTTACAGGCCTGTTAGAGCGGAGAGGCTGATAACACAGAGGCTACTTACAGGGCTGTTAGAGCAGAGAGGCTGATAACACAGAGGCTGCTTACAGGCCTGTTAGAGCAGAGAGGCTGATAACACAGAGGCTACTTACAGGCCTGTTAGAGCAGAGAGGCTGATAACACAGAGGCTGCTTACAGGCCTGTTAGAGCAGAGAGGTTGATAACACAGAGGCTGCTTACAGGCCTGTTAGAGCAGAGAGGCTGATAACACAGAGGCTGCTTACAGGCCTGTTAGAGCAGAGAGGCTGATAACACAGAGGCTGCTTACAGGCCTGTTAGAGCAGAGAGGCTGATAACACAGAGGCTGCTTACAGGCCTGTTAGAGCAGAGAGGTTGATAACACAGAGGCTGCTTACAGGCCTGTTAGAGCAGAGAGGCTGATAACACAGAGGCTGCTTACAGGCCTGTTAGAGCAGAGAGGCTGATAACACAGAGGCTGCTTACAGGCCTGTTAGAGCAGAGAGGCTGATAACACAGAGGCTACGGCCCAAATGGCACCCTATTCCCTACTGCACTACTTTTGACCAGAGCCCGGGTCCTAGTCAAAAGTAGTGCACTATACCAGGGCCCTTAGGGCTCTAGTCAAAGGTGTGCACTATATAGGGAATAGGGTGCCAGTTGGGATGCATCCAGAGCCTCTGGGGGACAGCATCCTAAACCCCAGGCCTAATATTTCTACATTTAGAAGATCAGGGGCTTTGGCTAGCCAACGCTGCCAGGCTGAATGAGTGCTTGGAGGGCAGCGGGCACACCTCCTCTGCCAGTCCAACTCTGTCTCAGCTGCTAGCCAACCCCTGGGCATGAGGGCTGCCAACGCCAGACAACAGGTGGCACACCTGATGAAGGCATTGAGCCCCCCTCAGTAAAGCCCCCCTCACACTCTCACGTCTGATTACATTTTATTGAATACTTTTTTTACCAGGTAGGTTGACTGAGTGAGAACATATATATTTAAGGGAACAGCTGTGCAGGGACAGAGATGGAAGAAAACAGAGATAGGCCTATAGGTACAACACTTTACTGATACATCAGGATGAAGAATGCTGCACTTTTTCTTTAACTCTGATCTGAAAACAATTATTAGACAGGAAATCTGAAATGGACAAAATGCTACAGGTTTACAAAATGTGATTTTGTGTTTGTGTGTTGCTTATTTATGAGGCTGACCGTTCCAAGCCTTAGTACTGACTGCTATTAAACACACTCACAGTGTTCAATCAAAGTGACAATACGTATGACTATGACCAACACAACACATGGACCGGCATCTGCAGAGAGTCATACCAACAGTTGCACATTACTATCTGACATATTAATCAGCAATGATTTCCATCTGTTTGCATCAGCGGTTTTATTAAAGGGCAACAGATTAAACACATTCCATTCCATTGTTCTATTCCGATCTATTAAACATAATTCCATTATATATCATTCTGTTCTATTCCATTCCATTAAACATAATTCCATTACATATCATTCTGTTCTATTCCATTCCATTAAACATATTTCCATTACATATCATTCTGTTCTATTCCATTCCATTAAACATAATTCCATTATACTGTATATCATTCTGTTCCGTTCCATTCCAGTGTTTCACTGTTCTATTCTCTGCCTGCAGCTTGACTGAGTGACTCTAAGGTTAAATGTCAAACCCACTGGGCCATCCGCTGGTCACTAAAGAACATGGACTGGCCATCTAGAGCAGTGCATGGCACAGCATTCAGATTGCTTCAAAGGATGTGTGTGTGTGAAAGAGAGAGAGAGAGAGACAGAGAGAGAGAGAGGGGGGGGGGAGGCTATGGAAGGACGGGCAGTGAAGGGAGGTTCATTAATGTGGCCTGGGCTCTGTGATTAACGACTGCAGGGGGATAAATTGGTTAAAGAGGGAGTAGGATTTACAGCTGAGCGCCTGTTTTATATGAGGAGGGGAGGGAGGGAGGGAGGGAGGGAGGGAGGGAGGGAGGGAGGGAGGGAGGGAGGGAGGGAGGGAGGGAGGGAGGGAGGGAGGGGGGAGGTCTAATTTCAGCAGGCGTGTCTCCTGTCAAGAGGGCTAAAACTGCAAGGACCTGTCTAGGATCAGTTCATCCAGGGTCAATGCTAACCTTGCCCATTAGGAAGTAAACACAAGACTGATCTTAGATCAGATCATGACCTTCCTTTAGTCTTTTACTTCCTGATGTCATGGGCCCCAATATCCTGAGTCGTGACTCGTGACCAATCACGAATCTCCCATAAACTACAGCCAATCACTGGGACTATACCCAAGCACTGATTACTGTGACAACACCCAATCACAGCTGCTGTAACTGCCAGACTGAGCATTACCATGCTGTCAAATGTGAATGTGAATAATACCAAACCCAATCTAAGAGATAGGCCATTTATAATTTCAGTGTGAATATTACCAAACCCTATGTAAGAGAGGTGCCCTTTATATTTTCAGTGTGAATAATACCTAACGCAATGTAAGAGATGTGCCATATATATTTTCAGATGTGCCATGCCATTGACACAGTATTCCAAGTGTTAAAGAGATTGAACGGGATCTTAAGCACTTAAAATGTGTAACATATTGTATGAATTGTAATCCGTAACATACTGTATCATATGAATATTTTTTGGCAGGATGCAGCATATCATATGAAATGGATGACATTGTACACAATTGTGCACCATTTTCAGGAACCCGTTTTGGCTCCTGAACGTTACTTTCAAAACTACTGTCTGAAGTTATAAAAAACCTCTTTAAAGAGAGGTATGACTATAAAGTGTCAGTATAACTGTTGTTGCTGAGTCATAATAACCACCAAACTCCTCTGAGCTCTCAGTTCTGTTCTGTTATGACCTCATAAAACAGGATTCTGACATCAGATTATACACATGCACAAAGGTTTTTACTGCCAAAAGTGGCTTCACTAACAAGAGGGAGACACGCTAAGTATCAGTAGTAAGACCATTTATATCTTAACATCCACAATGAATAATACAGCTATTGTAAGACTTAATATGTCCATATTTGCCTTAGATACACAGAGTAAAGCATGACAGAACTTCCATCCCTCCCTCTATCATCTCTTCTTTCTCGCTGTGGATTGTGACACCTCAGTGTATCCCATTACCAGACCATGGAATACCTGTGTGACCTCACGTCTTACCACTCCCATGGAACACACACACTCATAAATACACCCACACACGCTGACACACACACTCATACACACGTACAAATACTCAGAATGACACACAAACGGATGCTGTTTCACACACACACAGACAGTACACACACACACTCCACAGTACACACTCCACAGTACACACACACACACACAGTACACACATCCTCCACAGTACACACACACACACACACACACACACACACAACCTCCACAGTACACACACACTCCAGAGCCTTTCCTGCTGCCTCCCAGGACTCCTAGCTCCACTAAGGTAGTTTATAGAAGCCTCCCTACATGGACACAGCTTCTGGAATAGCAACTGCCATCTGATCTCACTACAAGCTTTCTTTCTCTCTCTCACATCGCCTACACACACACTCTCTGTTCTGTTGGCCAGTTCAGTTCTGTCTTGCATTCACTTGCAGTGCAGGCAGTATCAACGGCAGTGCAGGCAGTGTACCGACGGACATCTTGTATCCGTGAACAACATATTCTCAAGCAAGTACACTACACGGCCAAAAGTATGTGGACACCTGCTCATTCCAAAATCATGGGCATTAATATGGAGTTGGTCCCCCCTTTGCTCTATAACAGCCTCCACTCTTCCAGGGAAGGCTTTCCACTAGACGTTGGAACGTTGTCATTCTACTGCCACTGTTTGTCTATGGAGATTGTATGGCTGTGTGCTCGATTTTAATACACCTGTCAGCAACGGGTGTGGCTGATATAGACAAATACACTAATTTGAAGGGGTGTCCACCTACTTTTGGCCATGTAGTGTACAATGGAACTCTGGTCCCACATCTGTTTATGCTGCCTTTAGTCCAGTGGTCAAATAGTCAACATAATTTCATGACTCTCATACACACATTGTATTAGCTTGTCACTGGGCTTGTCAGATGGATGGGACTGTGGGGTTAAAGGGACAGATCAGGGGGCTCATTGGTGGACATCTGGCTAAAGAAAATAATACCATATCTCCCCTAATCTCATTCAGTGTATCCTACCTGCTACATTCTGAATTTGTCCCTTTTTTTGCACTAACTCTCTTGCACTGACTTTAGGTTATTATCCTGCTGAAAGGTGAATTTGTCTACCAGTATCTGTTGGAAAGCAGACTGAACCAGGTTTTCCTCTAGGATTTTGCCTGTGCTTAGCTCTATTCCGTTGATTTGTATCCTAAAAAAACTCCCTTGTCCTTGCCCATGACAAGCATACCCATAACATGACGCAACCACCACCATGCTTAAAAATATGAAGAGTGGTACTCATTGATGTGTTGTATTGGATTTGCCCCAAACATAATGCTTTGTATTCAGGACATAAAGTTAATTTCTTGTCCACATTATTTGCAGTTTTACTTTAGTGCCTTGTTGCAAACAGGATGCATGTTTTGGAATATTTTTAATCTTTACAGGCTTCCTTCTTTTCACTGTCATTTATGTTAGTATTGTAGAGTAACTACAATGTTGTTGAGCCATCCTCAGTTTTCTCCTATCACAGCCATTAAACTCTGTAACTGTTTTAAAGTCACCATTGACCTCATGGAGAAATCCCTGAGCGGTTTCCTTCCTCTCCGGCAACTGAGTTAGGAAGGACGCCTGTATCTTTGTAGTGACTGGGTGTATTGATACACCATCCAAAGGTGAATTAATAACTTCACCATACTCAAAGGGATATTCAATGTCTACTTTTTTTTATTTGTACCCATCAACCAATAGGTGCCCTTCATTGCGAGGCATTGGAAAACCTCCCTTGTCTTTGTGGTTGAATCTGTGTTTAAAATTCACTGCTCTACTGAGGGACATTACAGATAATTGTATGTGTGGGGTACAGAGATGAGGTATTCATTCAAAAATTAATTTAAACACTATTATTGCACACAGTGAGTCCATGCAACTTATTAAGTGACTTGTTAAGCAAAATGTGACTCCTGAAATTATTTAGGCTAGCGATAACAAAGGGGTTGAATACTTATTGAGTCAAGACATTTCAGCTTTTCATTTGTAATTAATTTGTAAAAATGTCTAAAAACATAATTCCACTTTGACATTATGGGGTAGTGTGTAGGCCAGTGACACAAAATGTCAATTTAATCCATTTTCAATTCAGGCTGTAACACAACAAAATGTAGAAAAAGTCAAGGGCTTGAATACTTTCTGTCGTTTTTTTTTTTTTCATTTAGCAGACGCTCTTATCCAGAGTGACTTACAGTTAGTGAGTGCATACATTTTTCATCCTGGCCACCCGTGGGAAACGAACCCACAACCCTGGCGTTGCAAGCGCCATGCTCTACCAACTGAGCTACAGTATCCCTGCACATCGACTCGGTACTGGTACTCCCTATATATAACCATGTTATTTTCTACTCCCTATATATAACCATGTTATTTTCTACTCCCTATATACAACCATGTTATTTTCTACTCCCTATATGTAGCCATGTTATTTTCTACTCCCTATATATAGCCATGTTATTTTCTACTCCCTATATATAGCCATGTTATTTTATACTCCCTATATATAGCCATGTTATGTTCTACTCCCTATATATAACCATGTTATTTTCTACTCCCTGTATATAACCATGTTATTTTCTACTCCCTATATATAACCATGTTATTTTCTACTCCCTATATATAACCATGTTATTTTCTACTCCCTATATATAGCCATGTTATGTTCTACTCCCTATATATAACCATGTTATTTTCTACTCCCTATATATAGCCATGTTATTTTCTACTCCCTATATATAACCATGTTATTTTCTACTCCCTATATAACCATGTTATTTTCTACTCCCTATATATAGCCATGTTATTTTCTACTCCCTATATATAACCATGTTATTTTCTACTCCCTATATATAACCATGTTATTTTCTACTCCCTGTATATAGCCATGTTATTTTCTACTCCCTATATATAACCATGTTATTTTCCACTCCCTATATATAGCCATGTTATTTTCCACTCCCTATATATAACCATGTTATTTTCCACTCCCTATATATAGCCATGTTATTTTCCACTCCCTATATATAACCATGTTATTTTCTACTCCCTATATATAACCATGTTATTTTCTACTCCCTATATATAGCCATGTTATTTTCTACTCCCTATATATAACCATGTTATTTTCTACTCCCTATATATAACCATGTTATTTTCTACTCCCTATATATAGCCATGTTATTTTCTACTCCCTATATATAACCATGTTATTTTCTACTCCCTATATATAACCATGTTATTTTCTACTCCCTATATATAACCATGTTATTTTCTACTCCCTATATATAACCATGTTATTTTCTACTCCCTATATATAGCCATGTTATGTTCTACTCCCTATATATAACCATGTTATTTTCTACTCCCTATATATAGCCATGTTATTTTCTACTCCCTATATATAACCATGTTATTTTCTACTCCCTATATAACCATGTTATTTTCTACTCCCTATATATAGCCATGTTATTTTCTACTCCCTATATATAACCATGTTATTTTTACTCTTTATTTTTATTTGTTATTCACTATGCCAATATTTTTAAAAAAATCACATTTTGTATCTTATCTTTAACTCTGCATTGTTGGAAAAGGACCCGTAAGTAAGCATTTCACTGTTAGTCTACACCTGTTGTCTACAAAGCATGTGACAAATAACATTTGATTTGATTTGATTTAAATCTATGTGTGTATCAGAGATACAGAGACAAGAGAATGGATTCACCATGAGCGCTGAAGAGGAAGTATTTTTTAAATTTTCTCGACCAACACACACACACACCATCAAAGCCTACTTCCTTGGGCTCCCTGCGCAGCGTACGGGCCTTACAGAGAGAGAGAGTATCCACAACAACAACCAGTGATCGTTTTCTTGATGGATCAATATCTACTACTCAAAGATAAGCTCTCAAGTGTCCAAGCCAAGCCCTTGAACACTGTCTGAGGTTGCACCCATAGTGCACTACAGGCCCATAGGGCTCTGAATCTGAATCTGGTCAAAAGTAGTGCACTAAATAGAGAAAAGGGTGCCATTTGTCACGTCTCCTCCCGTTGCTCCCCTCCGGCGCTCTGATTCGCCGGTCTACTGAGCCACCGGTCTGAGCGCACCACCTCGGCAACACCGGAATGGAAACCCAACGCACCCTAATCACCTCCAGCGCACCTGCACCTCATCATCTCATCACCACCCCTATATAGCCCTGGACTGTTCAGTGTTGTGCTGTGTTTGATTGTTAGTGTCATGTCGTGTACTCGCTCTTTGTTGTTCTCTTGCTCAGTGTTAAGTAAACCTTTACATTGTTGATTCCTGCGTCTGCGTCCTACCTCTTCGTATCCTCAGTACTCGTCACACCATTTGGGACAAAGCCTAAGAGAGTGATCCTCTTCCTAAGGGAATAAGTCCACTGCGGAGTGGTTCACATCACATAGGCCCCTTTAAAATCAGTTTTATTTTTTGCCTGATTCCGTTTAGTTTTTCCCCAAATTCCTTTTTCTCCGTTTATTTTTCCAGCTTTCCGTTTCCCCCAGTTTTTTCAGGTTTTCTCTCTCAAAATCATACCTTAAAAAAAGAAAAACAACAAAATTGGATGTTCTCAGTCCACAACCATGCTTAAACCGCATCAGGAGACCACTTTTGAGGTCTGGGATTTTTGTTTTTATGGTTTATTTTTGGGTGTAGTTACCCTTTAATGCAAGTGCCCACCAGCAAGAGAGTGTTGTTTGGTTAGAGATGTTTCTGTAGCGCTCATGTGATTGCAGACTTTGCAAAACAAACGGCCACTGGATTGATGCAAATAATCATTATATCATTCTGCCAGGTACACATAAGCTATTTTGTAGTTAACATTTAATTGAGCGCAGATTTTATAGAGCCATAATTGCATACTCTGGGTTTTCTGCTACGTACTGGCTAGATAGCTGAATAACTGCCTGGCATCTCAGTAGCTCATGCTACCACTATGCTAATCTATATATAACCTATTACATATAACGGCAGCAGCCTCAGCCTCACAGTCTGGGTTTCTTAGGAGAGGAAGGTGTAAGCTTACCATCCACAGGGGAATGGTCATCCCTCGCTGATCATATTAAGTTGACGTCTGTTGTTTCTGAGTGTGAAACTGTGAATAGTCCACATCCTGTCATCACTGTGGTGATGAGGGCCCTCCTTGGCCAACTTAACACTCTGTGGTGTAAATTAAAGTTTATTTTTGTTTCGTTAGGGAGTAAGTTCTTAAAGAAGTGTTCATTAGGCTAATATGTGTTTCAACTTAAAGCTGGAGTGTTGCGTTATATAATATGCTCTGTACATTTTATGTTTTGCCTTAGGGCTTGAGTGTAGATGCCTAATAACGTTATAGTAACCTTGTTTCTATTGCATCAGTTATACAGAGCTTGAAATACAGTACAAACTCACAATACACAATCCCTTCTTAGGCTTACTGCACTGTCACATAAAAGTGGTGTATCACATCATAAAATATAGCTTCCTAGCTCTCTATTTGCAGAAAATAATGGTTGTGACAGAGGTACAACCAAAGACAGGACGGGGAGGGGGGGTGAATAGAAATCATTTACACCTTCCTCTCATCCATCATCCTTTCATTCTGAAATCCTTAGGCGGCCAATGCTCAGATACAATATATCACACCACTGTAACATGTTAATGACACTTCTGGCTTGTAAACGTAGTGACAAGAAACCTTGCCTTGAGACCTGAAGACTTGCGTTAGCTCCTCGTGTTAGGCTATTGCCTAGGCTTTAGCTCAGCGGGCTAACACAGTATTGTGGCACTGGTTCGAACCTTGGTCAATCACACTACTTCAACTCTTAGGACCAAGTGAAATATCAAAATCCGACCCTTTACATGAAGGTTATATAGATAAATATACACCCAAAGTCAAAATGTACAAGTCACCGGCAATGGCAATAAACTAAAATGAGTGTGGCGTACATTTCTAATGCTGTATCATATTCAACAGAGTCACAGTGTGTTGACAAACACTTTATTACTGAGCCTGCCTGCAGCCAAGGGTTTTTCCACTGAAATTTGGAGCATGGGGTTAGAACAGGTGCTGAGAGCCTCTTTCAGATACATTTCACCACGGAATGATGCAGCTTTCTATATTTATGATATCAGCTTCTTGAGCTGTTCTTTAAAGTGTGTGTGTGGGGGGGGGGGGGGGGGGGGGGTTTGTGTGTGTGCGTGTGCATGTGCATGTGTGTGTGTGTGTGTGTGAATGACAGGCACATATCGCTTACGCTCTAAGAAGATAAACAGATAAACAACAACTTGAGAAACAGAGAAGGTGTGAGAAAGACTGTTGGAGAGGGAAATGGCCAGGAGGTAGAAGAGAGAGAGAGAGAAAGGGAGGGAGGGAGGGAGGGAGGGAGGGAGGGAGGGAGGGAGGGAGGGAGGGAGGGAGGGAGGGAGGGAGGGAGGGAGGGACGGACGGACAGAAAGTGTTCAGGAGTATTTTTAGGACATGTTTATTAGTGGGTCTGAAATTAACCGTTGGTATACTTCTATACAAGCCCTGTCTCTCCTCTCCTCTGCTCTCTCACTCACCCTCTCTGGCAGATGCCTGACTGGCCATCTGTTGACGTCTCTCACCCTTAAGGCCCTGTGAGCTCCAGTACAGTCACTGTGTGAAGGAAACTTTCACATCATAGCGAGACAGGGGAGTTCCATAGACTCAAACATAGAAAAAATATATAGAATGACTATAATAGATTATATTTTCGATGGACTCAAGACCACATATGACTCCATACTTTTCCTAATGAATGTTTGTACGCTGTAAATTATGTACAGTATCTACCTTCTCCCAAGAAGCCAATCAACCCAAGTCGTTATGTAGAATTATAAATAGGTCATAGATGTTTTCAGCTAGAGATCCCAGCCTGTATGCAAGGACTACAATCCTCCCACTTCAGCCCACTCCTTTAAAAGTGTACATGGATATTCTACAAAGTGTTGTCAGCAGATTAATTTTTTTATTCTGGTAAATGAATGGTAATTAAGTATACATACGCCTAACCACAGGCCAAAGCCATGAACGCACAAATATAGAAATGTAAGCCTATGACAGCTGACGAACGGTCATGTATGGCCAGTAGCAGTTTGGTCATATGCTCAATGAATTCCCTATTGTAGTATGATTGTCCCCATCCAAGTTTAGGCCAGGCCATAGAGCACAGGCAGGCGAGGCGGGCGTCATCGCTAACTGTCACATCAGCCCATTGACTTTTAGGTTTGACAGCTCGAGCTCATTAAATACACCTGTCAACCCTGTCCGAGTAGGGCAAGGCCAACTGATCCCAAGACAACGGGCGGGCCCAAGACCCCTCACAACTCTAGGTTACATGACACTTCCCAACACTGTTTCCACCTCAAGCACAAAATAATAGTGTACACTCCCTCAGAGAGACAACATGGAGTAGTTTTGAGAGTTTAAAAAGCATTCTGCTTTTATTATATCAACATATTTCTGTACATGTATAGTCCTGCTTTTATTGTGTAGGCCTAACTGTTGACTGGTAGGCATAGGCATAGCTTAGGATTTCTGTAATGGGTCAAATTGGGCCTATAGTGCATGGTGACTTGTTGGAAAAGTCGTGCGTAAAAGTCCCTGTTGGTTATATTGCTTAGTTTAAATGTGTGGGGGGTGGATATATATAAGTGCCTATGGCGGGTAAGTAAGTGAAAGACAACACTGAGAACGTTTCGCGTTCGAAATATCTAACCGCTCTGCTCATAGCTTCCAGAACTGAGAGTGGGCAGGTGCGTACGCCAACTCTTTAGCTCAGCGTCCAAGACGCAACCACCCACTCTCTCTCACTCTCTCTCTCTCTGTTGTTTATGCTGTTTCATTTGACAACTTTAATAACTTTTACAGGGGCTTTAGTTGCCTACGTGGCATCCATTTGGTTCTGCCCGTGGGTACTTATCGAACTCATAAAACACGTGGGCAGGACTCAAGCCAGAGACACAAGTCCCCGTAACGCACAACAGCCGCTCCAGCCAACACTCAACCGTTACGGTGACTTGACCCACCCACTGCCCGACCCCGAACGTGGCCTACCTTTCTCTGCTGTTTCTCCCAGGCGGGGTCCAGCAGTAGGTCCCTGTCCCACTCATCCTCTGGCGTCATGTACTGGTGTTCCTCGTCCATCATATAGGAGGTGCTGTACTGCGCTTGGGTTTCGACAGCCATCATCACGCCTTGTTAGGGTTTCTAGTACCCCCCTCTGATTATGTAGAAAATAAACGAGAAGGAACCCTCCTTGGCCTTGAAGACTCGCTGTCTGTCAGGTGTGCTGGTCAGGAGAAAGAAGAGAGGCGGCGGCAGAGTACAGACTGCGGCGGAGGTGCAGCTCCCACTACCAGAAGCTCTGCTTGGCCGGTGCTTCTTTCCAAAAGTAGCACACGTGATCGCACCCCAAAAAGTGAGAACCCGGACGCGCAGGTATCAGATTCACCCTAAAAAGGTGCAATGGGCGGTGTTGTGGTTGGGGAGTTGACCTATCCTGGGGAAAGGAGGACGGTGAGAGGGACGGAGACGTAAATCGCACCGCTTACTGAGACAGTTTGTAAGCAACAGCTTGTGGAGTGCACCTGTTGCCTCTGGTGGGTAGTGCTATCCGGGGTCCTTGGGACATCCGTCCCCTACACCCTATGCTTAACCGCTACCCTTACCCTAAAGGGTAATTCCGCCACTTTTCAACCTCATATTCATCATCTCCAGCACCAAACCAGTGTCTATATATGTGATAACAGCGTGTTTCTGTGGTTAAAAAGATAAGGTCCTAAAAATAATTTTTCTCCCAGGGTAGCATAAAAAGTAACATTTAAATGTAAAAAACTGTGATTTTCAAAACTTGCAACAAGTTTCTAGCCCAAGGGAGGGTATTTTATTGCTCCCCAATGTCACCCTGAATCCCATAGTGTTTGAAAATCACTGTTTTAAAAATATTTTAACCTTTCATGATGTCATTAGGTAGAACCTTTGAAAAATATATATATATTCTCCAAAACTTAGAAATGCACCGTTTTCACATACAGTACAAGTCAAAAGTTTGGACACATCTACTCATTCAAGGGTTTTTCTTTATTTTTACTATTTTCTACATTGTAGAATAATAGTGAAGACATCAAAGCTATGAAATAACACACACGGAATCATTTAGTAACCAAAAAAAGAGTTAAACAAATCAAAATATATTTTATATTTAAGATTCTTCAAATAGCCACCCTTTGCCTTGATGACAGCTTTGCCCACTCTTGGCATTCTCTCAACCAGCTTCATGAGGTAGTCACCTGGAATGCATTTCAATTAACAGGTGTGCCTTCTTAAAAGTTAATTTGTGGAATTTCTTTCCTTCTTAATGCGTTTGAGCCAATCAGTTGTGTTGTGACAAGGTAGGGGGGTATACAGAAGATAGCCCTATTTGGTAAAAGAGCAAGTACATATTATGACAAGAACAGCTCAAATAATCAAAGAGAAACGACAGTCCATCATTACTTTAAGACATGCAGGTCAGTCAATACAGAACATTTCAAGAACTTTGAAAGTTTCTTCAAGTGCAATCGCAAAAACCATCAAGCGCTATGATGAAACTGGCTCTCATGAGGACCGCCACAGTAATGGAAGACCCAGAGTCAATAATATGCCATTTAGCAGACGCTTTTATCCAAAGCGACTTGCAGTCATGTGCGCATACATTTTTACGTATGGGTGGTCCCGGGGAACCCACTACCCTGGCGTTACAAGCGCCATGCTCTACCAATTGAGCTACAGAGGACTATCTGTTCAAACAATAGACATATCTCAACATCAACTGTTCAGAGGAGACTGTGTGAATCAAGCCTTCATGGTCGAATTGCTGCAAAGAAACCACTACTAAAGTACACCAATAAGAAGAAGAGACTTGCTTGGGCCAAGAAACATAAGCAATGGACATTAGACCAGTGGCAATTTGTGCTTTGGTCTGGAGTCCAAATTTGATATTTCTGGTTTCAACCGCCGTGTCTTTGTGAGACGCGGTGTGGGTGAATGGATGATCTCATATGTATTTCCCACCGTAAAGCATGGAGGAGGAGGTGTTATGGCGTGGGGGTGCTTTGCTGGTGACAATGTCTGTGATTTATTTAGCATTCATGGCACACTTAACCAGCATGGCTACCACAACATTCTGCAGCGATACGCCATCCCACCTGGTTTGGGCTTAGTGTGACTATCACTTGTTTTTCAACAGGACAATGACCCAACCCACCTCCAGGCTGTGTAAGGGCTATTTTACCAGGAAGGAGAGTGATGGAGTGCTGCATCAGATGTCCTGGCCTCCACAATCCCCCGACCTCAACCCAATTGAGATGGTTTAGGATGAGTTGGACCGCAGAGTGAAGGAAAAGCAGCCAACAAGTGCTCAGCATATGTGGGAACTCCTTGAAGACTGTTGGTAAAGCATTCCAGGTGTAGATGGTTGGATAATGCCAAGAGTGTGCAAAGCTGTCATCAAGGCAAAGGGGGCTATTTGAAGAATCTCAAATATAAAATATATTTTGATTTGTTTAACACTTTTTGGTTACTACATGATTCCATATGTGTTATTTCATAGTTTGATGTCTTCACTATTATTATACAATGTAGAAAATAGTCAAAATAAACAAAAACCCTGGAATGAGTAGGTGTGTCCAAACCTTTGACTGGTACTGTATGTTGACACTGGTATTGTGCTGGAGATAATTAAAATGACGTTGGAAAGTGGTGGAGTGGCCCTTTAACCATAACCCTTACCTAACCCTAAACTTAAAAGGGACATTTCACAATTTTTCTACTTCTTAATCTCCATTACTACCCCAACATCAACATACACTACATTACCAAAAGTATGTGGACACCTGCTTGTCGAACTTCTCATTCCAAAATCATGGCATTAATATGGAGTTGGTCCCCCATTTGCTGCTTTAACAGCTTCCACTCTTCTGGGAAGGCTTTCCAGTAGATGTCGGGAACATTGCTGCGGGAACTTGTTTCCATTCAGCAACAAGAGCATTAGTGAGGTCGGGCACTGATGTTGGCCAATTAGGCCTGGCTCGCAGTCGCCGTTCCAATTCATCACAAAGGTGTTCGATGGGGTTGAGGTCAGGCTCTGTGCAGGCCAGTCAAGTTCTTCCATACCGATCTCGACAAATCATTTCTGTATGGATCTCGCTTTGTGCACAGGGGCATTGTCCTGCTGAAACAGGAAAGGGCCTTCCCCAGACTGTTGCCACGAAGTTGGAAAGACAGAATCGTCTAGAACATCATTTTATGCTGTAGCGTTAAGATTTCCCTTCACTGGAACTAAGGGGCCTAGCCTGAACCATGAAAAGCAGCCCCAGACCATTATTCCTCCTCCACCAAACAGTTGGCACTATGCATTGGGGAATGTAGCGTTCTCCTGGCATCCGCCAAACCCAGATTTGTCCGTCAGACTGCCAGATGGTGAAGCGTGATTCATCACTCCAGAGAACACGTTTCCACTGCTCCACAGTCCAATGGCGGCAAGCTTTACACCACTCCAGCCGACGTTTGGCATTGCACATGGTGATCTTAGGCTTGTGTGTGGCTGCTCGCCATGGAAACCCATATCATGAAGCTCCCGACAAACAGTTCTTGTGCTGACGTTGCTTCCAGAGGCAGTTTGGAACTCGGTAGTGAGTGTTGCAACCGAGGACAGACGATTTTTATGCGCTTCAGCACTCGGCAGTCCCGTTCTGTGAGCTTGTGTGGCCTACCACTTCGCAGCTGAGCCATTGTTGCTCCTTGACGTTTCCACTTCACAATAACAGCACTTACAGTTAGCCGGGGCAGCTCTAGCAGGGCAGAAATTTCACGAACTGACTTGTTGGAAAGGTGGCATCCTATGACGGTGCCACATTGAAAGGCCATTCTACTGGCAGTGTTTTCCTATGGAGAATGCATGGCGGTGTGCTCGATTTTATACACCTATCAGCAACGGGTGTGGCTGAAATAGCCAAATCCACTAATTTGAAGGGATGTCCACATACTTTTATATATATACTGTATGTGAAAATGTTGCGTTTCTATGTTTTGTAGTAAAAAAGATAGAGGAAGATAAGTGTTCCTAATGACGTCAACCAATTAGTGTACAATCAGGAGGCAATGCCTACTCATAATTGGTTAAAATCACGATGCACACCGATGACGTCAAATCTTCCTCCGTCATTTTCGCACCATTTTCACTTAATGTTGACGTTGGGGTGGTGCTCGAGATGATGAATATGAAGTTTAACATTTCTACTGCAGAGTTAGGATGTCCCAAGGATCCCGTTTAGACGTCCCCGTCTCTCAGGCTCTATACCCCTCAAACCGACTCCAATGATAAACAACACAGACCTCAGATAACTTGAATGTCCATACAGCTACATCTTATCCTAAAGATACAGGTGTGTCATTATGAATCATACAAACACATCAGTGTATCTTAAGATGTAGGAAGATATAATTTTGAATCGAGCAAACTGACTGGGATAGGCTTATTCCATCCTTTTTCTCCTCGGGGACCCCCAGCCGTGATATGTATTTTCCAAGTATACATAGCCACATAACAGGTTGACATAACAAGGCCTATATAAAGTGCTGTGACTCTTAAGGTAGAAATTAAAGAACGGGGGAGAAGGCAGTTGACTTCTCAATATGTGGCTGATACACCATTTAAGTAAATGTCACCAGGCTAAACAGTATGATACATTAAAACAAAGTGATTTAGGCCTACAGTATAACATAGAAAATGTGAGAAATATCACAAAAATGTAATTAAATGGCATATATCACTGCCTATAAAAAGTGTTTTGCTAAAAGCTTTTAAAATGAGCCTTATTAGCCTAATTATGATTAAAGAGAGAATAAAGCATGAAGTTTATTTCAAAAACTCATTTATTTGGGACTGCCATGCAGACGGTACAGTGCCTCAAGACATAAGCAATGCCAGGAGAAAGGGAATATACATCATAGTAAATTGGGTTATTAATTAGTCATAATACATTTTGGGCAACATTTTCATGGTACAAAATCGTTTAAATCTGTGCAAAGAATACAGTAGAACTCATAATCTGGCAGTGTGATTTAATTTGACACTTCTTCAGCAATGTGTTTTATAAAAAGGCCACTGTTGATTCCTTGCTCAGTATACTAAACTAGTTTAGTAACTTTTCTATTACCCACATTGAAGAAAAATATCAAATTAAACCACACTGCCGGATTATAATGAGTTTAGGGTACTTATTTTCACAGATGTGAAACATTTTGCACCGTGAATACGTCCCCCTCCGTTAAGCATGCTGATTCTTTTAGTTCTTCCTGTAAATGTGCTTAAAGTAACAAATGACTCAACATCGATCCATTGCAAAACACCACCTCAACAATCCAGTTTGGTGTACAAAGATGCTCTTTCTCCCTAAAAAATGTATCCTCCAACACCAAGAGAAACCAGATCACTCAGAGTAAGATCATAGGTATTAGATAACAATAAGAGCTAGCACTACATTAAGTTGCCTTAATACTGTAGTAAATCTAAATATAGATCCTTCCCTAACCACATGTAATCACACCATTACACTGTAACTACACTTGACTGGGCCCAGATTCTTAATTAAGTCAACTTAGTTACAGTGTAGATACAAGTAAGTTCTTGCCTGTGAGAATATAATAGTCGATGTGACTAGGTAGCATTTGGGCAACAATGTTATTAAGTGTGACCAACAGTAGACTTGGTGTCTACCCAGGGGGCAAAACTGTGGCCCAATTCCAATTCTGTCCCCTCTCCTTGAAGTGTGCACTCGTTCACTCCATGAGGGTTGAACAAGTGCACACTTCAGGGAACAGGGGTGAGCGTCGGAATTGAGCTTCTGTGTGTGAGGCAGCATTGATGGCTTCCCTGTCCTGTGCTGTGCAGAGGGAGAGAGCCGGAGAGGAGCAGTGGAGAGAGGAAGCAGCCATGTGGTTGTCAGTCAGGGTGAGCCAAAAGGGAACCTTCATGGCTGGCTACATTTACTCAAGCACTAGAGAGTCAGACTGCACACATCCAAGTGTGACAGTGAGAGGGGACTGTGTGGGAAAGACCACCACATCCTGGTCATGGAGGTTGAAGGATCAGTTACATTTCTATTTTGTGGGGACTGCCGCTGAACCTTAAGGGGATTTGTATAGATTACCCTCATATAAAATGTATTAAAATGGTCTTTCAAGTTCTTTTGGAAACAAACACAGGCATAACATTGTTTTTTAAGAAGGATATTGACCAAAATGCATCAAAAACCATCTAGTGCAGCGGTAGACCAGTGTTTATTACTTTCTTGTAGGGACCCCCATGGTTAGGATAGAAGGGTTAGGGAACAGGGATGGATCAGAGCTGGAGATCCCTACATTACCAACTCACCTTCCTTCCATCCATCTTTCCTTTCCTTCATAAGACAGAGAGGCGGAGACCAAACCCTCTCCCAGTCTCGTCTCTGCCCCCCACCGGCAACGAACCACTCAGCTGTTCTACCACATGCCGGACAACTCAGATGAGTGTGTGTGTGTTCAACCATCTCAACAGGAGACTCAGATATCCACATTGCAACCCACAGGTACAGCCGGTCGGTGTAGCTGCCTTGAGAGGAGAGAAACAGTCCCCATACCAAAGAAGTCCTATAGGAGTCCTGAGATTGCAGTGAATCTGCAGGTAGTTGGGCCCTTATTGGACGTTTTTGATAGGGCGAGAGGGCCATAGGGAACTCTGTGTTAAAAAGCATATTACAAATGTTATCCTCCAGAGCAAGGTCAGTTTATGGGATTTAATTAGATACGTTTGACATGAGTCATTCAACTGCAAGGAGGAGGTGGTGGTGAATAGTGATTAAACTCCCATACACAGCCATGGCAAACCCAGGATCACAGTATTAGCAAAGCAAAAAAAACTCTCGCCCTACAAAGTCTGATGAGTTTATACTCCGTCCAGCCGAGTGACCCCATTAGGCCACCATACACGGTGTCCATTGTCATTCACTAGGTCTCTATGGTTACAGCCATAGCCAGGGGTGGGTGTGGCCAGTTGGGGGCTGCTGATCCACAGAGCCCAGCCTAGATCCAAGATGGCGGCAGGCGGCGGCGGCAGCAAGCTGTGTACGGCGGACAGGCGCAGAGGGGGATGGGTTGGGGGGGAGGGGCGGCGAATACGGCGGCGTAGGAGTCACTAGCGGGGGCGGGGGGATCCACATGTACCAAGCCTCAAAACACCAATGACATCACACACACACACTCTCTTAGACACATACATTCAGTGACACACACATACGCGGTCTCTCGCTCTCAAACATGTACAGTCAGTCACACACATACAGTTCCACACGCGGTCTCTTGCTCTCAGACACACATCAGCACGACAGAGTGACTGACATCTGTAGGTGCTGCATGGTGAGAGACAGGAGAAGTCACTGGAAGTCTGGTAGAAGACATCACAGCGTGAGCAGTGACCCCAAAAGAAGCCCCCCGGGCAATGTCAACGCAGGTGTGAGGGGGAGCTACGGAGGGGGAAGGGTGGGTGATGGTGGACGAGGAGGGGGGAGGAGGGGTGTTTCGGTCAAGGCACAGTCAGAGATGGACGGGCGGGGACAGTGCTTTGTTTCATTACCTTGGTGGAGAAGATTGTGTTCCCACTTCCCATTTGCCCGTGCGACGTTTATTGTCTTCCCCCTCTCACCTCACACCTGCTGGGTGGTGTCCGGTGGCCGGGACCTATTTCAGTTGGAATAGTTAGTCAGTATGTCAGGGGCTTTGGACAGAGAGCAGAGTGACATGCACGTCTAGCACAACAGAGACAGACACATGGTGTTGGTGGTGTGGTTGTTGGATAGGAGCAGACACATAGCACCCCCCCACAGATCAAAATGCCACAGTCATTCTATCTGTGTGCCTCTCCCCAGGTCTCAGATGTGTGTGTGTGTGTGTGTTTGTCCACCCATTGTTAAAACAAGGAGTCATCTGCAAGCGAGTAGTGCGCTCCCCTCTGCTCAACATTGAATCTGCAATTAAAATGTCATGAAATTTACACTAGTTTGGCACAAAGTGGAAATCAAAAAGATCAGAGGTCACGGAAGCTGTTTTCAGATATGAGCGCATGGTAACAGCATGGTAACACAGTAGATGCCTTGTTGATGTACCAGTGAGGGGTTGTGTCCCAATGATCTCTTCCTCCTGAAGTGTACACTCGTTTACTACTTCCCACATATCTTAAAAACATTTAGTAGAGGCTAGAACCCTCAAACTCAACTCCGGACCCCAAAGCCTGATTTAGATCTGGGACACCAGGTGGGTCCAATGAATTATCAGGTAGAACAGAAAGCCAGCAGGCTCCAGACCTCACAGGGTAAGAGTTGAAAACCCATGGCCTAGAAGGAGTTTGCACCATCAAACTCCCTCATTTCAGTCATTTCCTCTCGCAACAGTAAAGGGAAGTGAACAAGTGCACATTTGAGGAGAAAATATATATGATTGGCACGAACCCAGGGTCTGTCTGACTGTGCTGTAGGCCTAGAGTTTGGTTGAAGCTGGAGAGAGGAGTGCCGACCCCAGACCAGACTTACCCCATCCACGAGGCAGACTAGGGGGGGCGCACACACAGACGCTACTCCTCCTTTTCTCTGCCACCCTGGTCCCCAGTCATATGGGTCTGGTCATTACAACAAGGAAGGAGAGACGGGAAGGAGGAGTGAAAAAGACGAAAAAAGACGTAGAAACAAGGATGGAGAAATACATCCGAAACGCACTTTTTTTCTTTTCCTCACTGTAGTCAGAAACATTCTTTATTTTTTAAATGGTGTGTATGTGTAGTATACATACTAAAAAGCATGCCGGTTTTCTTTTTGTTAAAAAAAAGCTACATTTTAAATAGTTCTAAAAATACGTTCAGAAACAAGGCAAGCAACAAGCATAACAAGAAAGGGTGTTTTTTTCTGATCGTAGAGATCCCACAGATGAAACTGTGTGTGTGAGAGAGAGATTATATGCAAGATAAAATACTAAATCATTAAAATCACAGGGAGAAGAGGAGGAAGGACACAGCGGGGTACGGGGGTAGTGAGTCGTCTTACAACAGGGTGCAAGGATACGTCGGAACAGGGCGACTGAAAGATACTGCTCCATCTCTCATCATCGGTGCGAACGTTACTGCACCACGGAAAAATCATCACGTCACATTATCCTAACCTTTTCCCCTCCATCGCAGATTAAAAAGATTGACATGTGTAAGTAAAAAAGCACTTCAAAAAGGAGACCTTCCCTCCACTATATGCACTTCACACAAAGCTTAGGCACAACGTTAAAGGACAATTCCACCCAAAAACTATCTTTTGGTATTTGTTTCATTAGTCCATTGTTGACATAGTCTCAAAATGTTTTACTTGTCAGCAATCACGCTTTCAAGATATGTAACTTTCAAAATATAGAAATCATCCCTGTACGATGCATTTTGCGTCATATGATGCAGCGTTTTGAAAGTTACATATCTTGAAAACTTGGGACTATGTCAACAATGGACTAAAGAAACAAATACCAAAAGAGAGTTTGTGGGTGGAGTTTTCCTTTAACCTCATTGAAACTCATGATTCTCTAGCAAGTCTAAAAAGTTGAGTTATAAATCCATAAAATAATTCATACTTGATCTGAGGGGTTAGAATGTACTCTTCATCGACCCGACAACCACTTACATAAAAAAAAAAAACTAAACTAACTAATACTTTAAAAGGCCTCTCAAAATACACTGATGCAGTAAGACTCTAGTAGTACAGTGCATAGAAATCTTTGTCCCTAAAATGTATCATTCTTCTCCAAACTATTGACCAGGGATGGGTCAATTCCATTTTAATTCAGGAAGTAAATTTACTGAATTTAATTGAAATGGAATGGACTCCAACCCTGCAACTGACACTGACTGATAAACTGTATGGATAGAAGGCAGACCATTCATATTATAACCAGCTAATCTCACTGCTCTCATTGTCAGAGGGAGGTATAGATTGAATATTACACCCTCTATTGTTTCAGTGGTGAGCACTGCGTTTAATTTGGGTTACCCAGCTAAGGTATAGACAGAGTAAAAGAGGGCAGAAATGCAGCAGTGTCTTTCAGTGTTCTGGTTACAGCGGTGTGAGGGATGGAGGGGGTTGGGTAGGTAGAAGGTAGTTCCATATAGTACAGTGTGCCTATGCTCCTCGAGTCTCCCAGGGGTGAGCTAATGAGGGAACAAGGCAGCATGTGTGGGAGTGTGTGCATTACATTGTAACAACAGAAAGCCAACATCGCTCTCCCACACACACACACACACACACGCACCACAGTCCCGACGCACACAAGACACACAGGCCCCTCCAACCCTGGAGCTACGCAACACACCACAGTGCAGACAGTAAAATAATCAGTTGTGATATTTTGACCTCATCTCTATATTGAAGGCATTGAGAGAATGACTATCTATTACTGGCACCTGTCTACCATTGAAAGAGTCAGTAGCTAGAAAAGCCAACATTGTGGTGGTAGGAAGACAGCAAGTCTTGCCTTCTTTAACTGCACTGTTAGTGTGGTACCAGGACCAAGGTGGGGTTGGGTTCTTACTGCAGTCAATGGACGGCTCCTAAACTCCAAACACACTCACACACAAATCCCCACACACACACAGATATCCACAGAAACACACAGCCGCTGAGAGGAAGGAGGGGTACGAGGGTGGTATACGGTGGTAGGCGGGGAGGAAACAGAGGAGGCGACTATCTGAAGGGGGGCTCAGGCGTGTGAAGGGAGAGTTCGGGGGCTCGGCGGAGGACGGCCTCCTTGCGGTTCGGTGGCGGCGGCAGCGGCGGCTCATACACTCTGGGCGCTGCCACCATGGCGGCGGCCACGGCGGAGGCAGGCACCACTGGCCTGAGGGCGGCGTCCAGCGCCGTGACGTGGGCCGGCTGGCCGTGGTGGTGGGCGTGGCCCGCCAGGGCGTGGGCTGGGATGGCAGCTATGGCGTGGTGGTTGGGAGGTGGGTAGGCGTACTGGAGCTGTTGGAGTTGCTGGTACTGTTGAAGTTGCTGGTACTGCTGGAGTTGCTGGTACTGCTGGTACTGCTGGTAGTACTCTGCATAGTACCTGGGGAGATAGGGAATGAGAAGGAGAGAAGGGGGAGGGAGGGAGGAAAGAGGGGAGGGAGACAGACAAACAAGAGTTTCGGATGATCTACTAGGGATTGTATATTACAGTCTTTTACACACAAAAAATCGAGTGGGGGTACAGAGAGCCTTTCGGGGGGCGGTAGGTAGGGTAGATAGCGTACTGTAACTGCTGGAGCTGCTGGTGCTGTTGGTGCTGTTGGTGGTAGTACTCAGCATACTGTTGGTACTGCTCTCTAAGATACACACGGAGGGAGGGAGGGGGAAAGATAGAGCGTTTTAGATCATCTACCAGTAGGGAATTGTAGTCTTTTCAAACAAACCATAGACTTTCATTGACTATTAGGGAACTGGAGTCTTTTCACACAAAGGCATCTACTATCATTGACTGTTATGGATTTGGAGTCTTTTCACACAAAGGCATCGACTATCATTGACTATTAGGGAATTGTAGCCTTTTAACACAAAGGTGTCGACTAGTTGGAAACTGTAGTCTTTCCACACAAACAGCCTTTCAGAAAGAGCGTTTTTAGATCATCTACTGGGGAATTGTAGTCTTTGCACACAAAGAACAGGCTTTCAGACAATGTACATGGGGTTAAGAGAGTCTCTGATGGCAATGAAAGATAATGTCTTGAGCAATTCAGTTCCTGTAAGTATGTCCACTACCACTCCTGAAGTCTGAACATCAGACAGAGGGTCACGTAGTGCAAAGGAAGAGAGGGTGTAGTGCATTGGGGAGGGTCAGAGAGGATTCAATACTGAGAGATCTGGGTTAAGTGCTCCTAAAACCATTGGGGCGAACCCTAACTTCCACTGAAGTCAAAGTTTCACTTAGCCATGCACTGATGTAAATGGAAGACTAAGTGAAAATCCGACTTAAAGTGGAATTTCTCGACTTAAAAGAAGATTTGACTTGAAGTGGAAATTAGGATTGGCCTAATTACTGTAACTGCTGGAGCTGCTGGTACTGTTGTTGGTAGTGTTCAGCGTACTGTTGGCACTGCTCTCTAAGATACACACGGAGGGAGGGAGGAAGGGAGGGGGACAGATAGAGCGATTTAGATCATCTACCAGTAGGGAATTGTAGTCTTTTCACACAAACAGGTTTTCAGAAAATGTACAAGAGGTAAAGCGAGTCTTTGATGACAATGAAGGATAATGTACTGAGCAATTCAGTTCCAATAAGTATGTCCACTACCACTCCTGAAGTCTGTGGAAGGTTTGTAGTGAGACAGGGTAATGTAGTGAGAAGAGAGTGTGTAGGGTGTAGTGCATTGGGGAGGGTAGAAGAGGCTTCAATAAAGCGATCAGGGTTAAGGGCTCCTAAAAGCATTGGGGCGAATACTAACTTCTACTTAAGTCACATTTTCACTCAGTCCTGCACTGATGATGGGAGACTAAGTGAAAATTCAACTTAGTGGACTTTCTCGACTGGAAATTTGGTGTAAAGTTAACTAAATTGTGAAGGGTCAAAGAGGGTTTGATAAGAAGAAGAAGAAAGTGGTAGTACCTAGCCATGGGGTCCTCTCCAGCCTCCGCTGCTTCCTCTGCAGCTCGCCCAGCAGGGGTGGGGAGCAGCGGCCGGCGCTGCTTGGGGGCTCTCTGGTACATGAAGGGCTTCATGACGGGGTCAGGCAGCAGGGACCCCGCAGAGCGCCTCAGGGGACTCCGGTCCCTCTCTCCAGACTTTGCCGCTTGTGCCGCCGCCACCGCCGCCGCGTTCTGCTGCTCGGCCAGAACCTGCTGTCCCTGGGCGAAGTAGTGCTGCACCCTCGCTGCCTCAAAGATGGCCGCCGACGGGTCCGCCGATGCGCTCATGGCGGCACCCATCCCCATGTGGCCGTAGGCATGCTGGGCGCCCCCATAGAGTGCCGGCGCCATGGCGTAGGCCTGGTTGACTGCAGCAGCGGCCGCAGGCATCTCTACGCCAGGTGCTGCCAGGTAGATGGCCCCCGGGTGGTGGTGGTTAGCCATGGCGTGTGCGTAGACCGGTGTGGAGTAGGCAGCGGCGGACGCTGCAGCGGGGCTGGCAGCAATCTGACTGAGCTGACCGTAGAGGGCGGCGTGGCTGGGGTTCATGGAGCTGGCGTACACCTGCGTGGCGCCCGCCTGCGTCAACGCTGCCGCCTGATTGGCTGCCTGGACTCCATAGAGCTGATTGGCCACGTTAGCGCCGTAGACCTGCGTCGCCAGGGCACCATACACCGCCTGGTTGACAGGGTTACCTTCCGCCCGCGTGCCGGTGGTGAGGCCGGTCAACGCCGCGTAGGTGGGGTCAAAGGTCGAGGTGTTGTAGACAGAGTTGTGGACACTTTGCTGGACCTGGAGGGGGAGGCCGGCTGCGGCAGCGGCGGCTGCAGCTAGCACAGCCGCCTGGCTCTGGTACTGTTCCAGAGAGGGCTTCCCTACAGGGCACTCCCCGGCGTAGTGGCCCTGCTTCCCACAGCTTACACAGGGGATCTTCCCCGTCGGGGTCTGCTTGGAGGGCTGCACCTGTATGGATACGAAGACAGACACCATTTGTTAGCTAGCTTCAGGAACTGTCTTTACTAAGAGACAACTGCATCTAGCCTATAACTCAGAGCATTATAGGTACTGTAGTGGTTCTCAAACGTCCGGGACCCCCGGACGTTTCACAATTTAGTTGTAGCCCTAAACTAACTCACATGATTCACCTAGTCAGGGCTTGATGATTAGTTGACAAGTTGAATCAGGTGTGCTAGCTGTGGAAGTTAAAATCCATGGAATGGCTGGGGGACTCTGAGGAGAGTTTTGAGAAGCACTGCTGTAGTACGCCATGCTACACCTTCACCATCATAGAACTGGATATACAAGACAGGGCAGTATGGGTAATATAGTACACAGAAATATAATCACTAGAACAGGCATCACCCCTCAGACCACAGCAATTTGACGGTCCTCCCATCACAGGCCAATTATGTGGTCCTCTGTAGCTCAGCTGGTAGAGCACGGCGCTTGTAACGCCAAGGTAGTGGGTTCGATCCCCGGGACCACCCATACACAAAAAAATAATCTATGCACGCATGACTGTAAGTCGCTTTGGATAAAAGCGTCTGCTAAATGGCATATTACTATTACTAATTAACTTGAATGGGGGGGGGTCTATTTCTATGTCAGTGCATTGTGCTACAGCACCTTGGAGAGCTCGACGGAGAGCGGGCGTCCCTTGAAGGAGGTGCCGTGGAGGGCCTCGATGGCCTGTAGAGCCTCCTCCTTGTTCTCCATGTGCACGAAGGCGTAGCCTGCAGAAGAGGAGAGCCTGGCTGTCATTGAGCGCAGGGACACCAGTTAGAACCACACACACACACCTTAACGCTCTATACACACACTTTTCTTACTGCTCTATACAACTACACACAAACCTTACCTGATTGTTATTAAAGTTGTATAATGACAAAGCCCCAAACAACTAAGAATACCTTGGATCTTTACTCTTTCAACTAGCCATCACCGGTATGCAGTGCAATGAAATAGGTGGTGGTGCTCATTTTGGGTGCTGGTACCCTGTCATATATTAAAGCCAATAGCCTGTTCTATAAGAAGTGCAGTACTTCAGCGGTAGAGAATTAGGTGTCTGTACTCCGTACCGGACGACACCAGCCGGCCCACTTCAAGCACTGGTACGCCATAATGTACTGTAAGCTCCGCGGTGAGACTTCCTCTAGGTACAGATCTAGGATAAGTTTCCCGTCCCCCAATCCTAACCATTAAAACACACATATGTTTTATTGTCACATTCACCAGATAGGTGCAGTGAAATGTGTTGTTTTACAGGGTCAGCCATAGTAGTACGGAGCCCCTGGAGCAAATTTGGGTTAAGTGCCTTGCTCAAAGACAGATTTTTCACCTTGTTGGCTTGAGTATACGAACCAGCAACCTTTCGGTTACTGGCCCAACGATCTAGCCGCTAGGCTACCTGCCGCCCTAGTAGTGGGGGAAATGCAAACTCACCCAAGATCAACATCTAGGGTCAACTTCACCCTTCGCCGTACTGAGCAATCTCTCCCTTCACCCTCGTGAGCACCATAATAATAATGTTACTATTTGGTGGGTGCTTATATTTGTCCTATTTTACACATGTACAAGTGTGTGTTATGCATGTGTGAAGTGGAAATGTGTTTATTGCATATCCCAAATCCCCCTGAGACACCCTCGTAGGGCTACTCCCTTCTCATGGAGTACCCCTCAATGAGAAGGAGCGTGGCTCACCTTTGACTTTGTCGCACTCCAGCACTTTACCAAAGGTCTGGAAGAGCTCCTGGAGGTCCTCGGTGGTGCACATGCCCGACAGGTTCCCCACAAACACCTTGGTGGAGTGGAGCGGTCTGCCACGGGACTCCTCCACCACTAGGTTCCTCCCCCGGAACTCCCTGCCGTTCAGCTCCCTGATGGCCCGCTCCGCAGAACCCTCACCCTGGGAGTAGATTATATTAGATTAGAAAAATTAATTAATTTAAAAAATTATAAGACATTAATTTAGATTAGGAAACTTTAACGTGAGGAAAACTCAATGATGAAATACATTTTGTACCATATGGACTCGTACACACAAAAACAAACACTATTTAAAAACAACCAACAAACAGTTCTGTAGTGCAATCCTCATCAGGGATTTTAAAGAATAGGATTGGTTGGTGTAAACATTGTCTAGAAGGCGTTTAGATCATTGTTAAATCCATGACGAAGAGTGTGCAAGTGTACAAGTGTACACTTCAGGAGAAGTGAAGAGAATTGGGACTCAGACCTTAGCCCTCCCTATGGGATATCTACAGCCTACCTGTAGGTGTACGAAGGCGAACTGTCGGAGGACGCTGCAGCTGACCACCTGGCCGTACGACTCAAAGATGGCGGAAAGCTCCTCCTGGGTGGTGTCTAGAGCCAGGTTGCCCACGAAGAGCTTCACCGTGTTGCTCTTGTCCATGGTGGAGCTGTGGTGGGAAATGCACAGATACAGGCAGACGCAGACCAGACAGATAGACACAGGCAGACGGGGGACACAAGGGAGAGAGAGAGAGCAGACAAGTGAACATACTGTAAAATACAAAACATTCTGAACTTGCACTTGTCCACGACGCTGGAAACACCAAGAACCAACCAGTCTAAGAGACACTTACAGGGGAGAAAGCAAGAGCTGACAAGATGAATGACGAGACCATAGGAGAAAGGGGGAAGGAAGTATGTGTCAAGAAAATATTTGACAATTGACTACCATGCAAAGTAACAACATTGAAGACACCATAGAAACTTGGTTATGAAGCCTTACTAGCCTATTCTATTATCATGCAACAAGTTGACCTCTGACCTTACTTCTTACAGGTCAAGAAGCACTAGGCTACCCTGCAGGTTTATCACAACATAGCCAGTTGCTATGCTAGCTGTAAATCAAAAAGCACAACATGTATAGAATACTGAAAATGCTATACATAGTAGCCTTTCCGCTGAGATCAGATCAAGTTTCAAGTTGTATTAGTCGTATATACACATGGTATACACCGTCCAACGAAATGTTAATATTTACATCACTAAACCGACTTCAGTTGAGGCATCACTGGGGAGGGAAAAGCTATTGTTTTCTAATGACCCAGCACAAGACAAAGTTTTTTTTTAAATGCTTTAACCATTGGGCAGTGTCGCCATGTTCGCGATTGAATTCCAGTAAATTGGGCTATTTTGAAAACGATACGACTGGACGACATATACAATGATAAGGCACAGGGTGCCTTCATCCGTTCAAATCGATTGAGAAAGGTGGAAAAAACATATTTTTGAGAAAAGTAGGCAGACTCGGAATAGTATTTCATCCATTTATGCAAATGACACTATCTGATGATCTTGAAGTGATTCATTTACATTTACATTTTAGTCATTTAGCAGACGCTCTTATCCAGAGCGACTTACAGTTAGTGAGTGCATACATAATTTATTTAATTTTTCATACCCCCCGTGGGAATCGAAACCACAACCCCATGCTCTACCAACTGAGCTACATCCCTGCCGGCCATTCCCTCCCCTACCCTGGACGACACTGGGCCAATTGTGTGCCGCTCCATGTGTCTCCCGGTCGCGACCGGCTACGACAGAGCCTGGATTTGAACCAGGATCTCTAGTGGCACAGCTAGCACTGCAATGCAGTGCCTTAGACCACTGCGCCACTCGGGAGGTCATAAGGAAATACACTCTTTCTACAGTACACTGTATCAATCTCATCTTTCGGTAGGCGACTTGGATTCTTTTTTTGATTCAGTTAATAACTCTGTTAAGCCTATAGAAGAAAGGTTTAAGCAACTCTGTGATTCTGATATTGATATTACTGAGTTGGACCAAGGCATTAAACAAATGCCTATAGGTAAATCTCCTGGACCGAACGGCCTGACTCCTAAATTCTATCGACATTTTTGGCCTTATATTAGAGATATATTACTGCTTTCGGTCTACTAAGTGTGTGTTGCCAATGCTAACTTACCTCCTTCTTTGAGACAGGGACTAATAGTTATTATACCCAAACCAAAGAAGGACTCTCTTTACTTGGACAATTGGAGACCAATCACGTTGTTGGCAACTGACTATAAGTTACTAGCCCATGTCTATGCCAATAGGCTGAAAAAAGCCCTTGATGATATAAATCAGTGAAACTCAACTGAAAGCCTTCATTAAAGGAAGGAGTATTCATAACCATATATGATTGGTGTTAGATATTTTAGATTACAGTAAGTTCATAGAAGAAGACTCCAGCCACCTAGTCATAGACTCCAGCCACCCTAGTCATTGACTGTTCTCTCTGCTACCGCACGGCAAGCGGTACCGGAGAGCCAAGTCTAGGTCCAAGAGGCTTCTAAACAGCTTCTACCCCCAAGCCATAAGACTCCTGAACATCTAATCAAATGGCTACCCAGACTATTTGCATTGCCCCCACCCCCTCTTTTACACTGCTGCTACTCTCTGTTTATTATCTATGCATAGTCACTTTAATAACTCTACCCTACATGTACATATTACCCCAATTACCTCGACTAACCGGTGCCCCTGCACATTGACTCGGTACCGGTACCCCTGTATATAGCCTCGCTATTGTTATTTTACTACTGCTCTTTAATAAAAAAAAATTGGGGGGGGGGGGGGGGGGGGTTGTATTCTTTCTTTAAATGGCATTGTTGGTTAAGGGCTTGTAAGTAAGCATTTCACTGTAAGGTTCACTGTAAGCTGTTGTATTCAGCGCATGTTACAAATACAATTTTATTTGATATTATTTTCTGATTTTTTTTTTAAGGCTTTGACACTTTAGAGCACAACTTTTTATTTAGAACTCTCTACTTTTGGGTTCGGGGATAATTTCTGTAAAGTGATAAGGATGATGTATAATGATACTAGCATTTCGGAGGCTATGAGTAATGGAACATCCCCTCGTTTCTCTATTGCTAGAGGAATTAGACAGGGTTGTCCAATCTCCTCTTACAGTGAGGGAAAAAAGTATTTGATCCCCTGCTGATTTTGTACGTTTGCCCACTGACAAAGAAATGATCAGTCTATAATTTTAATGGTAGGTTTATTTGAACAGTGAGAGACAGAATAACAACAAAAAAATCCAGAAAAACGCATGTCAGAAATGTTATAAATTGATTTGCATTTTAATGAGGGAAATAAGTATTTGACCCCCTCTCAAATCAGAAAGATTTCTGGCTCCCAGGTGTCTTTTATACAGGTAACGAGCTGAGATTTGGAGCACACTCTTAAAGGGAGTGCTCCTAATCTCAGCTCGTTACCTGTATAAAAGACACCTGTCCACAGAAGCAATCAATCAATCAGATTCCAAACTCTCCACCATGGCCATGACCAAAGAGCTCTCCAAGGATGTCAGGGACAAGATTGCAGACCTACACAAGGCTGGAATGGGCTACAAGACCATCGCCAAGCAGCTTGGTGAGAAGGTGACAACAGTTGGTGCGATTATTCGCAAATGGAAGAAACACAAAAGAACTGTCAATCTCCCTCGACCTGGGGCTCCATGCAAGTTCTCACCTCGTGGAGTTGCAATGATCATGAGAACTTTGAGGAATAAGCCCAGAACTACACGGGAGGATATAGTCAATGATCTCAAGGCAGCTGGGACCATAGTCACCAAGAAAACAATTGGTAACACACTACGCCGTGAAGGACTGAAATCCTGCAGCGCCCGCAAGGTCCACCTGCTCAAGAAAGCACATATACAGGGCCGTCTGAAGTTTGCCAATGAACATCTGAATGATTCAGAGGAGAACTGGGTGAAAGTGTTGTGGTCTGATGAGACCAAAATGGAGCTCTTTGGCATCAACTCAACTCGCCGTGTTTGGAGGAGGAAGAATGCTGCCTATGACCCCAAGAACACCATCCCCACCGTCAAACATGGGAGGTGGAAACATTATGCTTTGGGGGTGTTTTTCTGCTAAGGGGACAGGACAACTTCACCGCATCAAAGGGATGATGGACAGGGCCATGTACCGTCAAATCTTGGGTGAGAACCTCCTTCCCTCAGCCAGGGCATTGAAAATGGCTCGTGGATGGGTATTCCAGCATGACAATGACCCAAAACACACAGCCAAGGAAACAAAGGAGTGGCTCAAGAAGAAGCACATTAAGGTCCTGGAGTGGCCTAGCCAGTCTCCAGACCTTAATCCCATAGAAAATCTGTGGAGGGAGCTGAAGGTTCGAGTTGCCAAACGTCAGCCTCGAAACCTTAATGACTTGGAGAAGATCTGCAAAGAGTGGAACAAAATCCCTCCTGAGATGTGTACAACAAACCTGGTGGCCAACTACAAGAAAGGTCTGACCACTGTGATTGCCAACAAGGGTTTTGCCACCAAGTACTAAGTCATGTTTTGCAGAGGGGTCAAATACTTATTTCCCTCATTAATATACAAATCAATTTATAACATTTTTGACATGCGTTTTTCTGGATTTTGTTGTTGTTATTCTGTCTCTCACTGTTCAAATAAACCTACCATTAAAATGATAGACTGATCATGACTTTGTCAGTGGGCAAACATACAAAATCAGCAGGGGATCAAATACTTTTTTCCCAACATTTATTTTAGCAACAGATTTACTAGCCGTATTTCTTAACAAATCTGAGAATTAAAAATGTTAAAAGTATTTTTGGTAAAGATATAAATATATTCCTATTCCTTTGGCTATTGACAGAATCAAGAAATGTTCTATGGCCTCTGGGTTGACTCTCAACCTTAACAAATGTGATCTCGTGCAAATTCATTGTTGTGACTCAGTCAACATTGCCTCCATCCCTGCTAAAAAGGAAGTTAAATATTTAGGAATTGTTATCACTAAAAACGTTTCAGATAGAGAATCTTTAAACATTGATAGTATAATTAATTCCATAAGAGTTTCTTAAAGTCAGTGGCTGCAACGTAATTTCTCAATTTTGGGTCGTATTCTTTTGTCCAAGGCTGATGATTTATCTAGAATCATTTACCCAAGTCAGTCGCTTTTTATTTATTCTAATAACATCAAAAAAGTTAATTCTGTTATATGAAGATTTATTTGGAGGAATAAAATGCATTATATTCAGAAATCTCAATTAGTGAAAGACTTTGATCATGGAGGTATAGAGGCTATTGATTGTGAGTCGTTAGTGGGTACTTTTAGAATGAAATGGTTAAAATTATGTCTGTCTAATCCTACCTCTGTGGTATCATATCCCTAACTGTCTGTTTAATAAACTTGGTGGACTTGAATTCCTAATAAAAGTGATTTTGACCCTCCAAAATTACCTGTGAAATTGCAGCAAATTTTATTTTTCTGGAAAATAATATTCAAGCACAATTCCCCGCCCCCCCCATAAAACAGTGATTTGGCATAATAGAGTTATTAAAATTAATAGGAAATCCATTTTCAAAGGCCTTTGGTTTAACAAGGGTATTAAGTTTGTATGTGATTTGTTAGACAACACAGGGGAGTTTCTGCCGTTTGAGGAGTTCATTGGTAAATTTCAGGTTAATATTACTCAGAGAGAATATAATAAGGTTTGCAAAGCAATTCCACTTCCTTTACTTGGACTTATTAAGACACTTGTATTATATATATTCCCACTTTTCCAAGATTACAAATTAATGACTTGAACTTTTGAATAAAAAAATTAAAGAAACTCATTTTAAAATATTTTCTCCCATCTACCCTGTTAATGATTTCTTGCACAAAAGGTTCAATATATATACACAGTGGGGGAAAAAGTATTTAGTCAGCCACCAATTGTGCAAGTTCTCCCACTTAAAAAGATGAGAGAGCCCTGTAATTTTCATCATAGGTACACATCAATGAGGTCCTCTGTAGCTCAGCTGGTAGAGCACGTCGCTTGTAACGCCAAGGTAGTGGGTTCGATCCCCGGGACCACCCATACACAAAAAATGTATGCACGCATGACTGTAAGTCGCTTTGGATAAAAGCGTCTGCTAAATGGCATATTATTATTATTATTATCAACTATGACAGACAAATTGAGGAAAAAAAATAAAAAAAATCACATTGTAGGATTTGTAATGAATTGATTTGCAAATTATGGTGGAAAATAAGTATTTGGTCACCTACAAACAAGCAAGATTTCTGGCTCTCACAGACCTGTAACTTCTTCTTTAAGAGGCTCCTCTGTCCTCCACTCGTTACCTGTATTAATGGCACCTGTTTGAACTTGTTATCAGTATAAAAGACACCTGTCCACAACCTCAAACAGTCACACTCCAAACTCCACTATGGCCAAGACCAAAGAGCTGTCAAAGGACACCAGAAACAACATTGTAGACCTGCACCAGGCTGGGAAGACTGAATCTGCAATAGGTAAGCAGCTTGGTTTGAAGAAATCAACTGTGGGAGCAATTATTAGGAAATGGAAGACATACAAGACCACTGATAATCTCCCTCGATCTGGGGCTCCACGCAAGAGCTCACACCGTGGGGTCAAAATGATCACAAGAACGGTGAGCAAAAATCCCAGAACCACACGGGGGGACCTAGTGAATGACCTGCAGAGAGCTGGGACCAAAGTAACAAAGCCTACCATCAGTAACACACTACGCCGCCAGGGACTCAAATCCTGCAGTGCCAGACGTGTCCCCCTGCTTAAGCCAGTACATGTCCAGGCCCGTCTGAAGTTTGCTAGAGTGCATTTGGATGATCCAGAAGAGGATTGGGAGAATGTCATATGGTCAGATGAAACCAAAATAGAACTTTTTGGTAAAAACTCAACTCGTCGTGTTTGGAGGACAAAGAATGCTGAGTTGCATCCAAAGAACACCATACCTACTGTGAAGCATGGGGGTGGAAACATCATGCTTTGGGGCTGTTTTTCTGCAAAGGGACCAGGACGACTGATCCGTGTAAAGGAAAGAATGAATGGGGCCATGTATCGTGAGATTTTGAGTGAAAACCTCCTTCCATCAGCAAGGGCATTGAATATTAAACGTGGCTGGGTCTTTCAGCATGACAATGATCCCAAACACACCACCCGGGCAACGAAGGAGTGGGTTCGTAAGAAGCATTTCAAGGTCCTGGAGTGGCCTAGCCAGTCTCCAGATCTCAACCCCATAGAAAATCTTTGGAGGGAGTTGAAAGTCCGTGTTGCCCAGCGACAGCCCCAAAACAGCACTGCTCTAGAGGAGATCTGCATGGAGGAATGGGCCAAAATACCAGCAACAGTGTGTGAAAACCTTGTGAAGACATACAGAAAACGTTTGACCTGTGTCATTGCCAACAAAGGGTATATAACAAAGTATTGAGAAACTTTTGTTATTGACCAAATACTTTTTTTCCACCATAATTTGCAAATAAATTCATAAAAAATCCTACAATGTGATTTTCTGGAAAAAAAATTCTCATTTTGTCTGTCATAGTTGACGTGTACCTATGATGAAAATTACAGGCCTCTCTCATCTTTTTAAGTGGGAGAACTTGCACAATTGGTGGCTGACTAAATAATTTTTTCCCCCACTGTATATATATTTCACTGTGACCTGCTGCTGCTGACTATCAGGCAGTGAGCAGGCTGTTACTGAGTGAGTGAATTAATGAATGGTGGAGATGGGGAGGGCCGGAGGGGTGTGAGCGCGTTGAGATCGCTGGTTGACGAGAGTGCTGCAGCAGAGGCAGCTGAGTCACCGCGACAAAGCAGCACACGCGCACGTCGTAACAACTTTTGACTAGTTGTAGGTAGGCTATTTAGATCCGTCATTATGGAGACACCCTTTTTCCATAAAACATATTAACGTGCTACAACTGATAGAACGGCGACAACGCATTGGAAAATAGTATCAAGCGAAGGGTTTTACGCATGCTCAGTTCTAGGGTCTGCAGCGCTGCGCGAGTGGACATTTTAAATGGAAGTTATGGAACTCTCTCGCATGCTTGTGTTATGGGGAAAATTCCACAATTAAAAATTACATTAATTGTGGAGAATGATTGGCTGCATTTTCATCTGTTGGCCATCAAATAGGCTATTAACTTCTATGCCATTGCAGGCTACTGTTGCCTACCATTTGATACAATAAATATATATTGAAATTATGATATCAAGCCATAAGACTCCTGAACAGCTAATCATGGCTACCCGGACTACTTGCACCCCCACCCCATCTTTTTACGCTGCTGCTACTCTGTTAATTATTTATGCATAGTCACTTTAACTCTACCCACATGTACATATTACCTCAACTAGCTGGTGCCCCCGCACATTGACTCTGCACCGGTACCCCACTGTATATATAGCCTCCATACTGTTATTTTATTTTACTTCTGCTCTTTTTTTCTCAACACTTTTTTGTTGTTGTTTTATTTTACTTTTTTATTAAGAAATAAATGCATTGTTGGTTAAGGGCTGTAAGTAAGCGGGTGTCTACACCCGTTGTATTCGGCGCATGTGGCAAATAAAATTTGATTTGATCACTGGAGTCATTGCAAATCAATGTGCCACTTGTGTAGCCTACCTGGAGCTGGCAAACGAATGTAATAAATAACCTATAATTCAGTGTGTTGTTGTAGCCTTGTGCTATATGCAATTATTAATGGCCATGTTTAGTTAATTCAATTGGAAAATTATCAATTGTGATCATGGTCACAGCTCTATCGCAAATGTATCATTCTCCACATTTAATGTCAGTTTCATTGTGGACTTTTACCTGAAATTAGATGTTGGCCTATCAGGGGCTATAGGTTACCTGCATCTAGCTCAGCAAACCATGGCAAAGTTGAATTGCAATTATAAACCCAGATTTTAGTCAGTAGCCTATGCCTATTGAAATAACAAGTAAATCTCACAAATAGGCCATTTATAACGGTTTGTAATCTTAACATCTGGAACATAATAACAGCACAATTGCCAGAAAATAGCCTAACATTCATTTTTTTAAATGTTCATCCATGCGTTTCTTGCACAGAGATTTCGAGATTCTCTGTCCAACTTTCATCACTCAAAACTCTCCTGTCGGATTTATCTAGTTATGCACATGCGCAAACAGGATTTTTTTACAATTATAAAGAGGGTGGTTTGAGCCCTGAATGCTGATTGGTTGAAAGCCATGGTATATCAGATGTGTACCAGCGGAATGACAAAAACATACTTTTTACTGTTCTAATTACATTGGTAACCAGTTTATAATAGTAATAAGGCACCTCAGGGGTTTGTGGTATATGGCCAATATACCACGGCTAAGGGCTGTTCTTTGTGGTATATGGCCAATATACCACGGCTAAAGGCTATGTCCTAAGCACAGCCCTTAGCCATGGTATATTGGCCATATACCACACCTCCTCTGGCCTTATCGCTTAATTATAGAAGTCAAAACAAGTTAAATAACATCCATTTATGGGAAATGATCTGGAGAGTTTAATCAGGGCGATGTATCTTTTCTCTTGCTACATATTCTTAAACTGGCAATAATTATTTTTTTGATGGAAAACCAAATTCAGCTTCTTAGCCTACGTCGTACAAAAAAATACGTCGATATTCCTTCTTAATTCGCACGATAACCTTATGGAAAAGGGTTTATTGGATAAATATAGTAACTTCCCCCCTGTTGTGAAAAACATTTTTGGGCTTGTTTTCAGGCCTTGTGGGCGGGTTTTCAGAGGTCATGGGCTACACATTTTAGCTTGACCTGGCACCCCTGCCATTGGGAATCTCCCGATCGACCACGATGTTACAGATATGTAACGAAAATGTGGTTCGGGTTTATATGATTTGCCAATTCACTGCTAAGACTGTTGATATACGACATATGTTTTCTTAAAAATTACCCATATGGACTGGAGAGGATGCTTAGGTTTTGGTTGGTGTGACCGAAACTGAACAAACCTCGCGGCGAAAATGTGATCAGACGATTTACCTAAGTAGCTGGAAATGGGTTTTCGATGCCATTGTTTTGTTATCATCAATCCAATCTAGACAAACAGTACACGAATTGTATCGGATGAATGGTGGAAATATTGCAAAACAATGTTACATTGGAAATGTTACAGTCACAGCATTTTTCCGCACTGGAACGGATACATTGCACGAGAGCGAAAATGTCTTCAATGGAACGACAATACGCTTTCGTGTTTCGTGCCATTGGTTCTTACACTGACAACGAATAAAACCTAATATTTCTACGAATCGTTATTTGGTGTATTTTTCATCTTTAGTAAAGAAATCGAATGAAAGAGGTACATAAATCTACCATCTTACTTACCCAAGCAGTGCCGTGTTTCAAAATGGTAGCGCCTGCTTCCGTTTTTTAGAAGGACGGGCATTCTTCACCAATGGGGAAGTCAGAGGGTTGCGGGCTGCCACACCAAAATGCTGATTCTTCACAATCACCTTATTACATTTTCGAACAGATAGGCTAGGCTATTAAAAAGTGGCTTTACAACATGCTTCGACATAACAAAAGTCAGTCATTCATCAATTCATAGACAGGTTTCACCATAGTCCAAAGGGCAACTGGTGCCTTTTATTGCAAATTTCATTTCACTGAGAAAAGTTGATGAATAACTTTCCTACACTTGAGAAAAAACCAATCACTTACAACACTAGCTACAAAGATTTTGATATAATCATGATTCAAGTCATGAAAAGTGCTACATTTTAGTCATTTAGCAGAAGCTCTTATCCAGAGCGACCCACAGGAGCAACTCGGGTTAAGTGCCCCACTCAAGGGCACATCAACAGACTCTTCACCTAGTGAGGTCGGGGACCCAAACCATCGACCCTCGGTTACTGGCCCAACCTGCCGCCCTAAAGTATTTCCTCGATTCCTCGCATCCTCTCTCCTCGACTCCCCAAAACTAATTGGAGAAGATCTGAGGTGATCTTCACCTCCAATGTGACCTGAGAGGATGCGAGGAATCAAGGAAAGACCTGAGATTCACCCTAGTAGATTGGCATTCTACCGACGGGTAATGGAACCACTAAAACAGTCACCATCTCAAGTCAATCCAATCAACCCCCACAGTTTAAAAACACACAATGACACAATGAGCACATCCAGAGTTCAAGGGACAGATATTTAGACAGTTAAGCAGTTGAGATTAGTATGAAATTGTAATCAAACAGAATTACAACATTGACTGCTTGATAGTACAAAACTGTTAAACTTAGTCGACAACAACAGAATAGTCAACATGGGATGTTTGGGCTTGGAACCCTGATCTTGCCTATATGGGAGATAATTCAGTGTCTAGACACCTCTATCATATTCCTGTGCTGTTGTTTTTCTTCAAACTGTTATAACAGGTTCCGATCTTGAAAGAATTCCATATGGCAACTCAATAATTATTACAGCTGAATAGACAATTCTTTGGTTTCGGTTTCTCCTCCTCCTCACTCTCTCTCAGTGCAACTTCAGTCAGTGGTGTGACATCATCAGCGACAGCCAGTGAGGTTGGCCGTTCATGGGTGTATCCAGAGATACGAAACGTTTTGAACGTTGCAGATAGAAATATAATTAATAGCGCTGACAGGATTCCCTGTTCCATCTGACACACAATCATATCGGTTCTACACAATACATGTATTTTTTTAACGTTCTGTAACATCACATCTTCCTGAACAGACCCCAGGTCACAGGTGAGCAGCAGGTGTCTCTGTAGTGGTCTTGCTGCGACCCGTCCCTGCCAGCGGTCGGTCCCTCTCCTCCCACAGAGTCACCCCGTCACACGCACAAATCTGCTTGGCGTTCTGGAACAGGCCAGCGGAGCGAGCGATGATCCCACAGGCCAGCCTGTACCCAACGAGCACAGAGCAATTTATACACAGACAGAGAAAGAGGGGGGGGGTAAAGAGCGAGAGAAAAGAAAGAGAAACAAAAAGAAAATATCAGCACCAGTGCATTTTTCACTATAAATGCAACTTAATTAATTCAACTTTTACCTACAGTACGTCCACCCAAACGCTATCCACATCTCGCCTCTACCATGAGCTCACCTCTGGCCGGAGTTCCCTGTCAGTTTGGAGAGGGGGTGAGCCCCCCTTCCCAGGTCATCCTCTCCAGCATCCACCACCAGAGACCGACCAATCACGTCCCACACCTGCAGGAAGTAAAGCAGGAAGTGACAGAGGAGGGATAAGAGTGGCTACTGTCAATGGTGTTGGTACCGCTGACCAGTGTGCTGTGCTCAGTATTCAATTGTGGCTAAACCTCCCCTCCACTTAGAAGTATTGTTCTAGATTACTCAGTTATCTCCATAGAGTTTAGTTGTAAATTCTTGCAATTGTGTATTCCCCAACCCACTATAACAACATGTACTAAATGCCTTCACTGTAATTACACTGTACCTGCCTATGTCACTACCCATGTAAATACATAGGTTTTAGACCATAAGGGGTAGGGTGTGTTACCTTCAGCTCAGGGTCCTCTAGTCTGAATGAGGCTCGACCGTCTGGTCCGGCCACAATATTCCCTAGATCACCTACATGCTGGAAGAAAACACATTTAACTGAATATCACAACCAAGACCATGAATATCACAACTATGAATATCCCAACCTTTTGAAAAGGCAAGAGTGAACCAATATCAGTCTAATCAATACCTAATCAGATCAATCCTATTATATCATCTCTTTGAGATGGTAAAAAGGTACTTCCTGAAAGCCTAACATCTCAGAAAGAAAGTACCCCAGTTTCACAAGGAACTAAACAGAACTATACAGTGTAGCCCTACTCTAGAAGAAGTCAAGGAAACTGTACCCTTTCTGGGTCCTGCGGGGCACCATGTTGTTTCCCATAGGGGTTATAGTGTTCTCCACAGCTGTACAAACACACAGGCAGAGAGAAAAATGAGTAATCCACTCCCATGATCCTCTGGGGCAAGCAGGTGCAACTGTGACCTCATCATGAGCTGCAGTGATGCAATCATAAAGCGACTGATCTATTCAAGGGTTATTTTAAAATTGACTGAGAAAACTCTGAAGGATGTAGAAAATTGTGGGCAAAAAAATGCATACATCCAGTACTATACACTATGACATTTCTTACATATTATGAAAAATACCTCTACACTAAAATCCACAAATAATGAATATGATTTGCATTTGGGTTGACAATATATCATGTTTCGCACATGCACACACACAAAGATCACCTCTGGCAGTCCTGTGTGAGGTCTCCCAGCGTGTGGACGTGGAGTCCGTGGGCGCCAGGTTCCAGACCATCAATGGTCCCGTCGATCAGACAGCGCTCCTCAGACAGCTGGAGGAACCGTACCACCCCCTGGACAGGACCACTACCGCCCATCATGACCACCGCTGCACCCAGGTCTGATACACACACACACACAAATATTTGCATAGAGTACACACACAGACACACACAAAAACTTTGCATATACAGTACACACACACACACACAGTAGAGTACACATACAGATGCACATATGCTGCCAAATACACCTGTGACGTAGGCCTACTAATAACTTAAATATTGGACAGGAGGAGTCTGTAAATGTGTGTAGGCATTCTGAAGTCACCAAGTGGTTCATACACCCTCAGGGTGACTGCTACCTTCTTAGGCCATGGCACAGAGATAGATATCACATCTTTATACATGGCCCATTATGGCGCCTGTGAGCGCAGAGCACAGGCAGCGCCATTGAGGCCATCTCCATTTTTAAGTAGTCCATCTTCTTCTTCTACTACTACTTCTATGAGTTGGCAGACAAACTGAAAAGGTACACACTGCCACCTAGTGTTTCCTCACAAATATAATTCATTGGCTGATCCCTCCTGCTGACCCGGATGGAATCATGTGATCCTTCCTTAACCCATAGGAAGTCCTATGGCAACGTCCATGCCAAAATGTGTTTTATCCATCTAGAGTCATCTACCTAACTCTATGGGCCGTGGCTGTGTCTGAGTATTTCGGATGGAGCCAATGCTTTTCAATGGGAGTCATCCATTGCCGGTTGAATGACAATGGAGATGATTGTCCAGCCAAAAAAACACATATAGAACTTGTCTGAAAAAAAGTAGAGATGAGTTGTACTTTTGACAGACAAAAGCGGACAATGATGTACATCATATACGATTTCATCCCTGTTCATGCATCTCAGTGTGCCCGTACCCGGTTCTGTTCCTCCAATGCCCTTTAGTACTGCCCTGCGCCCAGTGCTCTCTATGAGACCCTGCACCTCATGGGATGTCAGAGAAGACTCCACCAGAACCTCCTCCTTCCCCACGTCTATCTTCACAGACTGCACTCCTACACACAGAATAAAGGAGAGGAGAGAGGGATGTAGAGAGAGGGAATGAATGAAGGAGGCGGTAACAGAAAGAAAGGATGAGGAGCGCAACAGAGAGAGAGAGAGAAAAAAGAGATGGAGGAGGAGAAAACAGAGAAAGAATGGATGAGGAGAAAACACAGGGGAGGAATGAGTAAAATAAAAGCGAGATATCCGTCACTGTGACAAATACTGCTGCCATGTGCGTTAAATGCTTTAGATGGCTTTTAGTTGATTCATATCTTGGAATGCATGGAGGGGCCCAGTGGTTTCGTTCCAGTGTAAATTATGTTTACCAAAAGCATGAGCGGCCCCTGTATCAGCCTACTGAATGGTAATACAATAATAATAGCTCAGTAAACAACAACAACATTCATCATTTGTTCTAATGTGTTACTATTGATCATAAGCCTAGGAGCAATACACAACTGAGTTAACAACGAGTATTCTATTGTGCACACTAGCAAAAGTGTAGTTACTACCCAACTACACTAATAACTCATTTGAGTGCTGGAATGGAAAGGTGAAAAAATTTACCTGGTGTTCCCTCCAGTGCAGCTCGGACTTTCTCTGCACAACTGTCACATGTCATCTGCACTGCAAACTCCAGCTGTACGTAATAGAGAAATAGTGAGCATTTAACTAGCTAGTTAGGTCCTCAAAGTACAGTCAGTATAGCTATCAATCAATAGCTGGGGTTACTTTAGTTTCTCAACAATGCTGCAATCAATATCAATTGTTGATGATACAATAGTTAACAGGCACCATTTGTATTTGTATTTATTATGGCTGTAGTACTGTGCGCCTCCCATAGTCTGTTCTGAACTTGTGGACTGTGAAGAGACCTCTGGTGGCATGTCTTGTGGGGTATGCTCAGTTGGTAGAGCATGGTGCTTGCAATGCCAGGGTTGTGGGTTTGATTCCCACTGGGGACCAGTATGAAAATGTATGCACTTACTAACTGTAAGTCGCTCTGGATAAGAGCGTCTGCTAAATGACTAAAATGTAATGTAAATGTGTCTGAGCTTTGTGCCAGTAGTTCAAACAGACAGCTCGGTGCATTCAACATGTCAATACCTCTCACAAATACAAGTAGTGATGAAGTCAATTTCTCCTCCACTTTGAGCCAGGAGAGATGTACATATTCATGTTAGCTCTCCGTGTACATTTAAGGCCCAGCCGTGCTGCCCTGTTCTGAGCCAATTGTAATTTTACGAGGTCCCTCTTTGTGGTACCTGACCACACGACTGAACAGTAGTCCAGGTGCGACATAACTAGAGCCTGAAGGACCTGCCTTGTTGATAGAGCTGTTAAGAAGCCAGAGCAGCGCTTTATGGACAGACTTCTCCCCATTTTAGCAACTGTTTTATCAATATGTTTTGACCATGACAGTTTACAATCCAGGGTTACTCCAAGCAGTTTAGTCACCTCAACTTGGTAAATTTCCACATTATTCATTACAAGATGTAGTTGAGGATTAGGGTTAAGTGAATGATTTGTCCCAAATACAATGCTTTTAATGACGATACATTTCAATACTAATGATTGATAGCTAGCTACTGTATTACAGACAGTCAATATCCGGTTACTGTGTAAGCAGTCTTACTAAATAAGTATTTGTTTACATTCAGTATTGACACGCAGTGTTTTCAATAAGGCAAGGAAAACAAAACGTACAACTTCTCATTTGAAGAAAGAATATTAACAGATTGTTCAAACCTTCGTAGTTCTGTCTGTATCCATTTTTGTGCCGCACGCCATTGTTTGACCAATAATAACAGAATTTACTAGAAAATGTCTTACATTTCCCGAAACAGACACAAACCGGGAGAACAGCGCCGCCATCTTTATGAGGTCGGTAAACTGTATTCTGACAGTCATCGCCACCTAGTGTCGATTGTCAGTCACTGCGTAGATTTGGTGTTGACTTGTTATAAAAGAATGTGACAACTACAAACAAATGTATGAGAGGGGAGTTTACTCACTGAGAATAGGAGTTTGTCCAAAATGGCACCCTATTCCCTATATACTGTAAAAGTAGTGCAATAATTCATATTTTAAAGGCCTTTCTGTCTGCATCTGATGTTTATATTTACATTTAGATTATTTAGCAGATAAGTCGCTCTCGACATGAGCATGTAAGTCAGTTCATTCAACTAAGGTAGTTAAGAAGACAACCACATCACAGTCATTTCAAGTAAAAACATTCCTTAATAAAGGAGCTATATCAGCAAAATCAGTGCTAATAAGAAAAGACGAGTGCAAGTGTTAGTGCAAGAAAGACAAACACAAAAGTAAGGTGTTTGTTTTTTTGTGTGGTTGCTATGGGTTCAACCAAGATTTAACCAATGTTATGTTGAAATTATATTACATTCTTTCTCTATGGACATGTAGGCTAGCCTGCAGAATGTTTAATCAAAACATTTCTGTAAAACCCAGATAGTTTTAAACCAACCCACTGGGCAAAGACTGGTTAAATCAACCACACCATTTCAACAAAAAAATGTAATGTGATGACATTGAAACAATGTGGGAAAATGATTGGATTTGAAAAAAAGTCATCAACCTAAGGGAATTTCGTGAATTTTCACCCAACTTTTAACCTAAATCCAATTAAATGTTTTGTTGATTTCAGGTTGAATTCAGGTTAGTTGACAACTCAACCAAATGTAAATCAAAACTAGACGTTGAACTGACATCTGTGCCCAGTGGGAAGTAGATAATCCCATAGAATCATTGTGGTAAAAAATCTATATGGAATATAATTCCTATCTGTTATATTAAGGCATATCTGAAACGCTGGCAGTAATATGATTCACAGTAAAGTAGAACACATCAACATAACCACTCAGATTGAGATTGAGAGTATGTTGTACTGTACTGTATGATTAAGCATTGACCTACCTATCTTAGTGAGATGTGCAGTGGATCTATAGGATTGCATCCCAAATGACACCCTATTCCATATGTAGTGCAGTACTTTTGACCAGGGCCCAAGTAGTGCCCTATATAGGGAATGAGGAGCAATGTGGGACACAGTCCTAGATCTATACAGAAGAGGATCACTATGAAGATTGCAGTTGAGTTATTAATGATGATTGCTTTCCCTGCCCTGCATGTGTAGTATATAGATGAGTGCGTCCCAAATGGCACCCTATTCGTTATACAGTGCACTACTTTCCACCAGAGCCCTATGGGCCCAGGTCAATATTAGTGCATTATAAAGGGAATATGGAGCTATTTGGGATGCAGCCATAGACCCCAGTCACCAATCTCAATATTATTACCCATCCTGCAGATTACAGGCCATTAGATTCCCGCTATGGGGATCGCACCGCTGATGATCACTACTGAGACTTCAACACGCCCCGGGGTCAGAGGGGAGCGGGTTTGATGTAGTGTATGTTTGTGTGTGTGTGTGTGTGTGCGTGTGTGTGTGTATGTTTTCATGGGGTTGGGTGACAGGTATATCCATTGGTATGAAAAAGGTGGTAAAGTTCTGGCCAAGAAACACTGATTGGTCTTCACTATACTTGGTACTGTGGAACCTGTCCTCAGCCGAACGTCTACTCAACTCCAAGCACCATACAGATCTTGATTTGATCGCTGAGAAATTTCCTGCATGGCAGGAAATGCAAATTTGTAGTGTATTTGAGTTTTAAAAAGGATTCTAAAGATTGTCATTTCCACTTAGAAATGTCAGACTTGATTTGCCCTAACAAAAAGTGTATCAACCCCTACAAAAATGTCCATTAGTTGTAATCCATATAATAATTCACATTTCTTGTTGCTGCACAATTATTTTCCTGCTGTAACAAACTGTCTCTGCTCCAACACTAATACACAACACTAATACTATGTTAATGACACACATGATACCAATACACTCGTTTCTTAAAGGAAAACAGAGCACTCAGAATACTTCTGTTAACATATAGGTTGTGTCCCAAATAGTACCCTATTCCCTATATAGTGCACTACTTTTGACCAGGGCCCATGGGGTACTATAAGGGGATAGGGTTCCATTTGGAACACACACATATCCTCCTTTCCTTGCCAGCTCTTCTGTTTTTACCTTTGACCCGTTTTCTGTTCATGGCCACTTCAGGTGGCGGTTGGAGTGTAGTGTGTGTGTGTGTGCATGTGTGTGTGTGTCACTTTAACTGGCAACTCTGGCACTCCCTCAGCTCTGCCTGGTGAACTGCTCCAGTTGC
>NC_140026.1:10930437-10976658 GCF_964263955.1 Coregonus lavaretus
TAGGATGGGGGCGCTGAGTTTGGGGGTTGGGGGGGAGGGTCATGGGTTGTTTTTGTGTCGATGTGTAATGTGATTCCCTATTGACATTAAAGAACTCTCTCTCTCTCTCTCTTTCTGAGCCTCTCTCCATTCCCCCCCTCCTTCTGAAAGACATCTTTCAGAATTGGATTACGGCGGCTGAATGGTGTTTGTTCCCCCTCCGATGTGTTTTTGTTCAGACACCCCCTACCCCCGTCTGTGTGTGTGTCCGCCGCTCTTCCAGGCAGCCCTCATTAACAGGGTAAATATATGCATGTTGTCATCCGTTGTCTCGGCCTGAACAGCCCTCTTAAAAGAAATATGACAACACAGGCACTGTGTGTGTTGTGGTCACAGTCAAGGAACCTTGTTCTCTACAGCAGGGCCTGTATTCGTAAAGTTTCTCAGTGTGTGAGTACTGATCTAGGATCAGTTTAGCCTTTTAGATCACAGTTAATATTATTACATGGACAGGTGGGACCTGATCCGAGATCAGCAGTTGAGAAGAAGGCCTTGTTTTGCTCTGTAGACCGAATCTGAAAGTGGTCCTATTTCCTACAGCAGGGCCTGTATTCATCAAGTATTCATAGGGCTCTGGTCAACAGTAGTGCACTATATAGGGAATAGGGTGCCATTTGGAACACAGCCAAGGATTCAGTAAAGAAGCACATTGTGCCAGTATTGTTCTAAATCCCTACACAAGAAGATTCCTCACCGGGAAAATAAAGTTATTTTAATTGAAAATCTCTCTCTCTCTAAGTAGGGTGAAATTAATGTAGGAGAGATTATACAGCTGTAGCTGTCGTGCAAATATGTGATTGCTTTTTTAATAATATTGCATTACTGTAGTTCAGGCTGTGTTTCATCTAGGCATACTCTGTCAGATTAATTTGGTGATGGCTGGCTGGCTGTAGAGGCACAGGGATTACCCCAACATGTCACAATCATGTTTTTTGGTTAGATTTCCCATCAGTCGCTTGCCTGACTGACTGAATGACACATACGCACACACACACACACACACACACACAGGCACGCACACACACACCCACACTCTTGCCTGACAGTGTCAAGTAATTTGCTTTATTCCTCTCTCTCCCTCCATCTCAACCGATCCCTCCATCTCTCTCTCTATCCATCAGAGGAGTTTTATTAAGATATCTTGATAGAGTTGGCATCGTGTGTGTGTGCTGTGTGTGTGTGTGTGTGTGTGTGTGTGTGTGTGTGTGCTGTGTCTGTGTGTGCTGTCTGTGTGTGAGGGGTCAGAGGGTCCTGATGGATATGAGGATTGTTTCATACTGATGCCTCCTATCACTAGTGATGATTGAGACCTGACCTACCAGGGTAGCAGCAACAAGCATAAGACTGACAACATTCAGGACATCTGGACGGAAAATGATGAATAATACACATACTGTATAGTACCACACACACAGGACACACACACACACACACACACACACAAACACAAACACAGGACACACACACACACACACAAGACTGCACTAAATTGGTCCGTGGACATCCTCGGGAAAGGTGTGGGAGGATACAGATCTCAGACACAGAGAGTTCATATAGTGCCCTGAGGCAGAACACACATACACACACACACACACACACACACACACACACACACACACACACACAAACACAGAGCATCAGTAGAGGTCAACACTCTCCATCTGATACTGGTCTCTAGCTAGCTGAGAGAACATAATCAGACGTCATTGGGAGGTGGGGAGTGGGGGGGGGGGGAGAGAAGAGTGTAAAAATGGTCTGAGGGTTAACTGACAGAACTACATCAAACATTATTCTGGAGAAACACACACACACACACACACTGTGTCACACACACTGACAGGGACTAACATGCTATGGAGCTGCTGCAGTGACTCAGTCACCGTGGGAGGAGATGTAGACAGGACATACACACTGTAGAAGTGACACGGTGTCAGCTACACTGGACAACAAGTGACACTGAGTCACTCCCCTACTGCTGACACACACACACACACTCACACACACACACTGTGGACACGCACGTGTGTGTGTGCTTGTGTGTCCTGTCTCCATTTTCTGCCTGCCCTGAGGGAGACTCTGCATGTCAGGACCCACACACGTGTACCCCAATACAGAATTAAGGGGGTGTGGTACGTCAAGCACCCCTCGCCAGCCCCCTTGGCTACCCACTTCTTTAAGTATTCATTGGAACACTGAGGGGCTGTGTCTGAAATTGAGAATAGGATGCCATTTCAGACACAGCCAAGGACCTGAAGGGGAGAAGGTCGTTGGCGGATCTCACTGCTGTACCACAAGGGACTGAAACGTGAAGAAGTGTGTGTATTGTGAAGTGTGTATAGCACAGGCGGCTGGTGGCACCTTAATTGGGGAGGACGGGCGTCATAGTAATGGCTGGAATGGAATGAATGGTATCAACGCATCAAACAAGTGGTTTCCGTGTGTTTGATACCATTCCATTCTAGCCATTATTATGAGCCGTCATCCCCTCAGCAGACTCCTGTGGTGTATGGTGTCTAAGTGTCTATATTATGAAGTGTGTATGTTATGAAGTGTGTATCCTATGAAGTGTGTATGTTATGAAGTATGTATGTTATGAAGTGTGTATACTATGAAGTGTGTATGTTATGAAGTGTGTATACTATGAAGTGTGTATACTATGAAGTGTGTATACTATGAAGTGTATATGTTATGAAGTGTGTATACTATGAAGTGTGTATCCTATGAAGTGTGTATGTTATGAAGTATGTATGTTATGAAGTGTGTATGTTATGAAGTGTGTATACTATGAAGTGTGTATACTATGAAGTGTGTATGTTATGAAGTGTGTCTACTATGAAGTGTGTCTACTATGAAGTGTGTCTACTATGAAGTGTGTCTACTATGAAGTGTGTCTACTATGAAGTGTGTATACTATGAAGTGTGTATGTTATGAAGTGTGTATGTTATGAAGTGTGTATATATATACAGTGGGGGAAAAAAGTTTTTAGTCAGCCACCAATTGTGCAAGTTCTCCCACTTAAAAAGATGAGAGAGGCCTGTAATTTTCATCATAGGTACACGTCAACTATGACAGACAAAATGAGAAAAAATAATCCAGAAAATCACATTGTAGGATTTTTAATGAATTTATTTGCAAATTATGGTGGAAAATAAGTATTTGGTCAATAACAAAAGTTTCTCAATACTTTGTTATATACCTTTTGTTGGCAATGACACAGGTCAAACGTTTTCTGTAAGTCTTCACAAAGTTTTCACACACTGTTGCTGGTATTTTGGCCCATTCCTCCATGCAGATCTCCTCTAGAGCAGTGATGTTTTGGGGCTGTCGCTGGGCAACACTCCCTCCAAAGATTTTCTATGGGGTTGAGATCTGGAGACTGGCTAGGACACTCCAGGACCTTGAAATGCTTCTTACGAAGCCACTCCTTCGTTGCCCGGGCGGTGTGTTTGGGATCATTGTCATGCTGAAAGACCCAGCCACGTTTCATCTTCAATGCCCTTGCTGATGGAAGGAGGTTTTCACTCAAAATCTCACGATACATGGCCCCATTCATTCTTTCCTTTACACAGATCAGTCGTCCTGGTCCCTTTGCAGAAAAACAGCCCCAAAGCATGATGTTTCCACCCCCATGCTTCACAGTAGGTATGGTGTTCTTTGGATGCAACTCAGCATTATTTGTCCTCCAAACACGACAGTTGAGTTTTTACCAAAAAGTTATATTTTGGTTTCATCTGACCATATGACATTCTCCCAATCCTCTTCTGGATCATCCAAATGCACTCTAGCAAACTTCAGACGGGCCTGGACATGTACTGGCTTAAGCAGGGGGAAACATCTTGCACTGCAGGATTTGAATCCCTGGCGGCGTAGTGTGTTACTGATGGTAGGCTTTGTTACTTTGGTCCCAGCTCTCTGCAGGTCATTCACTAGGTCCCCCGTGTGGTTCTGGGATTTTTGCTCACCGTTCTTGTGATCATTTTGACCCCACGGGGTGAGATCTTGCGTGGAGCCCCAGATCGAGGGAGATTATCAGTGGTCTTGTATGTCTTCCATTTCCTAATAATTGCTCCCACAGTTGATTTCTTCAAACCAAGCTGCTTACCTATTGCAGATTCAGTCTTCCCAGCCTGGTGCAGGTCTACAATGTTGTTTCTGGTGTCCTTTGACAGCTCTTTGGTCTTGGCCATAGTGGAGTTTGGAGTGTGACTGTTTGAGGTTGTGGACAGGTGTCTTTTATACTGATAACAAGTTCAAACAGGTGCCATTAATACAGGTAACGAGTGGAGGACAGAGGAGCCTCTTAAAGAAGAAGTTACAGGTCTGTGAAAGCCAGAAATCTTGCTTGTTTGTAGGTGACCAAATACTTATTTTCCACCATAATTTGCAAATAAATTCATTAAAAATCCTACAATGTGATTTTCTGGATTTTGTCTTCTCAATTTGTCTGTCATAGTTGACGTGTACCTATGATGAAAATTACAGGCCTCTCTCATCTTTTTAAGTGGGAGAACTTGCACAATTGGTGGCTGACTAAATACTTTTTTTCCCCACTGTATACACTAAGTATACAGAACATTAAGAACATGACATAGGCTGACCAGGCGAATCCAGGTGAAAGCTATGATCCCTTATTGAGGTCACCTGTTAAATCCACTTAAATCAGTGTAGATGAAGGGGAGGAGACAGATTAAAGAAGGATTTATGGTATGTGTCAAGAACTACAACGCCGCTGGGTTCTTCACGCTCAACAGTTTCCCATGTATTTGTTTAAAATCTATCATTTCAGAGAGACAAATAATCATGTGTTTTTGCTAAATGCTATATGTCCGTCTCACTCTCAGATAAATAAGTAGTACTGCTAGGTTTTACACAGTCAAATGTAAGAGTGTAAAAATAGTCTGAGGGTTAACTGACAGATCTACATCAAACATTATTCTGGAGAAACACACACACACACACACACACTGTGTCACACACACTGACAGGGACTAACATGCTATGGAGCTGCTGCAGTGACTCAGTCACCTTGGGAGGAGATGTAGACAGGACATACACACCGTAGAAGTGACACGGTGTCAGCTACACTGGACAACAAGTGTTACTGAGTCACTCCACTGCCGCTGACACACACACACACACACTCACACTCACACACACACACACACACACACACACAATTCAAATCAAATCAAATGTTATTTGCCACATGCGCCGAATACAACAGGTGTAGACATTACAGTGAAATGCTTACTTACAAGCCCTTAACCAACAATGCATTTTTTTTATTTTTATAAAAAAGTAAAATAAAATAAGTGTTAAGTAAAAAAATGTAAGCAAATAACTAAAGAGCAGCAGTAAAATAAAATAACAGTAGGGAGGCTATATACAGGGGGGTACCGGTGCAGAGTCAAGGTGCGGGGGCACCGGCTAGTCGAGGTAATTGAGGTAATATGTACATGTGGGTAGAGTTAAAGTGACTATGCATAAATAATAAATAGAGTAGCAGCAGCGTAAAAGAGGGGGATGGGGTGGGGGTTGGGGGGCAGTGCAAATAGTCTGGGTAGCCATGATTAGCTGTTCAGGAGTCTTATGGCTTGGGGGTATAAGCTGTTGAGAAGCCTTTTGGACCTAGACTTGGCACTCCGGAACCGCTTGCCGTGCGGTAGCAGAGAGAACAGTCTATGACTAGGGTGGCTGGAGTCTTTGACAATTTTGAGGGCCTTCCTCTGACACCGCCTGGTATAGAGGTCCTGGATGGCAGGAAGCTTGGCCCCAGTGATGTTCTGGGCTGTACGCACTACCCTCTGTAGTGCCTTGCGGTCGGAGGCCGAGCAGTTGCCATACGAGGTGGTGATGCAACCAGTTAGGATGCTCTCGATGGTGCAGCTGTAGAACTTTTTGAGGATCTGAGGACCCATGCCAAATCTTTTCAGTCTCCTGAGGGGGAATAGGCTTTGTCGTGCCCTCTTCACGACAGTCTTGGTGTGTTTGGACCATGATAGTTCGTTGGTGATATGGACACCAAGGAACTTGAAGCTCTCAACCTGTTCCACTACAGCCCTGTTGATGAGAATGGGGGCGTGCTCAGTCCTCTTTTTTTTTCCTGTAGTCCACAATCATCTCCTTTGTCTTGATCACGTTGAGGGAGAGGATGTTATCCTGGCACCACACGGCCAGGTCTCTGACCTCCTCCCTATAGGCTGTCTCATCGTTGTCGGTGATCAGGCCTACCACTGTTGTGTCGTCGGCAAACTTAATGATGGTGTTGGAGTCGTGCCTGGCCATGCAGTCATGGGTGAACAGGGAGTACAGGAGGGGACTGAGCACACACCCCTGAGGGGCCCCCGTGTTGAGGATCAGCGTGGCAGATGTGTTGTTACCTACCCTGACCACCTGGGGCGGCCTGTCAGGAAGCCCAGGATCCAGTTGCAGAGGGAGGTGTTTAGTCCCAGGATCCACAGTGTGGACACGCACGTGTGTGTGTGCTTGTGTGTCCTGTCTCCATTTTCTGCCTGCCCTGAGGGAGACTCTGCATGTCAGGACCCACACACGTGTACCCCAATACAGAATTAAGGGGGTGTGGTACGTCAAGCACCCCTCGCCAGCCCCCTTGGCTACCCACTTCTTTAAGTATTCATTGGAACACTGAGGGGCTGTGTCTGAAATTGAGAATAGGATGCCATTTCAGACACAGCCAAGGACCTGAAGGGGAGAAGGTCGTTGGCGGATCTCACTGCTGTACCACAAGGGACTGAAACGTGAAGAAGTGTGTGTATTGTGAAGTGTGTATAGCACAGGCGGCTGGTGGCACCTTAATTGGGGAGGACGGGCGTCATAGTAATGGCTGGAATGGAATGAATGGTATCAACGCATCAAACAAGTGGTTTCCGTGTGTTTGATACCATTCCATTCTAGCCATTATTATGAGCCGTCATCCCCTCAGCAGACTCCTGTGGTGTATGGTGTCTAAGTGTCTATATTATGAAGTGTGTATGTTATGAAGTGTGTATCCTATGAAGTGTGTATGTTATGAAGTGTGTATGTTATGAAGTGTGTATACTATGAAGTGTGTCTACTATGAAGTGTGTCTACTATGAAGTGTGTATGTTATGAAGTGTGTCTACTATGAAGTGTGTCCGCTATGAAGTGTGTCTACTATGAAGTGTGTCTACTATGAAGTGTGTATGTGATGACGTGTGTATACTATGAAGTGTGTCTACTATGAAGTGTGTCTACTATGAAGTGTGTATGTTATGAAGTGTGTATGTTATGAAGTATGTATGTTATGAAGTGTGTTTACTCTGAAGTGTGTCTACTATGAAGTGTATACTATGAAGTGTGTCTACTATGAAGTGTGTCTACTATGAAGTGTGTATGTTATGAAGTGTGTTTACTCTAAAGTGTGTCTACTATGAAGTGTATACTATGAAGTATGTATACTATAAAGTATGTCTACTATGAAGTGTGTCTACTATGAAGTGTGTATGTTATGAAGTGTGTCCGCTATGAAGTGTGTCTACTATGAAGTGTGTATACTATGAAGTGTGTCTACTATGAAGTGTGTATGTTATGAAGTATGTATGTTATGAAGTGTGTATACTATGAAGTGTGTATACTATGAAGTGTGTATACTATGAAGTGTGTATGTTATGAAGTATGTATGTTATGAAGTGTGTCTACTATGAAGTGTGTCTACTATGAAGTGTGTATGTTATGAAGTGTGTCCGCTATGAAGTGTGTCTACTATGAAGTGTGTATACTATGAAGTGTGTCTACTATGAAGTGTGTATGTTATGAAGTGTGTATGTTATGAAGTGTGTATACTATGAAGTGTGTATACTATGAAGTGTGTCTACTATGAAGTGTGTATGTTATGAAGTGTGTCTACTTTGAAGTGTGTCTACTATGAAGTGTATACTATGAAGTATGTCTACTATGAAGTGTGTCTACTATGAAGTGTGTATGTTATGAAGTGTGTATGTTATGAAGTATGTATGTTATGAAGTGTGTCTACTATGAAGTGTGTCTACTATGAAGTATGTATACTATGAAGTGTCTCTACTATGAAGTGTGTCTACTATGAAGTGTGTATACTATGAAGTGTGTATGTAATGAAGTGTGTATACTATGAAGAAGTGTGTATACTATGAAGTGTGTATGTTATGAAGTGTGTATCCTATGAAGTGTGTATGTTATGAAGTGTGTATTTTATGAAGAGTGTCTACTATGAAGTGTGTATACTATGAAGTGTGTATGTTATGAAGTGTGTATACTATGAAGTGTGTATGTTATGAAGTGTGTATATATGTACACTAAGTATACAGAACATTAAGAACATGACATAGGCTGACCAGGCGAATCCAGGTGAAAGCTATGATTCCTTATTGAGGTCACCTGTTAAATCCACTTCAATCAGTGTAGATGAAGGGGAGGAGACAGGTTAAAGAAGGATTTATGGTATGTGTCAAGAACTGCAACGCCGCTGAGTTTTTCACGCTCAACAGTTTCCCATGTATTTGTTTAAAATCTATCATTTCAGAGAGACAAATAATCATGTGTTTTTGCTAAATGCTATATGTCCGTCTCACTCTCAGATAAATAAGTAGTACTGCTAGGTTTTACACAGTGACATCAATATTTGAAAAATGTTAAAAATAAGAAAATAAAAATTAAATACAATAATATGAGATCTGTATGTAAAACATCTACATTTGACATTTTAATAATTTAGCAGATGCTCTTATCCAGAGCGACTTACAGTAAGTGCATTCATCTTAAGACAGCTAGGTGAGACAACCACGTATCACAGTCAAATACATATACAGGATACAAACATTCCAATTCAGCTAAACAGTGGATATATAAAACATTTTCATTCACCTAAAAGCATAGGAATCTAAAATCTATTAATGTAAAACCTGAAAACAGTAATATTTTACACACACATAAAAGTACCCATAAGCAATCATTTCTGACGAAAAAGCACAACGTGAAAAACTGAAGTGTCTACAGCAAGTGTGTATTTTGAAGTGTGTATAATGTCTAAGTGTGTATATTATTCAAGGTGGCACAGTGTGATGACTAATGACGTCTCAAGTAGCCCTCTGGTACATAAGAGACGGGGAAAAAATGACTGAAATAATTACACATACAGACATGAGTGCACACACACCGACACACACAGTCATGTGCATACACACACACACACGGCATCCATCCCCACACCCTTGCCTTCTATCACTCACAACCAGTAATTTGTTGTTCCCAAGTAGATCGCAGAATTGGTGTCCTATGTAGGCTCATAGGGCTCTGGTCAAAAGTAGTGCACTACATAGGGAATAGGGTGCCATTTGGGATCCACCCCCAGTATAGCCTGAACCACTGCAGTAGAACATCCTCATCTCGCCTTCAACCCTCTTATTGAATTTGACGTGAGCAATGTTCATGTCCTCACAGAGAGACCGAGACGTTGTTCTGCCCCAGCGTTGTGTGTGTGCACACATTATAATGTTGCAGTCATTATTTAGTTTTAAGCCTTTCCCAAACAATAGTCCTAACCTTAATCACTCAGAATTCATGCCTAAACTGTTAACCTTTGAGTTGTTTCTGTTTTAACCCTGTAACCGCATGGAATTAACCCTGTAAACACATGGATTTAATGCAGCAAAAATAGACATTAATCCATAATATGTCGAATTTCAAGGGAACTATGAGATCTTGTTGCTATCTGTCAACTCCAGCTCACTAATTAATAACAGGGTAGCTGGGTTTGGTTTCCCAGCCGTTGTGTGCGTGTGTGTGTGTGTGTGCGTGTGTGTCAAACATCAAGCTGGTTCTTTTCCCACTCAGTGGATATAAAGCCTAGAGTGATCTGCTGGCAGTGAAGGGGAGGAGAGAAAGGGGGAGCGTCCCAATAATCTCTCCTTTCTCCTGAAGTGTGCACTTGTTCACTTCCCTACACTAACTTAAGGCTGGTATAAAAAAATATATGGTGGGAACTCCCACCAGCCCATGCCTCCACCAATCCAATGCTTTTAGATTTGTGGGAAGTAGTGGACGCGTGTAGACTTCAGGAGGAAGAAGAGATAGTATTGGGATGCACCCCATGGCCTGGGTCTGTCCTATCATGGCACAAACTGTTGGACACACAACATTATTACTAACATCTGGGTCTGACTGGAGGTTATTGGGTGGAAGAAGAAAAATGTTAGATTTTACAAAGATTAAAAAAGAAACATAATACAACTTCATATCTTATCCATATGTTGTTACATGTGTACATGGCACCCGTATTGGTTTATATAAATGGATTCAATACTCATCTACTTACAGGGAAAGGTAAGAACTGCATAAGGCTGTTGAATTCACATAATGCTTTATATACTGCAGAGCAGGGGTATTCAACTCCTACCCTACGAGGACCGGAGCCTGCTGGTTTTCTATTCTACCTGATAATTAATTCACACGCCTGGTGTCCCAGGTCGAAATCAGTCCCGATTAGAGGGTAAAAATGAAAAGAAATGCAGTGGAACTGGCTTCGAGGTCCAGAGTTGAGTTTGAGGGCTGTAGAGTCTAGCCATACCAATACAATACCATACGTGTCTTAAATGTGGCCTATGGCGACCCCCAGCGGATGAATGAGGAATAACAAGGTGTAATCTACCCATTACGCACGTCTCCAAATGCGCAATGTGCGCAGTGCACTAGTCTTGGTACGGTATCTGCTGCATACCTACTTCTGGTCTTTTCTCATTTGGTAAAAAGACCGTCCTCCACCTTCTTTTCCCCGTCCGCTCTCCTCCGTGACCCGGAAATCGTTAAGTGGTCGAGGAGATGTAATTTCGTTACTTTGCGAACTGAAGCGTGTCTTTCCTCCGTCCTCTCTCCTCCGTGACCCGGAAACCGTTAAGTGGTCAAGAGATGTCAATTAGTTAGTAGGCGACCGGAAGCGTGTCCTCCCCTCCTCGATAGCCACCTTTCTTTACACCTTTATTTTGGGATCCACCCCTGTAAACGTAAATTGCCTGATGACGCACGAGTCGAGGAGGAGTCTCATTTCATAAAGCGCATTTTCGTCGACTTTCCCTCTTCTTGTGGCCTATCCTCGATTACCTTTGACCTTTTTCAAAAGAAGGCGAGAGAAGACGGAAGAGAGACGACGAAGGAGTTGACCAATTGAGAAAAGGCCTCAGAATTCGGACGCGACTTTTCCCATCTCCCTGCAGTACTATGCATAATTAACCTCAGACGAGTTGGACACATTTCTAAAGAAATGCATGCATTATTCAAATTTGGATGTCCACAATTACTTGTGTTGTGTTACCTAATTTCTCAAAATCAACAACTGGACAACCTAAACATTTCCATATTGCAACAATTTGTTGTAGGAGACAAACGAGGTCCTGAAAGACATGATACTGTATTCAATTTGTTTCTCCATTATCGGCAACAGCCCAGTGTAGTCTACATATATATTTTGAATTAGAAGAGGAAAACAGTAATAATTTATATCTTTATTAAAATAATTATTATATATATTGCTACAATAGCCAACCACCTACAGTTAAAAGTACAGGCATAATCATAAGTATAGGACATGGCAGACTTGACTGATATTTTACTAGAAGGCTACTAAAGAAAGAGAACGAGGGGGGAGACAAAATTGTTTGAGCGGACCTTTGGGGGAACAGTCCGTCCGTGGGGGGAATACTGAATCACTCCAGGATGCTTTTGCATTAGTCTTTGCGCTATCATACCACGGCGCATTCCAGAAAAGGGAATTCACCGTATGTTACTGAAAGAGAGACGTTCTCACCAAGGGCATATCTTACAGTTGTCTGCATCCCTAAATCCCGTGGATTTTTAACTGAACAAGAAAGGACGCACATCAAGTTATCATCGTAAGAGGAAAAGAGGGAATATAAAAGGTAAGTAGCCTAATTTAATTATGTGGGGGGCGCCTTTGAACAGCTCGTTCGAAATCACCTGAAGTGCCAGACCTATCATTTAGAAAGAGAAGTTGTGGGGAATTGGTAATTTGGCTACTCGGAACTAAATCAGTCGGAACTGCCACGCGAATCATCATCGGGGGTGTAGTAATGATATTGCTCTCTTTTTTTCTTCTTCGTTTTCAAGATCCGTTCTTTTCCCTATCTTCATGCCCCGAGAGTTCAAGTTGTGTTGGCGGTAATTGTTTTGGTGTAAACAGCGTTTCCGGTCACTTAGCCTACCTTTCGGCTATCTAACTTTAGCTACAGGCCACAATAATCATCTGTGAGTCATATCAAATAATTGATGTTGGTTGTTTTTTGCTAATGTCATAATTTGAGAACATTCCGGAACTGGCTGTCTGACGGCACACACAGGTGTGCAGCTCCAGACCTGTGTCCGCTGAATGCTTCTTATAGATTAAGTATAAAAATATTTCAGAAGGTAGGAATGATATTAAACAACAACCTAAGTAGCTGTAAATAAATTACCAAATTAAAGCAATCTGTTGCAGGGTTGGTAACCAAATAAAGCAAGACAGATAATAAAAAATAAAAATAAAGATTAGTGCAAATCACTCCCAGGCAAACTTTATTACGTTGAATACAAACAATAATTTTGGATGCCCTCTGCTCAGTGACAGTCAGTTAGTCTGGCTATTGTCTGCCTCCTTATTGGCATCCTAATGTGCACTACATTGCCGTCCCAAATGGCACCATATTCCCTCTATAGTGCACTACTTTCGACCAGAGCCCTATGGGTGGGTCCTGGTCAAAAGTAGTGCACAATGTAGGGAATAGGGTGCCATTTCAGACTGCCTATTAGCTCTGTTCACAGGGTACATCAGAGTGTAATCTCACATGATTGAATTGTTACATAAGTTTAGCAGAGTGCCTGCCATCCTCCTCTCCAGCATCCTGCCTGTCTTGCGTAGGAGGGCCTTCTTCCACTGTTCTATCGTTGCTATACAAATCCATGTACATTTGATGTGCTTGAAAAGGTTCTACTCTGCTCTGCATCACGGTGTGAAACATCACTCTGCTGGCCAAAAAGTCATTTTGAAATCTATAGTTAATGTACTATAATTTATCCATATTGGGCATTTGTCACATGGTGTCTATGTCATATGGAGAATGAATGTGACGGTTGATGTTATGTTAATTTAGGGGGAGGCATGTCATCCCCAGAGTCCCCATGTCACTCTGTGTGTGTGTGTGTGTGTGTGTGTGTGTGTGTGTGTGTGTGTGTGTGTGTGTGTGTGTGTGTGTGTGTGTGTGTGTGTGTGTGCTGGCGGAAGAAGGGGTTTCATCCCAGCCTGTTTTGTGGGGGAGGAGTGTGAGTGTGGTAGCAGAGTGAAAAGGCATGACGTTGATCACACACCCAGTAATGTGGTAATGTGCAGTCTGCTGTTTTTCTACAAGTGGTGCCTCACACATGGTATGCAACCCCACTGTCACATACTGATGATGTCATCATAGCCATGGCTGCTGTCACACCCACCACTGTAGATTGAGAGCCAATTGCTATTGTAAGATTGTTAGTAGCCTCTGCCGAGTCCCCAACAAAGAGGACAGAGATATGAGCGTCCAATTGTTGCCAAACTTGCTTTCTTTAAGGATAAAGTAATGGTTAAAAGCCTAGGTAAAGGACTTGCTGGCACGAAAATAGGCATGAATGATCAGTTCCCGAGGGAGATTGCAGAACGGCGCAAAGTTCTGTACCCAATCTTCAAGGAAAACAGATTAAAAGGGAAGCGTATTGATAACCAAATGTTCCGTGACACAAAGACTACTCCATGGCTATTCTGGAAGTTCTAATAGAGGAGTCGAATAATGGAACACCCAATACTAGCCATGGTAGGGATTGTAATAATAAAACACTTTTATAGTATTTTATAAAGGGATAAGACGGTATTACAAGAAAGGATAACAAGCGAAATAATACATCTTCAAATATAACTAATTAGAACACAAGTACTCAATCAACATAGTGGAGATGAAAACATAGCAAACAGAAGACATAGAAGGCACAGTATGTGTGGATGTATTGTGATGGAAGGTGTGGTGTGCGTTTTTGTGTTTGGAAAAGTGTGGCGTTAAGTGAGTGAGAAAGGAAATGGTTGGATATCCCAGAACCAACGTGTGTCTGTGAGCAGGGGTTGTGAGAGAGAGCTTTCAATTTTGTGCAGATGAGGGATATACATTTTAAAATATAGTATACATCTAATCTATTTTTTGATTGTCCTATCATGATGGAACGATCCCCAACCCTATATCCTAGACACCACCTGAGCGACCCATACACCAAAGAGAAGTCCCCATCTGTTTTATGGCCCTGCTGTAAGTTGCCTATATGCAGCCAAAACAGAAAGATAAATGCGGTCAGAGACCTACTAGAGCAGCACCGCCCCCTCAAGATTCCGAGCCTGCCTGGCAGGGTTGGTCCTACAAAGCCAGAGCCCCTTGATGGGAGAGCATAATATACAAGGAAATTCTCAAAGCTGCTAATGAGAACCTTGACGACCTTGTACCTAGCCGGTGGGGATTCCGGTGGGGTACCCCACCCAGGTAGTGGCAGTGCTGGCAACACTGGCTGCAGTAACCCATGGGGAGGGGGTCACATTCGGACAATCAGAGAGGGGGCATATTATTGTGGCCCTGGTGGCACAAAATAATCAAAGGTCTGACCGCACTGAGATGCTTGGGAAAAATGGTTACAACGGGGGACCAGAGTGTTTGTGTCTCAGGGGAAGAGGGTGGATCTGATCTCCATCACCTAGGACTTGACATAGGTTAATAAAATCTCAATTTTTGCGCAATCTTGCATGCTTTCTCAAACAGCTGTAACTGTATATGCATTCGTAAATCAGGTCCTTTCTTGAGTTGGGCTCTGGGATGTAACAACTGTTGAGCATCTGAGCTTATGGTTGATTGTGGAGGAAAGGGGTTGAGTGTGTTAGAGTATGTGTGTGTGTGTGTGTGTGTATGTGTGTGTGTGTGTATCCCACATCTGTTGCAAGGGGGTAAGGATGTTAGGGAGAATATAGGATGAACCACAATAATTGTTTGCTAAAATAATAATTGCTTGAAATTTTTTTAATGTATTACAATGGCAATCCGGGTTATAGGTAACAATCCTTTGCATGAACTGCCAACATTATTACGCATATTAATAGCTAATTATGTTAATTAAGATATGCAAGATATTTGAATAGATATATATTTTTAATAGCTATAGATACATTGAGGTGAGAGCATTGGAAATGCTTTTGGCGGTTGACCTGCTTCTGTTTTTTGAGTGGCACTGTGTGCTGTTTTCGAAGAGTGGGTCCTGGCCTCTCGGGGGGCCTAGGGATCCGGGGGGACGGGGGTGGTATGCCGATCACTGGGATGACAACCCAACTTGGGATGGGGAGGGGCTTTAGCGGGGGGAATAGTGGAGAACAATTGGAGGGTTACTTGGTAGCAATGCAAATATCATGGTACAGCTATATGGACACTCAATCACTATGGTATTTGTTGTTGGTAATTTTACAAACAAATATTATGATAAATAGATTTGAAACGTGTATCTCATTATGGTAAGTGGTGAAATAAGTATAGCCAGTTATAATTGTAATGGCTTAGCAGATGATAACAAAAGAAGAACAATATTTACATGGCTCAAAGAGAAGGAACGTAATATCTATTGTTTTACAGGAAACTCATTCAACAATTCTAGATGAAGTTTTGTGGAGAAAAGACTGGGGGGGGGGGTGAAATATACTTCTCCCATGGGCAAAGAAACTCAAAAGGGGTGATGATATTAATTAACAGTAATTTCGATCCAAATGTGCAAATTGTCCAAATAGATACGCAAGGTAGATGGATTATTTTAAATATGTTATTGGACCATAAACAGATATGGCTCATTAACCTTTACGGACCAAATAATGATGATCCACACTTCTTTGACAATATATATATATAATAAATTATCAACCTTGCAAGCAATTCAAGACTCTATTATTATGGTGGGAGATTATAATACTGTTTTAAATAGCTCAATGGACCGTAAAGGAAATCACATAACAAACTATCACCCTCATGCTCTTAAGGAAATCATGAATGTCATGGATACATTAGAACTAGTAGATATATGGAGGCTTAAATATCCTGACCTAGTGAGATATACATGGCGGAGACTCAATCAAGTTAGTCGTCTTGACTTCTTTCTTATGTCATTCTCGTTGGCACCAAAAGTTTAAAAAGTGTTGATAGGAGACAGAATGCAGTCGGACCATCATATAATTGGCATATACATTATTCTTACTGAATTTCCATGTGGGTGAGGATATTGGACATTTAATCAAAGCCTATTGGATGATAACTTGTTTTTAACTAGGACAGAGGAATTTATAACAGTTTTTTTCTGACATAACAGAGGTACAGCAAATCCCCTTATTGTATGGGACACTTTTAAATGTGCCTTTAGAGGCCATGCAATTCAGTACTCATCTAAAAAACAAAAGCAATTCAGGTCAAAAGAGTCCAGACTAACAAAGGAAATAGAAGGTCTAACAGAACAGATAGATAGCAATAAAAACTGTAACATAGAAGCTCAGAATAAATTAGAGGAAAAACTAAAATAAATGGAAAAACTTATTCAAGAAAGATCAAGTGTAATATATTCTAAAAATAAAGCAAACTGGATGGAATATGGGGGAAAATGCACCAAATTATTTTTTTATCTTCAACATAGAAATGCTACCAAAAATAATTTACTGAAACTGGTTACAAATGAAGGAGTCACCCATGATTCACCAAATTATATTTTGAAGGAGGAAGCAAAGTACTTTAAGCATATGTTTTTGTTTCATTCGCCTCCATCTCCTCTAACTGAAGCAAATTGTAGAGATTTTTCTCTATTGATAATGTAAAATTAACAGCCATACAGAAAGACTCATGTGAAGGTGAAATTACAGAGGAGGAACTTCTGGATGCAATTAAAGACTTTAAGTCCGGTAAAACTCCAGGGTTGAATGGCATACCAATCGAGGTATACCAAACCTTTTTTTATATACTCAGAGGATTGTTATTAGCATGTTTTAACCACTCCTATGTAAATGGTAGATTATCAGACACTCAAGAAGAAGGTCTGATTTCATTATTACTGAAACAGGATACAAGTGGGAAATATAAAGATCCAGTCCATAAAAAAAATTGGAGGCCCCTTACACTTCAGTGTTGTGATGCAAAAATTCTAGCAAAATGTATAGCGCATAGAATTAAAAAGGTATTGTCGGACATTATTCATTATAATCAGACAGGTTTTTTACATGGACGATACATTGGAGATAATATAAGGCAAGTACTGGAAACAATAGAACACTATGAAAAATCTGGGAAACGAGGCCTGCTATTCATAGCAGACTTTGAAAAGGCATTTGATAAAGTACGACTGGAGTTTATATAGAAATGCCTGGAGCATTTCAATTTTGGAGAATCTCTTATAAAGTGGGTTAAAATCATGTATAGTAACCCTATTAAAAAAGAGAACACTGGATGCATCTATAATGAACAACTATAGACCTATATCAAATCTCCCTTTTATAGCCAAGATCATTGAGAAGGTTGTCTTCAATCAACTCAGCAATTTTGTGACCTCATGCGGTCTCTTAGACAAATTTGAGTCAGGTTTCCGACCTCACCACAGTACTGAAACAGCCCTGATTAAAGTTTTAAATGATATACGGCTGAATACTGATTCTGATAAAATAACAGTTCTGGTTCTATTAGATCTCAGTACAGCATTTGACACTGTCGATCATGGAACACTTATAGATAGGCTGGAAAAGTGGGTAGGACTCTCCGGGACAGTCCTTGATTGGTTCAGATCTTATCTAGATGGCCGGAGTTACTTTGTCACCATTGGTAATCATGAATCTGATAGGGTGGCTATGACATGCGGAGTTCCACAGGGATCAGTTCTCGGACCGATTCTGTTTAATCTCTATATGCTACCTCTGGGCCAAATTTTACAGAACAACAACATTAACTACCACAGCTATGCTGATGATACTCAACTATATACAGTGGGGAAAAAAAGTATTTAGTCAGCCACCAATTGTGCAAGTTCTCCCACTTAAAAAGATGAGAGGCCTGTAATTTTCAAAATTTTCTTAAAAAATCCAGAAAATCACATTGTAGGATTTTTAATGAATTTATTTGCAAATTATGGTGGAAAATAAGTATTTGGTCAATAACAAAAGTTTCTCAATACTTTGTTATATACCCTTTGTTGGCAATGACACAGGTCAAACGTTTTCTGTAAGTCTTCACAAGGTTTTCACACATTGTTGCTGGTATTTTGGCCCATTCCTCCATGCAGATCTCCTCTAGAGCAGTGATGTTTTGGGGCTGTCGCTGGGCAACACAGACTTTCAACTCCCTCCAAATATTTTCTATGGGGTTGAGATCTGGAGACTGGCTAGGTCACTCCAGGACCTTGAAATGCTTCTTACGAAGCCACTCCTTCGTTGCCCGGGCGGTGTGTTTGGGATCATTGTCATGCTGAAAGACCCAGCCACGTTTCATCTTCAATGCCCTTGCTGATGGAAGGAGGTTTTCACTCAAAATCTCACGATACATGGCCCCATTCATTCTTTCCTTTACACGGATCAGTCGTCCTGGTCCCTTTGCAGAAAAACAGCCCCAAAGCATGATGTTTCCACCCCCATGCTTCACAGTAGGTATGGTGTTCTTTGGATGCAACTCAGCATTCTTTGTCCTCCAAACACGACGAGTTGAGTTTTTACCAAAAAGTTATATTTTGGTTTCATCTGACCATATGACATTCTCCCAATCCTCTTCTGGATCATCCAAATGCACTCTAGCAAACTTCAGACGGGCCTGGACATGTACCGGCTTAAGCAGGGGGACACGTCTAGCACTGCAGGATTTGAGTCCCTGGCGGCGTAGTGTGTTACTGATGGTAGGCTTTGTTACTTTGGTCCCAGCTCTCTGCAGGTCATTCACTAGGTCCCCCCGTGTGGTTCTGGGATTTTTGCTCACCGTTCTTGTGATCATTTTGACCCCACGGGGTGAGATCTTGCGTGGAGCCCCAGATCGAGGGAGATTATCAGTGATCTTGTATGTCTTCCGTTTCCTAATAATTGCTCCCACAGTTGATTTCTTCAAACCAAGCTGCTTACCTATTGCAGATTCAGTCTTCCCAGCCTGGTGCAGGTCTACAATTTTGTTTCTGGTGTCCTTTGACAGCTCTTTGGTCTTGGCCATAGTGGAGTTTGGAGTGTGACTGTTTGAGGTTGTGGACAGGTGTCTTTTATACTGATAACAAGTTCAAACAGGTGCCATTAATACAGGTAACGAGTGGAGGACAGAGGAGCCTCTTAAAGAAGAAGTTACAGGTCTGTGAGAGCCAGAAATCTTGCTTGTTTGTAGGTGACCAAATACTTATTTTCCACCATAATTTGCAAATAAATTCATAAAAAATCCTACAATGTGATTCTCTGGATTTTCTTTTCTCAATTTGTCTGTCATAGTTGACGTGTACCTATGATGAAAATTACAGGCCTCTCTCATCTTTTTAAGTGGGAGAACTTGCACAATTGGTGGCTGACTAAATACTTTTTTCCCCACTGTATGGCTCTCGAACCGTATGACAACAGCTCAATAGACTCTCTGTGTCACTGTATAGAGCACATAAATACCTGGATGAACCAAAATTGTCTACAATTAAACCAAGATAAAACTGAGATGATTGTGTTTGGCAACAAAAATAAAAGAACAAGTATTAGTAAAGAGCTGGATTCTCGGGTCCTTAAAACCAGCGATCAAGTGCGTAATCTTGGTGTTCTGATAGACTCAGACCTCACATTTAACAGTCATACAGTGAGGGAAAAAAGTATTTGATCCCCTGTTGATTTTGTACGTTTGCCCACTGACAAAGAAATTATCAGTCTATAATTTTAATGGTAGGTTTATTTGAACAGTGAGAGACAGAAAAACAACAAAAAAATCCAGAAAAACGCATGTCAAAAATGTTATAAATTGATTTGCATTTTAATGAGGGTAATAAGTATTTGACCCCTCTGCAAAACATGACTTAGTACTTGGTGGCAAAATCCTTGTTGGCAATCACAGAGTTCAGATGTTTCTTGTAGTTGGCCACCAGGTTTGCACACATCTCAGGAGGGATTTTGTCCCACTCCTCTTTGCAGATCTTCTCCAAGTCATTAAGGTTTCGAGGCTGACGTTTGGCAACTCAAACCTTCAGCTACCTTCACAGATTTTCTATGGGATGAAGGTCTGGAGACTGGCTTGGCCACTCCAGGACCTTAATGTGCTCCTTCTTGAGCTACTCCTTTGTTGCCTTGGCCGTGTGTTTTGGGTCATTGTCATGCTGGAATACCCATCCACTACCCATTTTCAATGCCCTGGCTGAGGGAAGGAGGTTCTCACCCAAGATTTACCCTTTGATGCGGTGAAGTTGTCCTGTCCCCTTAGCAGAAAAACACCCTCAAAGCATAATGTTTCCACCTCCATGTTTGAAGGTGGGGATGGTGTTCTTGGGGTCATAGGCAGCATTCCTCCTCCTCCAAACACGGCGAGTTGAGTTGATGCCAAAGAGCTCCATTTTGGTCTCATCTGACCACAACACTTTCACCCAGTTCTCCTCTGAATCATTCAGATGTTCATTGGCAAACTTCAGACGGGCCTGTATATGTGCTTTCTTGAGCAGGTGGACCTTGCTGGCGCTGCAGGATTTCAGTCCTTCACAGCGTAGTGTGTTACCAATTGTTTTCTTGGTGACTATGGTCCCAGCTGCCTTGAGATCATTGACAAGATCCTCCCGTGTAGTTCTGGGCTGATTCCTCACCGTTCTCATGATCATTGCAACTCCACGAGGTGAGATCTTGCATGGAGCCCCAGGCCGATGGAGATTGACAGTTATTTTGTGTTACTTCCATTTACGAATAATCGCACCAACTGTTGTCACCTTCTCACCAAGCTGCTTTGCGATGGTCTTGTAGCCTATTCCAGCCTTGTGTAGGTCTACAGTCTTGTCCCTGACATCTTTGGAGAGCTCTTTGGTCTTGGCCATGGTGGAGAGTTTGGAATCTGATTGATTGATTGCTTCTGTGGACAGGTGTCTTTTATACAGGTAACAAGCTGAGATTAGGAGCATTCCCTTTAAGAGTGTGCTCCTAATCTCAGCTCGTTACCTGTATAAAAGACACCTGGGAGCCAGAAATCTTTCTGATTGAGAGGGGGTCAAATACTTATTTCCCTCATTAAAATGCAAATCAATTTATAACATTTTTGAAATGCACTTTTCTTGATTTTTTTGTTGTTATTCTGTCTCTCACTGTTCAAATAAACATACCATTAAAATTATAGACTGATCATGTCTTTGTCAGTGGGCAAACGTACAAAATCAGCATGGGATCAAATACTTTTTTTCCCTCACTGTACCTGGAGCTAACCCTGCAGATAGCACTACTGGGTGATCTGAAAAATGTATCAATAATATACAATGAGAATAGAAGGGTTCAGAACTTTTGTGAAACATCACAGTACAATTTAAAAATATATGGCAAATAGAAATCCAATATGGATGGTGTTAAGCGATAGATGGGAGGTGTTGAATGGAGCTGAAGGATGGGAATAATAACAACTAACAACAACTAATAACAAGAAGATAACTAATGTAAAGCATACAGTGTCCATAATAAGTATATAGGTTAGAGGTTGAGAGCTTTTGTGAAAGCACACCTGATGGACATCATGAAAATGATTGGAGAGGTTGAGGGTAGAGGAAGTTCAGGAGTAAAAACGAACAAAATGGAATTATTGTAAAATTGACTGTGTCCATAAAATGTATATAGTATGTATAAGCTGGAAGTAGAAGCCTAAGCGTTGTTGTTCACTAGTTCACTCCAATTAGGGAAGGGGTGGTGGGGTTGGAAAGTAATAAAAGTAAATATATTTTATTAAAGGATATGTATATACAGTTGAAGTCGGAAGTTTACATACACTTAGTTTGGAGTCATTAAAACTTGTTTTTCAACCACTCCACAAATTTCTTGTTAACAAACTATAGTTTTGGCAAGTCGGTTAGGACAAACATTGTAGACCTCCTCAAGTCTGGTTCATCCTTGGGAGCAATTTCCAAACGCCTGAAGGTACCACGTTCATCTGTACAAACAATAGTATGCAAGTATAAACACCATGGGACCACAGAGCCGTCATACCGCTCAGGAAGGAGACGCATTCTGTCTCCTTGAGATGAACATACTTTAGTGCGAAAAGTGCAAATCAATTCCAGAACAACAGCAAAGGACCTCGTGAAGATGCTGGAGGAAACGGGTACAAAAGTATCTATATCCACAGTAAAACGAGTCCTATATCGACATAACCTGAAAGGCCTCTCAGCAAGGAAGAAGCCACTGCTCCAAAACCGCTATAAAAAAAGCCAGACTACGGTTTGCAACTGCACATGGGGACAAAGACCGTACTCTTTGGAGAAACGTCCTCTGGTCTGATGAAACAAAAATAGAACTGTTTGGCCATAATGACTATCATTATTTTTGGAGGAAAAAGGGAGTTGCTTGCAAATCGAAGAACACCATCCCAACCGCGAAGCACAGGGGTGGCAGCATCATGCTGTGGGGGTGCTTCGCTGCAGGAGGGACTGGTGCACTTCACAAAATAGATGGCATCATGAGGAAGGAAAAGTATATGGATATATTGAAGCAACATCTCAAGACATCAGTCAGGAAGTTAAAGCTTGGTCGCAAATGGGTCTTCCAAATGGACAATGACCCCAAGCATACTTCCAAAGTTGTGGCAAAATGGCTTAAGGACAACAAAGTCAAGGTATTGGAGTGGCCATCACAAAGCCCTGATCTCAATCCTATAGAACATTTGTGGGCAGAACTGAAAAAGCGTGTGTGAGCAAGGAGGCCTACAAACTTGACTCAGTTACACAAGCTCTGTCAGGAGGAATGGGCCAAAATTCACCCAATTTATTGTGGGAAGCTTGTGGAAGGCTACCCGAAACGTTTGACCCAAGTTAAACAATTTAAAGGCAATGCTACCAAATACTAATTGAGTGTATGTAAACTTCTGACCCACTGGGAATGTGATGAAAGAAATTAAAGCTGAAATAAATAATTATCTACTATTATTCTGACATTTCACATTCTTAAAATCAAGTGGTGATTCTAACTGACCTAAAACAGGGCATTTTTACTAGGATTAAATGTCAGGAGTTGTGAAAAACTGAGTTTAAATGTATTTGGCTAAGGTGTATGTAAACTTCCGACTTCAACTGTATATGTATGTATTTATATGTATGTATATTTGCGAGAGAAAAAAAACATATGGGGGATTGGAAGTGATGCAGACAATTATATTGATGGAAGTTACAATCTATCTGCAATATTAAAGATCTAACCCCCCCCCCCCCCCCCCAAAAACAAACAAAACAAAAAACAAAACAACAACAACAACAACAACAATAATAATAATAAAACTACCAGATGTTCCGGTTTTTAGGAGAAATGGAAAGAGAGCCTGTGACACGACTTTAGCTTTTAGACATTAACAATGTGACACTGTCTTAACTCCCCCTCCACATTTACTGGATTGGTTCAACAGTGCAGAAGAGAACCTCCCCCGACAGTTTATTTTCTTCTCATCAAGACCAGTATGTAGGGGATCTAGTTTCAGACTAGTATGTAGGGGATCTAGTTTCAGACCAGTATGTAGGGGATCTAGTTTCAGACCAGTATGTAGGGGATCTAGTTTCAGACCAGTATGTGGGGGATCTAGTTTCAGGCCAGTATGTAGGGGATCTAGTTTCAGACCAGTATGTAGGGGATCTAGTTTCAGGCCAGTATGTATCAAATCAAATCAAATTGTATTGGTCACATGCGCCGAATACAACAGGTGCAGACATTACAGTGAAATGCTTACTTACAGCCCTTAACCAACAGTGCATTTATTTTAAACAAAAAAGTAAGAATAAAACAACAAAAAAGTGTTGAGAAAAAAAGAGCAGAAGTAAAATAAAGTGACAGTAGGGAGGCTATATATACAGTAAAATAAAGTGACAGTAGGGAGGCTATATATACAGGGGGGTACCGTTGCATAGTCAATGTGCGGGGGCACCGGCTAGTTGAGGTAATATGTACATGTGGGTAGAGTTAAAGTGACTATGCATAAATACTTAACAGAGTAGCAGCAGCGTAAAAAGGATGGGGTGGGGGGGCAGTGCAAATAGTCCGGGTAGCCATGATTAGCTGTTCAGGAGTCTTATGGCTTGGGGGTAGAAGCTGTTGAGAAGTCTTTTGGACCTAGACTTGGCACTCCGGTACCGCTTGCCGTGCGGTAGCAGAGAGAACAGTCTATGACTAGGGTGGCTGGAGTCTTTGACAATTTTGAGGGCCTTCCTCTGACACCGCCTGGTATAGAGGTCCTGGATGGCAGGGAGCTTTGCCCCAGTGATGTACTGGGCCGTACGCACTACCCTCTGTAGTGCCTTGCGGTCAGAGGCCAAGCAGTTGCCATACCAGGCGGTGATGCAACCAGTCAGGATGCTCTCGATGGTGCAGCTGTAGAATTTTTTGAGGATCTGAGGACCCATGCCAAATCTTTTTAGTCTCCTGAGGGGGAATAGGCTTTGTCGTGCCCTCTTCACGACTGTCTTGGTGTGTTTGGACCATGATAGTTCGTTGGTGATGTGGACACCAAGGAACTTGAAGCTCTCAACCTGTTCCACTACAGCCCCGTCGATGAGAATGGGGGCGTGCTCAGTCCTCTTTTTTTTCCTGTAGTCCACAATCATCTCCTTTGTCTTGGTCACGTTGAGGGAGAGGTTGTTGTCCTGGCACCACACGGCCAGATCTCTGACCTCCTCCCTATAGGCTGTCTCATCGTTGTCGGTGATCAGGCCTACCACTGTTGTGTCGTCGGCAAACTTAATGATGGTGTTGGAGTCGTGCCTGGCCATGCAGTCATGGGTGAACAGAGAGTACAGGAGGGGACTGAGCACGCACCCCTGAGGGGCCCCCGTGTTGAGGATCAGTGTGGCAGATGTGTTGTTACCTACCCTTACCACCTGGGGGCGGCCCGTCAGGAAGTCCAGGATCCAGTTGCAGAGGGAGGTGTTTAGTCCCAGGATCCTTAGCTTAGTGATGAGCTTAGAGGGCACTATGGTGTTGAATGCTGAGCTGTAGTCAATGAATAGCATTCTCACGTAGGTGTTCCTCTTGTCCAGGTGGGAAAGGGCAGTGTGGAGTGCGATAGAGATTGCATCATCTGTGGATCTGTTGGGGCGGTATGCAAATTGGAGTGGGTCTAGGGTTTCTGGGATTATGCTGTTGATGTGAGCCATGACCAGTCTTTCAAAGCACTTCATGGCTACAGACGTCAGTGCTACGGGTCGGTAGTCATTTAGGCAGGTTATCTTAGAGTTCTTGGGCACGGGGACTATGGTGGTCTGCTTGAAACATGTTGGTATTACAGACTCAGTCAGGGACATGTTGAAAATGTCAGTGAAGACACTTGCCAGTTGGTCAGCACATGCTCGGAGTACACGTCCTGGTAATCCGTCTGGCCCTGCGGCCTTGTGAATGTTGACCTGCTTAAAAGTCTTACTCACATCGGCTACGGAGAGCGTGATCACATAGTCGTCCGGAACAGCTGGTGCTCTCATGCATGCTTCAGTGTTGCTTGCCTCGAAGCGAGCATAGAAGTGGTTTAGCTCGTCTGGTAGGCTTGTGTCACTGGGCAGCTCGCGGCTGTGCTTCCCTTTGTAGTCTGTAATAGTTTTCAAGCCCTGCCACATCCGACGAGCGTCAGAGCCAGTGTAGTATGATTCAATCTTAGACCTGTATTGACTCTTTGCCTGTTTGATGGTTCGTCGGAGGTCATAGCGGGATTTCTTATAAGCGTCCGGGTTAGAGTCCCGTTCCTTGAAAGCGGCAGCTCTACCCTTTAGCTCAGTGCGGATGTTTCCTGTAATCCATGGCTTCTGGTTGGGGTATGTACGTACGGTCACTGTGGGGACGACATCATCGATGCACTTATTGATGAAGCCAGTGACTGATGTGGTGTACTCCTCAATGCTGTCTGAAGAATCCCGGAACATGTTCCAGTCTGTGCTAGCAAAACAGTCCTGTAGCTTAGCATCTGCGTCATCTGACCACTTTTTTATTAGCCGAATCACTGGTGCTTCCTGCTTCAGTTTTTGCTTATAAGCAGGAATCAGGAGGATAGAGTTATGGTCAGATTTGCCAAATGGAGGGCGAGGGAGAGCTTTGTATGCGTCTCTGTGTGTGGAGTAAAGGTGGTCTAGAGTTTTTTCCCCTCTGGTTGCACATTTAACATGCTGGTAGAAATGAGGTAGAACGGATTTAAGTTTCCCTGCATTAAAGTCCCCGGCTACTAGGAGCGCTGCATCTGGATGAGCGTTTTCCTGTTGATTAATGGCCTTGTACAACTCATTCAGTGCAATCTTAATGCCAGCATTGGTTTGTGGTGGTAAATAGACAGCTATGAAAAATATAGATGAAAACTCTCTTGGTAAATAGTGTGGTCTACAGCTTATCATAAGATACTCTACCTCAGGCGAGCAAAACCTCGAGACTTCCTTAGTATTTGATTTTGTGCACCAGCTGTTGTTTACAAATATACACAGACCGCCGCCCCTTGTCTTACCAGAGTCAGACGTTCTGTCCTGCCGATGTAGCGTATAGCCTGCTAGCTGAATGTTGTCATTGTTGTCGTTCAGCCACGACTCCGTGAAACATAAGATATTACAGTTTTTAATGTCCCGTTGGTAGGATAACCGTAATCTTAAATCGTCAATTTTATTCTCAAAAGATTGAACGTTGGCTAATAGGATTGATGGGAGAGGCAGTTTACTCGTTCGCCGTCAGATCCTTACAAGGCACCCGGATCTGCGTCCACGATATCTCCGTCTCTTCCTCACGCGAATGACGGGGATCTGGGCCTTGTTGGGTGTCTGTAGAATATCCTTCGCGAACGCCTCGTTGAAGAAAAAGTCTTCGTCCAACGCGAGGTGAGTAATCGCTGTCCTGATATCCAGAAGCTCTCTTTGGTTATAAGAGACGATGGCAGAAACATTATGTACAAAATGAATTACAAATAACGCGGAAAAACACACATAATAGTACAATTGGTTAGAGGGCTGTAAAACGGCAGCCATCTTCTTCCGGCGCTGTTCTATCTACTAGTTTCAGGCCAGTATGTAGGGGATCTAGTTTCAGGCCAGTATGTAGGGGATCTAGTTTCAGGCCAGTATGTAGGGGATCTAGTTTCAGGCTAGTATGTAGGGGATCTAGTTTCAGGCCAGTATGTAGGGGATCTAGTTTCAGACCAGTATGTAGGGTATCTAGTTTCAGGCCAGTATGTAGGGGATCTAGTTTCAGGCCAGTATGTAGGGGATCTAGTTTCAGGCCAGTATGTAGGGGATCTAGTTTCAGACCAGTATGTAGGGTATCTAGTTTCAGGCCAGTATGTAGGGGATCTAGTTTCAGGCCAGTATGTAGGGGATCTAGTTTCAGGCCAGTATGTAGGGGATCTAGTTTCAGGCGTTTCTTTTATACCTGCTACATTATGTTAGATTGTTATTGGATTAAGTTTTTTCCAACCTTTATTTAACCAGAAAGTCCCATTACCAAGGGAGACTTGGCCAAAAAGGGCAGCTCAATAAAAAAACACATTGCTCATTCAACAAGGTGAAGGAGGTTACAAAACGTTCATACATTGACACTGTCTAGGGCATTTCCATCTCTATTCCTCTGTACATTTATTTACCAAGTAATGGAATCATAACTGTTTCTGTGAGGGTTGATACTTTCTTCATAGTCCCTGGAAAACCATTTGGAAAATATTGGTTTCAGAGCAATATGATATTCCCTCTCACTCTAGTCAAAATCATCTGATATTATTTAGTAGTCCTTAAAAACAACTTTGTTCAACAAGTGCTCTAGAGCCCATCCCTGTCCATCACAGTATTATTCATTGACTTAGTCATAAGATAGAGCATCCATTAACTGGCGGGTTAAAAATCTTTCTACCCATCACACAGTGACACATCACTTTATCAAGAGGCCTGCTGGCTATTTTCTCCCTCTCTTACCACAAGCACCAGCCAGCCTGGTCTGTTCTAAACACTAAGTAACAGTGAGAGGTGCTTTATCAAATCAATCAAATGTATTTATAGAGACCTTTTTACAACAGCAGTTGTCACAAAGTGCTTTTACAGAAACCCAGCCTAAAACCCCAAAGAGCAAGCAATGCAGATGTAGAGGGACGGTGACTAGGAAAAACTTCCTAGAAAGGCAAGAACCTAGGAAGAAACCTAGAGAGGAACCAGGCTCTGAGGAGTGGCCAATCCTCTTGATCTCAGTGTGTGTGTGTGTCTAGTAGGGCTGTCCCTGACTGAAAAAAATATTGGCCGACCGAAAGTCGTCTGTTCATTGAGTTAATAAAGCCACATACAAACATGGTCTCTTTTTTGCTTTTTTGAGTAAAGCAGCTCCAAAATGCAGGTGTTTCAGCCTAGCTCCGTGCTTTCTGTGGTGGTGGGGCAGCCAGTGGAAAATACGGAGCGTAGGGGTTGGTAATGTTCTCTAGCTGTGCCGTGATTGGCTCAGTGTTCTGTCACTCATGGGGACACTACATCACCGCATAATCTACGGGGAGAGCTCGAAAATTCAAGCCCCTTGGGGGCTGCCATAAATTTACATTAGAAGTGCCCATCCAAGAAGGCTCAAGGTCATTGGCCACAGATAACCTGATTGAACATAATTTTATATCTACCGTAGCTTTGATTGGACTGATCATGTCATCATCATACTTTCAAAATCTTAGCTAGCAAGCTAGCAGTCATCATCATGAATCAAGTTGACAATCTACTGGCAAATCCTTGTCATATGAAGAGAAATTATGAAGAGAAATTATAGATAAAACTTATCGGTTCTCATCGGCCATTGGACATAAACATTACCCAACAAGTTGGAAATCGCGAATTCAGCAATGAATGGTTTGGAAGAAATCAGTGGCTAACTGCAAGCGTTGCAAAACAATCACTAGCCTGCTATTCAGTGGAGTGGGTGTGTGGTTAAAGTCTGGGTTAAGGGTCTCTTTTCCAAATTTAAAAGGATAAACATTCACATGCCATGGGCCAGAAAAGGTTGAATACATTGGCCATGCTGTTAATCCAGCATTACTTCTGCCGCGTTCAAACCAACTGGAAACTTGGAGCTGGTAAATCTCAGACTTCAGTGAGTTCAAGACAACTGGGAACTCTGGAAAAAAAACGAGCTCCAACTTGGAAAATACTTTTTGAATGGTCATCCTACTCGGAATTCCAAGTTGGGAACTCAGGCCTCTTTCTAGAGCTCCGACCTGAAGATCACTGATGTCATGATTCGACCTTGTTTTTTTCAGAGTTCCCAGTTGTCTTGAAAGCACCATAAATCCAAATAATTCCAGACTTTGATGACACAATTTGCAGACGAAGAACCGGCGCGCCATCTTCCTGTTCAAGTGAGCACAGCACAACAAGGTGAGTCCAAAAAATGTATTGTATACTGCTGCATAAATGATGTAATATGCCAGGGAGATATGCATACTGTAGCTAAGAAAGTAATACTAAGTGTATGTTGTGTAGTAAGCTGAATGTGCCTCACCCTAATAATTTGGTCCCTTTCCCCCTCATAACTTAGCCTACTGTTCTGACTTGGTGGTGTACTAATAGCCTATAGCCTGTTTTAGAGAAATATAATCATTGAATATTGTAAGAGCTTTCATTGTCTGCTTATATGCCCCCTTTATTTATCCTATGGTTCTGACGTGGTGTACAGGGAGAATACTGTAAGAACGGACCATATTCTGAATTCTGTTGCTGTACATTTCAAAAGCTCTGAACAAATAGTTATATTGAACACGTCTGTCCTAGCTCGCTCATTAATGTCTTAATCGAAATTACGGATTGCCTCTTATCCTCTCGTCATCCCCTTATGCCATAGTTTGTACATCTCAATTGTCAGTAGAAACCACATTTGTTTAAGCAAGTCAGCCATATCAGCTATGTTTTTTTTAAAGGCAGTAAATTAGGCTGAATGAACTGTTTCACTGCCAGACAAGGCTCTGCTGATAGCCAGGTGTAGCAGTGGTAAGGATTCACTCCATGGTGCTGAAAAGTAATCTCTGCTGTTGGGACAGCTTTATGTAGGCCCTAACAGTTTGTGGACACCATTTGTCACTTTTATAGTGCAATTAATGTATTGTTCAGTGTTGTGTTGTGTAGTGGCTTTGCTGGCATGCACCGAAAACTTTTTATTTTTTTGCCCCACCAAGATTGACATGCTAAAATCACGACTGCCTATGTGTTTTAATAAAATCAACTATATGCATTGAGCTTGTCTGATGCTTTAAGAAATGACACAAGAGGGAGCCAGAGATCTAGATAACTCTGAGTGGCGCAGTGGTCTAAGGCACTGCATCACAGTGCTAACTGTGCCACTAGAGATCCTGGTTCGAATCCAGGCTCTGTCGCAGCCGGCCGCGACCGGGAGACTCATGGGCGGCGCACAATTGGCCCAGGGTCGTCCAGGGTAGGGGAGGGAATGGCCGGCAGGGATATAGCTCAGTTGATAGAGCATGGCGTTTGCAACGCCAGGGTTGTGGGTTCGATTCCCACGGGGGGCCAGTATAAAAAAAATGTATTCACTAACTGTAAGTCGCTCTGGATAAGAGCGTCTGCTAAATGACTAAAATGTAAATGTAATAACCAGAAGAAAAACAAACTTTACCTGACCCAACCATTCTCCTCCCGCTCCTGCTGGCTTTAGCAGATTCTGCCATTACTCTCCTGAAGTTGCCGGTAGTAGGCTACATGAGGAGTCTGCAACCTTTCACATGTGGAATGCCAATTTATCTTACCATTTCTACCGATCTGCGTGCCAGCTATGGTTTTCATATGCACATTTTAATGAAACAGTTTCATTTATTTTATAAAAACATCTTCATATCTCAAAATCATTGTCATGTGGTTAATCAAAATTATATCCAAATCTAAATGAAAATGATATACCTAACAAGTAACTTCTATTGCCATTGCCAACTATGTAAAAATAGCTTACATAAAGACAACAAATAAAAACATTGCAGCCTGCAGGTAGAAAATATCCTGATAAAAATAAATATCCTATAAATCACATTGGCTACACATGACCTGTCTGCAACAAACTTGAAACATTGTATCAACTTGGGTCCAACCCCAAGCTTGTGCTAGCGAACTTGCAACATTGTATAAAATATTCTTGTCCCTCAGAGTTTCTGGCCAGTGAGCTCGGGACAGACACATCTGTAGACTATTTGTGCAAGGGATAAGAAGCAGTGCTTGACTTGGGCAGGAGCTCACCGGAACTGAGTACCGGCACCTCAAATTGTCTACTGCTTGAGCTCCTGTTCCTCTTATAGAATATTAGCTCAAAAGCATTGTAGAGCTCCTGCACCTAAATATAAACAGTACCAGCACCCAAAATGAGTGCCGGAACCTATTTCAGTTTAAGTCAAGCACTGATAAGAATTGATCAGAGCATGACATTTTTCCCTTTCATGCTGAGTGGTTATTGAAAGGGAGAGAGCTGGAAATATTTTTCAAATACATGTTTTGCTGGTTTCTAGTGTACTATGGAATATATTGCTTTCTTATTTTTGACACTTTTTCCTGTCATATTTAAAGGTTAGAACTACCTTTTGTCACGCCCTGGCTCTGGGACTCTTATATGTTGAGCCAGGTTGTGTAGATTCTATGTGTTTGTGTTTCTATGTTAGGATCTAGTTCATGTGTATCTATGTTGGCCGGGGTGGTTTTCAATCAGAGGCAACGAGAATCATCTGTTGCTTGTTGTCTCTGATTGGGAACCATACTTAGGCAGCCTGTTTGGCACAGTGTATTGTGGGATCTTGTTCCGTGTTGGTTTGTGTATGTACCCAAGGACTTCACGTATCATTTTGTTGTTTTTGTTCGTGTGGTGAATATAATAAAAGATGTTCGCATTCCACGCTGCGCATTGGTCCACTCCTTTCGACGTTCGTGACAGAAGATCCCACCAATACTGGACCAAGCAGCGTGTTTCGGAGCTAACGCCGGGAGATGGAGAAGTTGGCTATGGCCCAGGTGGGCCAATGGTGGTCCTGGGAGGACATGTTCGAGGGCAGAGGACCATGGGCAAAGGTTAAAGCCTTGGCGAGAGAGGAGGTACGGCGCCAACAGTGTCGTCGTCGGACAGGCGAGAGGCAACCCCAAGAAATTTTTAGGGGGGGGGGGGGGCACATGGCATGGACGACGGGGCTGCTGGAGGCAGATAAGGGGCGAGTTTGTGGACGAGGAGAGAAGGCCACCGGGTTACGGGAGCCATTGGTGATTAGAGGGAGGGAAAGTGTAGAGGCACGGCGAGAGGTACTGAAGTGTGTTGCCAGTCCGGTCCGGCCCGTTCCTGAACCCCGTATAAGGCCAGTGGTGTGTGTTCCCAGTGCGGTCTGGCCTGTTCCTGTCCCTCGCACCAAGCCTGTGATGCGCGTCGCCAGCCCGGCCCGGCCCGGCCTGTTCCTGCTCCCCGCACCAAGCCTATGGTGCGCGTCGCCAGCCCGGCCCGGCCTGTTCCCCGCACCAAGCCAATGGTGCGCGTCGCCAGCCCGGCCCGGCCTGTTCCTGCTCCCCGCACCAAGCCTATGGTGCGCGTCGCCAGCCCGGCCCGGCCCGTTCCTGCTCCCCGCACCAAGCCAGGGGTGCGCGTCGTCAGCCCGGTCCGGCCCATTCCTGCTCCCCGCACCAAGCCTGTGGTGCGCATCGTCAGCCCGGTCCGGCCCGTTCCTGCTCCCCACACCAAGCCAGGGGTGCGCGTCGTCAGCCCGGTCCGGCCCATTCCTGCTCCCCGCACCAAGCCTGTGGTGCGCATCGTCAGCCCGGTCCGGCCCGTTCCTGCTCCCCGCACCAAGCCACGGGTGCGCGTCGTCAGCCCGGTCCGGCCCATTCCTGCTTCCCGCACCAAGCCTGGGGTGCGTGTCGTCAGTCCGGCACAGCCCGTGCCCGGTTCACCGGTGCCTGGTCAGGTACCGGTCAGCTGCTCCACACCGGAGCCTAAGCAATCCGCTCCACCGATCTCCAGTCCAGCTCCAGCCAGCAGGGCCAGACCAGACCAGGGGCACTACGGGGGGGTTATTAGAGGGTGGTGGTCACGCCCGGAGCCGGATCTGCCTCCGAGGAGGAATGCCCACCCGGCCCTCCCCTGTTCGGTTTATGTTTGGCGCGGTCGCAGTCCGCGCCTTTGGGGGGGGGGGGGGTACTGTCACGCCCTGGCTCTGGGACTCTTATATGTTGAGCCAGGGTGTGTAGATTCTATGTGTTTGTGTTTCTATGTTAGGATCTAGTTCATGTGTATCTATGTTGGCCAGGGTGGTTCTCAATCAGAGGCAATGAGAATCAGCTGTTGCTTGTTGTCTCTGATTGAGAACCATACTTAGGCAGCCTGTTTGGCACAGTGTATTGTGGGATCTTGTTCCGGGTTTGTGTATGTACCCAAGGACTTCACGTATCGTTTTGTTGTTTTCGTTCGTGTGGTGAATATAATAAAAGATGTTCGCATTCCACGCTGCGCATTGGTCCACTCCTTTCGACGATCGTGACACCTTTCTAAGTGTTCTCATACTTCTATCTTGGAGTTGTATTTGTATGATAACATAGTTACAGTATTTCACTTTTTAATGTGTATAGTATTGCTTACTAGGTGTGTCCAATCAATTTTGTAACCACTCCCTCTTCAAATTAGGGCTAATTGGAAAAGCTGTTCAAAAGAGGACATTGTATTATTTCTTTGTACTCCCTGACGAAGGCCATGCAGCCGAAACGCGTCGGATTTTTTAAAAACCTTGTTTCTATTGAACATGCCATACTAATAAAGGCATTTTAATTAATTGTATGAAGAGTGCCTTGGTCCTCCTTTCTTTTTGATGACCAATTCACCCCTTTGACCAAAGTGCACCTTCTGTCTACCAACATTTACTATTGTGTACCTTAGTAGCGCTTCCCTTCCTCCTCTTTTTACTAGTTAAGCATAGCACTTGGGTGGTGCTTAGAGGAAGCAGCTTCACAGTCATTTCTTCTGTGTTTTTGGGGACATTTAACAACTCTAACTATGGATTTAACCCAAGAGGCTACAAGATATTCCTATTCCCATGAAGAGGGCCAAAGGATTATTACCACTACCTCATTGCTAGATGAGATGACAGCCACAGAGAATACTGGAATGGACTTAAACAAGGCTTACAGAGACTTGCAACACCTTATGGAGAAAGACACCAAACTTGACCTCAATTCTATCACCTTGTCTGACTATTGGAGGAAAGGCCTAATCCCTAGAGGACTCCGTATTATGAAGTTTCCAGCTACTGGAGCACAAGGTAAAACTGAATTTAGAGATAAATGGGAGGCCATTCTCAACCAGTGTTCTTTTGACTTAATGCTACTTCTAATAGAATAATCTAAAAAGGACAGACAAGTAGTCCAAACAGAAATTGAAGAAGTGAAAAGGAAAATCACAGAACACAGTGACAATTCCAACAAAGCACAATGTGATGAAATCTTGAAAGAGAAAGTAGACACATTCACTCTGACATTGAAGCAAGACAAGCTAAGAAAATGATGAAGAGATGAAGTAGACTATAGAGATGGCAAGGTCTTTGCCTGGAGAAAACCAACGCGCATGAATTCAGAATCACATCCGCAGAGGAGGAAGTCTAGATCTGTTCATTTCAACTTTACAAGCAGTGACGATGAGGATCACCCCAGACACTCAGAGGCCAGCTCCTCCCAATATTTTTTAGATAAGGAAGAGGAGTCACGCAGGTACCTCAACAAGAGAGTGAGAGGACGCAGAAGAGGCCAACACGGAGGGGGAGGAAGAAATCAAGACTATCCAACCACACGGAGCAGGACCAGAACAAAGCTGTGATCAACCTTTCTGGAGAACCCCTTTCTGATGATTGCGTAAGGGTATTGTCTAAAGGACTGTCCTTTGCCCCCACATACTCAACTAATGAATGTAATACAAAGATTGACCTATTTCGTTTCTACAGGAATCTACATCTGAAGGCCTGGTACAAGCAAAGCATCTCTCCAACTACAGACGTCAGTGTCTCAGGTCAGGCAGTTTCTGTTCCCTCAAAAACACCTTTTAAGCCCAAATCCACCTTTTGTCCCATCGTCCAGAATGCCACACTAAATACATTTGCAAGAAGGTGAATTTTGATGTGGAGAATCTGTTTAAGGGTAAAATTGACTCCAACCAAACACGACGTAACCATTCTAAGACAGAGAGGGATGCAGTTGAATCATTGTCCAAGAATGGACGGATAGTGGTTAAAAAAGCAGACAAAGGTGGCGCTACAGTAGTGTGGAGTAAAGACATATGTGACAGAAGCATACCGTCAATTAGACAATGATGAATTCTACCAATCTCTTACCTTCAACCCTACAGAGGACCTAACAACTGAATTGAAAGGGATCCTCACAGAAGCTAAGGAGAATGGCTACATTTCAGACAATGAGTTCAAATTTCTTTTCAATGGCAGTCCACGTATGGCTTCTTTTTACCTTCTTCCAAAAGTACACAAAAATCTTGAAAATCCCCCAGGCAGGCCAGTCATTAGTGGTAATGAAAGTCTGACAGAACCCATCTCTAAGTACATTGATTACTTTATTAAGCCTTTTCTGACATCACTCCCAGCCTATCTTCAAGATACCACAGATGTGTTGAACAAAATGAAGGAATTGAATAATATACAGTGGGGGAAAAAAGTATTTAGTCAGCCACCAATTGTGCAAGTTCTCCCACTTAAAAAGATTAGAGAGGCCTGTAATTTTCATCATAGGTACATGTCAACTATGACAGACAAAATGAGAAAAGAAATTCCAGAAAATCACATTGTAGGATTTTTTATGAATTTATTTGCAAATTATGGTGGAAAATAAGTATTTGGTCAATAACAAAAGTTTCTCAATACTTTGTTATATACCCCTTGTTGGCAATGACACAGGTCAAACGTTTTCTGTAAGTCTTCACAAGGTTTTCACACACTGTTGCTGGTATTTTGGCCCATTCCTCCATGCAGATCTCCTCTAGAGCAGTGATGTTTTGGGGCTGTCGCTGGGCAACACAGACTTTCAACTCCCTCCAAAGATTTTCTATGGGGTTGAGATCTGGAGACTGGCTAGGCCACTCCAGGACCTTGAAATGCTTCTTACGAAGCCACTCCTTCGTTGCCCGGGAGGTGTGTTTGGGATCATTGTCATGCTAAAAGACCCAGCCACGTTTCATCTTCAATGCCCTTGCTGATGGAAGGAGGTTTTCACTCAAAATCTCACGATACATGGCCCCATTCATTCTTTCCTTTACACGGATCAGTCGTCCTGGTCCCTTTGCAGAAAAACAGCCCCAAAGCATGAAGTTTCCACCCCCATGCTTCACAGTAGGTATGGTGTTCTTTGGATGCAACTCAGCATTCTTTGTCCTCCAAACACGATGAGTTGAGTTTTTACCAAAAAGTTATATTTTGGTTTCATCTGACCATATGACATTCTCCCAATCCTCTTCTGGATCATCCAAATGCACTCTAGCAAACTTCAGACGGGCCTGGACATGTACTGGCTTAAGCAGGGGGACACGTCTGGCAATGCAGGATTTGAGTCCCTGGCGGAGTAGTGTGTTACTGATGGTAGGCTTTGTTACTTTGGTCCCAGCTCTCTGCAGGTCATTCACTAGGTCCCCCCGTGTGGTTCTGGGATTTTTGCTCACCGTTCTTGTGATCATTTTGACCCCACGGGGTGAGATCTTGCGTGGAGCCCCAGATCGAGGGAGATTATCAGTGGTCTTGTATGTCTTCCATTTCCTAATAATTGCTCCCACAGTTGATTTCTTCAAACCAAGCTGCTTACCTATTGCAGATTCAGTCTTCCCAGCCTGGTGCAGGTCTACAATTTTGTTTCTGGTGTCCTTTGACAGCTCTTTGGTCTTGACCATAGTGGAGTTTGGAGTGTGACTGTTTGAGGTTGTGGACAGGTGTCTTTTATACTGATAACAAGTTCAAACAGGTGCCATTAATACAGGTAACGAGTGGAGGACAGAGGAGCCTCTTAAAGAAGAAGTTACAGGTCTGTGAGAGCCAGAAATCTTGCTTGTTTGTAGGTGACCAAATACTTATTTTCCACCATAATTTGCAAATAAATTAATTAAAAATCCTACAATGTGATTTTCTGGAAAAAAAATTCTCAATTTGTCTGTCATAGTTGACGTGTACCTATGATGAAAATGACAGGCCTCTCTCATCTTTTTAAGTGGGAGAACTTGCACAATTGGTGGCTGACTAAATACTTTTTTTTGTAGGTGTAGGTACAGCTTCCTTTTTAGTCACCATGGATGTGGAGTCTCTATACACCACCATTGAACATGAACAAGGTTTGGCAGCTATGCACCATTTCTTGAGTCCCCGACCTGAAACTGAGATGCCTCCTACAGAATTCATTGTCTCACTGACTGAATGGACTCTTAATCATAACATCTTTATCTTTCAGGACCGTATTTTTAAACAGGTCAAAGGATGTGCCATGGGAGCTTGCTATAGCCCTTCCTACACTGGTTTGTACTTGGGTAAATGGGAAAATGACTTCATTTTGGATCCTTCTAATAACCATTTCTTTGACCGGATTATATGGTGGGGACGCTATATTGATGATGTTTGCCTGTTTTGGTCCGGCTCAGAAGATGAACTTATTTCCTTCCACCAATACCTTAACAGCATTAATCCTAACATCAAACTAACTATGGAGTACAGCAAGGATAACATTCATTTTTTGGACCTCGACATTAGTACAAATGACAAAGGTTGTTTGCACACATCAATATTTAGGAAGCCTACAGATGGGAATTCCATTCTGAGGGCAGACAGCTTTCACCCCAAAAGGCTAAAAGAGAATATTCTATATGGCCAATTCCAAAGAGTCCGCAGAATTTGCGATCAGGAAACAGACTACAGTGTCAAATCTGCTGAATTGGAGAATCGCTTCTTGAATCGGGGCCTTGAAAGATGCAGGTATAAGGGCTGGATTACTTGACAGAGAGAACTTGTTGCGAAGGGGAGTGCCTCGTGATACATCAGAGAGAGTGTATTTTGTTACAAAATACAGCACTGAAGCAGAGAACATTAAAATAATCATTAAAAATAATTGGGGAATCATCTAAAGTGATACGCTACTGCGCCAAGTCTTCCCAGAGCCACCAGTCATAAGCTTTAAGAGATGTCCTACCCTAAATGACAAATTAGTCCACAGTTATCTTCCGGGTGACTCTCAAAAAAACTTGGCTTGACCACAAACCCAAGGGCTCTTTTAAATGTAACCAGGGCAACCATTGCAGAAATATTGCACAGAAAAAGTATTTTGTTGACACAGCTTCCAAAATGGAGTATTACGTCAAACAATTCATTAACTGCAAAACCACTCATGTAATCTACAGATTGGAATGTCCACAGTGCAAGGTGTTCTACATTGGACGGACAAAGAGACGCCTTCAAGACCGCTTAGCGGAACACAAGTACGCCATATGGGTAGGCAATGAAGACTACCCCCATGGCAAGGCACTACAAGTCCTTACACCATAGTAACCCTACCTCCCTACATGCTATGGGTATTGATCATATTCCGGCCTCTATTAGAAAAGGGGACCGTCTTAAACAGTTAAACCAAAGGGAAAGTTTTTGGATTTACAAACTACAGGCCACTAAATACCCTGATTTAAATGAAGATATGGATTTCTCACCCTTCCTGTAGGGTTGTGATAGGTCCATTTGCTGTCATCTAGTGGACATTGTGCTCAATTGCCCTCAGCTATGTTTAGACTGTTGTTGTTCATGTTTTGCTGGTTTCTAGTGTACTATGGAATATATTGCTTTCTTATTTTTGACACTTTTCCCAGTCATATTTTAGGTTAGAACTACCTTTTTAAGTGTTCTGATACTTCTAACTTGGAGTTGTATTTGTATGATAACATAGTTACAGTATTTCACTTTTTAATGTGTATAGTATTGCTTACTAGGTGTGTCCAATCAACTTTGTAACCACTCCCTCTTCAAATTAGGGCTAATTGCAAAAGCTGTTCAAAAGAGGAAATTGTATTATTTCTTTGTACTCCCTGACGAAGAGACTCCTGAGTGGCGCAGTGGTCTAAGGCACTGCATAGCAATGCTAACTGTGCCACTAGAGATCCTGGTTCTAATCCAGGCTCTGTCGTAGCCGGCCGCGACCGGGAGACTCATGGGCGGCGCATAATTGGCCCAGCGTCGTCCAGGGTAGGGGAGGGAATGGCCGGCAGGGATGTAGCTCAGTTGATAGAGCATGGCGTTTGCAACGCCAGGGTTGTGGGTTCGATTCCCACGGGGGGCCAGTATAAAAAAAAATATGTATTCACGAACTGTAAGTCGCTCTGGATAAGAGCGTCTGCTAAATGACTAAAATGTAAATGTAAATGTAAATGACGAAGGCCATGCAGCCGAAACGCGTCAGATTTTTAAAAAACCTTGTTTCTATTGAACATGCCATACTAATAAAGGCATTTTAATTCATTATATGAAGAGTGCCTTGGTCATCCTTTCTTTTTGATGACCAATTCACCCCTTTGACCAAAGAGCACCTTCTGTCTACCAACATTTACTATTGTGTACCTTAGTAGTGCTTCCCTTCCTCCTCTGTAATTCTCAATTAATGTAAAAACAGACTTTGTTTGCTTGCTGCTTGAGGTGAAGAAAACATTACTTTGAGAAGCTCCACAGGTATAGTTATGGTGCGTTAAGCCAATCAGAAATACTATCAGATCCCCAAATGGGTACATTTATATGCCTACATTTGCGCACAGGCCAGGTAGCCTATAGGCCTACTTCTATGCTTGCGAGTCCTTACTCAACATTGATAGGAACGCTCCAAACAAAAGACAATGACTAAATTGACAAAACTCATAAATGGAAGGAAATAAACCAAAACATGTTTCTCACAAGTGTAGCATAGGTTGTGCACTCTGCAAACAATGTGTCCACTCTGACAATGAGAACGGGAATAATAATATTGAATGCATTAAAACTAATTATCGTAACCAAAGTAACAAACATTGTAGATTAGAAATTATAGGAATTAACGGTAAATGTACTACTGCCGATATATGTAATGGGGAATTGATATACACTAACAATCAAACGCAAACAATTCACACAATGAAGTTATGAAACAATGAATGTGCACAAATTGGCGGGAGAGAGAAGTACATTGCATCTGGGCGCATGGTCAATCCGACCTCTGCATCGGCCATGTAGCATTTATGGCGATATGGCCTCAGCAGAAGTAAGGGAATTCATACTTCTTGCGCTTCGTGGAGCAGTGCAGAGCTGTTGTCAAGGATGTGAGTTTGTGTTTATACAGGATGTACCGCCCCCACCTACAGTCAACCAATCATGTCAATGCGGAGCTATAAAGAGCCCTCTGCATTGTTCCAAAATTTGGGAGGCGCATGGCGATGCGGTACGGAGCTCAATTTGGCCTCTGCATGCCTCTGGATGCCTCTGGAGGCTTAGACTAAAAGCCAATTTATGCTTGATCTGAAAATGTGGTCGGAGACTCCATTTGGAGGGTGTGATACCCTCCAAATGGAGCCTCCGACCACATTTTCAGATCAAGCATAAATTGGCTTTTAGTCTCCGCAATGGATTAGTTCACTGAGATATATATACAATCTCGGTTGACCAATAGCCTAACGACCAAACAATCGACCAGTCAACTAATTTGGGTCAGCCCTAGTTTCTAGGTTCTGTAACGACTGCAGAGGGAGCTGTCTTCACTGATCCAGGACCAGTTTATAACTACCTCAGTCGTTGGACAGAAAGAAAATCTGATCTTACATCAGTGCACATGAAAATGTATAGTCTACACATCATAAGCTGTTATGAGTTTCTCTTGATAAAGAACATTGACACTCACTCACCAACATACATGATCGGTATAACAGACGTTAGCCAGCAATCGATGCAGGTTTAACTGTTGATCTGATGAGATAAGCTGAAATGGAGTTGGGTACTTATCATCATTGTTCCTGGCTGATCTGAATCACTGTCTTGTCCGTTGGCCATTTCAGGGCTAAAATTATGAATATTCACAGTTATGCTAACAGCTCTCCTCTCCTCGCTACTTCTCCCACAGCGATGGTCTGACTCATTCTGCTACTGCTGCCTGCCTCCTTACCGTTCTCTCTTTCCCTCTCTCTCTCTCTCTCTCTCTAAATTACAGCAAAGTCCATGTTAGACGAAATGGCAAACAAGACAAAATAAATTAAAATAGAGATACTTTAATAGAGATACTGTTTCCCCATTTCTCTCTCTTCTCTGTTCCCCCCCATCTCTCTCTCGCTCCCTGTTTCCCCCCCCCCATCTCTCTCCTCTGTGCCCCCATCTCTCTCTCTCCTCTGTTTCCCCATCTCTCTCTCTCTCTCCTCTGTTTCCCCATCTCTCTCTCTCTCTCTCTCTCTCTCTCTCTCTCTCTCTCTCTCTCTCTCTCTCTCTCTCTCTCTCTCTCTCTCTCTCTCTCTCTCTCTCTCTCTCTCTCTCTCTCTCTCTCTCTCTCTCTCTCTCTCTCTCTCTCTCTCTCTCTCTCTCTCTCTCTCTAAATTACAGCAAAGTCCATGTTAGACGAAATGGCAAACAAGACAAAATAAATTAAAATAGAGATACTTTAATAGAGATACTGTTTCCCCATTTCTCTCTCTTCTCTGTTCCCCCCCATCTCTCTCTCGCTCCCTGTTTCCCCCCCCCCATCTCTCTCCTCTGTGCCCCCATCTCTCTCTCTCCTCTGTTTCCCCATCTCTCTCTCTCTCTCCTCTGTTTCTCTCTCTCTCTCTCTCTCTCTCTCTCTCTCTCTCTCTCTCTCTCTCTCTCTCTCTCTCTCTCTCTCTCTCTCTCTCTCTCTCTCTCTCTCTCTCTCTCTCTCTCTCTCTCTCTCTCTCTCTCCCCTCAAACTCCCCAACAACAGCTCTTTACAGCCACTCAAACAGAAACCTGTCTGAAGGACCCCTGTGCCCCCACACAATAGATTCACACAGCAATTATCCACTTGCATTAGTCACATTGAATGGTTTCACTCCACAACCTTACTTTGCAATTATTTCTATATATAGCTTTTGACATCATTGGCTTTTATATACAGAAAGTGATGACATCCAATGATGTCTGAGGATCTACAGATCATGTAGCACATCCCTATTCTGACGAGCGGTTTCTGTCTTATTATCATCCCCCAGACATTAGAAAGCCTGCATTGTTATTCAGAATATATTCTCAATCATCATAAAGTAACAATGTATTCTAGAATCTACTCTTTAAACAGTCCAAATGTCAGAGTTCCAGAACAATACAACCAGCCACTTCTACCTAGTGCAATGGTCCACTCTATTCCAATATACTGTAAATACATTCAAGTCTCTCCCTCCTCTACTGTCTGTTAACTGTATTCTCCATGCCTGACATTCACATAAATGTAAGGTTTTTGCTGCAAGGTTTTCTTATTTTCTCTCTCTCTCTCTCTCTCTCTCTCTCTCTCTCTCTCCTCCGCTGTCACTGCTGCCCATTTTCAGACTAAAGGCCTTGTTCTCTCTCTCTCTCTCTCTGTGATGCTGTAGACACACAGATATCTTCTCTGTCTCTCCATCCATCTCCTTTTCACTCTATCGCTCTACTTCTTGCTTCCCCAGGGGTCTGCCCTACCAGGCCTGCCGCTTTCTTTCATCCACCTCAAGACTCTCTATCCTCCTCGCCTATTCTCCCTCATCTCCACTTCCTTGTTAGCAAGCAAGCTCTCTGCATACTGTACCAAACTTCTCTAGTACTACTACAGTACATCATGCTGGCTTCTGTCCTCCTGTCACCCACTGTTAAAGAGGGGGAAAATCTCTTTAAGTGGATTCTGTGGCCTTGTCACTGTTCTCTGTGGATTACAATTGATATAGACCAAAGCTTACAAGTGATAAACTTGAATGCTTTAATGTAGGCCCTTGGAATTTGAATCGGGTCTTGTCATGATAGATTAATTTGTGTTAATGCAACATGACATGAGGAAGGCTTAAGTGAACTAGACTCAATTTTTGAGTCTTTTACTTAAATTACAGCCCAGTCTTGTAATGGCAGCATGCGTTCTTGCAGTGTGCGTTTGGGTAAATTGTGACGTCCTGACTTTTCTACTAGTTGTAGACATGTTGTGTACTGCAACTGCTAAGTAGTCCCATTATTGCTAGCAAGTGCCCCCAATTAGCTGTGTAATTCGAGTTAAATTATTTCCTTCAGTTCATGCATTTAGTTCGACAATTTTTAAAGATGTATTCTTACCTTGCTGCGTTCAGTATGAAAAAAATGGTGTGCAACATTCATTTAAACAGAAAAGGTGCCGTTCTGAACAACCAGTTGAAAAACGGGTAGGGGTTGAGGAATGCTGTCAGCATGGCCGCTGCCCTTTAAATACATCACTGCTTCATGCCACACCCACCAAACAGAGCAAACATTTTTTATTTATTTTCTCACCTTTATTTAACCAGGTAAGCCAGTTGAGAACATACCCAAAGACTATCTATTATGTTGACAAGATAGTCAAGTGACCGCTCTACCAATGGAAATACAAGGAGGCGAGATCATTATAGGACCATTCTAGCCAATGAGAGGGCAGATGCACGTGTGAACAACATGCCTTAGAGATAGAAGGAGGACTCATCTTTGTATCTGTGCCATTATAGCGTCTGTGAGTAGAGCAATTCCATGGTAACGGATTTACGCTCTGACTCTGTTTTTATTTCACTTTCAAATGTATGCCAAACAAAAAAAAAATGATTTTAAAGTTTAACAAATCTCTATGCACAAGGACTACGTTTAACAATTTCCAATAAAACATTCACAAAAACACATTTAGTAGAAGAGCTGTACAGATGCCAACTTAGGTAATGGAATTATGGTAAAATCTCCCTCAGGTTTTTATGAGACCACGTTTCCCAAAAACTCTGTTAAATATCTATTATGGCTATTGAACTACAGTAAGTGAAGTGGATTTACAATCGTTAACGAAATTACGGTAACAGAATTACATCATGGCTCCCTGATCTGTACTACAAAGAAATGCATAATTATGGATATGAATTTCATTCTCCTCATGTTTCACAAGTTTGGACATCACAGTAGAGTACAGTGCAGTACAATACAGCAGAGTATAGTTCAGTAGAGTACAGTACAATGTACTGTACTATATTCTACTTTTCTTTACTCTACTGTATTGTACTACTGTACTGTATTGTACTGTGCTCTACTGTGCTCTGCTCACTGTACTGTGCTATCCAAACTTGTGAAACGTACACTACCAGTCAAAAGTTTGGACACACCCACTCATTCAAGGGTTTTTCTTTATTTTTTACTATTTTTTACATTTTAGAATAATAGTGAAGACATCAAAACTATGAAATAACACATGGAATCATGTAGTAACCACAAAAGTGTTAAACAAATCAAAATATATTTAAGATTCTTCAAATAGCCACCCTTTGCCTTGATGACAGCATTGCACACTCTTGGCATTCTCTCAACCAGCTTCATGAGGTAGTCACCTGGAATGCATTTCAATTAACAGGTGTGCCTTCTTAAAAGTTAATTTGTGGAATTTCTTTCCTTCTTAATGCGTTTGAGCCAATCAGTTGTGTTGTGACAAGGTAGGGGGGTATACAGAAGATAGCCCTATTTGGTAAAAGACTAAGTCCATATTATGGCAAGAACAGCTCAAATAAGCAAAGAGAAATGACAGTTCATCATTACTTTAAGATATGAAGGTCAGTCAATACGGTCAATACATTTCAAGAACTTTGAACGTTTCTTCAAGTGCAGTCGCAAAAGCCATCAAGCGCTATGATGAAACTGGCTCTCATGAGGACTGCCACAGGAATGGAAGACCCAGAGTTACCTCTGCTGCAGAGGATAAGTTCATTAGAGTTACCAGCCTCAGAAATTGCAGCCCAAATAAATGCTTCACAGAGTTCAAGTAACAGACACATCTCAACATCAACTTTTCAGAGGATACTGTGTGTATCAGGCCTTCATGGTCGATTTGCTGCAAAGAAACCACTACTAAAGGACACCAATAATAAGATGAGACTTGCTTGGGCAAAGAAACATGAGCAATGGATATTAGACCGGTGGAAATGAGTCCAAATTTGAGATTTTTGGTTCCAACCGCCGTGTCTTTGTGACACGGTGTGGTTGAATGGATTATCTCCGTTTGTGTATTTCCCACTGTAAAGCATGGAGGAAGAGGTGCTATGGTGTGGGGGTGCTTTGCTGATGACATTGTCTGTGATTTATTTAGAATTCAAGGCACACTTAACCAGCATGGCTACCACAGCATTCTGCAGCGATACGCCATCCCATCTGGTTTGGGCTTAGTGGGACTATCATTTGTTTTTCAACAGGACAATGATCAAACACACCTCCAGGCTGTGTAAGGGCTATTTTACCAAGACAGAGAGTGATGGAGTGCTGCCTCCACAATCCCCCGACCTCAATCCAATTGAGATGGTTTAGGATGAGTCGGACCACAGAGTGAAGGAAAAGCAGCCAACAAGTGCTCAGCATATGTGGGAACTGCTTCAAGACTGTTGGAAAAGAATTCCAGGCCTTCTAGCCTTTGCCTGGTTAAGAAACACAAGCAGCTTTATAAAATTAAAAACAATAGCAGCATTGAGTTTAATAGTAAAACAATGGTCTAGCTATGTTTTTCTCTCCCTAAAACTTGGCTACTTGCGCACCGGACCGTTAACCATTTGTTTAGGCTACACCTTGTTCATCAGTCATGTTACCTCATTAGCTAGCTATAGCTAACAACCTGGGGAGTGTTCAGCAGGAGGAAACGTTTTGGAATGTTCAGATATAAATATGCTACAGTGAGGGAAAACAGTATTTGATCCCCTGCTGATTTTGTACGTTTGCCCACTGACAAAGACATGATCAGTCTATAATTTTAATGGTAGGTTT
>NC_140026.1:10976858-11271380 GCF_964263955.1 Coregonus lavaretus
GTTGAGTAAATTTCAAAAAGGTTTTATCTATCGAAATACCTGTTTTACCACATTGTACAATATTTACCACAATGACAAGTTACCTAACTAACAGACATCTAATTTCCAGGAGAGATTCTACAGAAAATCCCTTCTAACTTGAATCAATGGTCAAATTAGTCTACATGTCACCGGGGGGTCATAAAGCCGAACAGAGATTATATATCATAATGAGATGTTATTTTCCGCTTCAGTTAACAAACGGCCTGTCCTCCTAACACAGTCCCAGAAAGTACTCCATCACCCATAGAAATTGAATCACTAGAACGGGCCACCTATCATAGAATCACCACTTTGATGCGGAAGCCCGGTCTCTAGTAATTATATTTCAATGGCTCCACCCTAAGGAAGGTATCACCATTGCTGTGTGTGAAGATTAGCTTACACAAGGGGATCTCCTCTCGGTGGCTAACCGACCAACTGACGACACATTCTAATTTAGGCTCTCTGCAGTAGAAAATAGATCCAGGGAGGGATGGGTGGGTGGATGGATCACTCTCAGGGTTTGTTTGTTTGTTTGCTGGGCTGGCCGTTGACCCTTGTGCTCTGATACTGTCATTAGTGACAGGCACCAAAGGCTACCAGAGCTACATATTTACATTTGTAAGTTTTAGTCATTTAGCAGACACTCTTATCCAGAGTGACTTATAGTAGAGTGCATACATTTTCATACTTTCTGTTTTTTTTGTACTATAGGATATGATCCTGATGGTGATCAGTGGTCATGGCGATGTCTGTCTCTCTGTCTTGACATTTTAAGAAAGTTAAAGGTCATTTACTACAGTTCTATACAATTTAAAAACTCTAAAATGCTATTTGGAGAACAGCAAAAACAAGCAAAAATTACCCCGGCCATTATCACATTGGTTGCTGTAGCTTCATTCACCTTAGTTGATCTACAAACACATAGCCTATGAGCTATATAATTAGCCGCTACACATGAACTCACATTTACTCAGCACCGGGATTAAAAACTATAATTTAATACATACAGAGGGATCTGTTAGCAGAAAAGGTATTTTATTAAGATTAGGTCAACAAAAATGTTTTCTTTACATAACTTTTTTGTTCTTGCATTTTTACAGCTAATTTCCTGTAATTCTACACATTTTGGCTTATACCATGTTAATATGATATCCAAGTGAGAGTGACTAACAAAATCAATGGGGGGCCCCCTGGAGGTCAGGCCCCCTGGAGGTCAGGGCCCCTGGAGGTCAGGGCCCCTGAGCATGTGTCCTGCGAGCACATGCCCTGTCGGTAATATGGCCATGATTACTACATGTTTAGAGACTAGACTGATTTACATTTACATTTTAGTCATTTAGCAGACGCTCTTATCCAGAGCGACTTACAGTTAGTGAGTGCATACATTTTCATACATTTACCAATCTAAAAATGTTTTACTGACATGGGCTAATTGAGTGACTGTTGGTTAGTGACATATAACAAGAGGAAAACTGCTGATGCACAACTAATTCCACCTTATGTATTCTACTATTCTAACTCTCAACAGTAAGTTGAGACCCCGGCTGAGTTCCCCTACCAAAGTTTTATATATGTATTATTTTTGATGTTGAAAAAATTACCCAGGTCCAGACCTCAGTGTCCTCATATGTAACTACAGCCTCCCTGCTGCAATGACATCATAACCCAGAGAACTCAGAGACTAGAAGAGAATCTTAGAGAAGACGAAAGAGAGTCTTACTTCCTTTGAAATCTTAGAAGCCCTCTATGTCGAAGAAAGGACTGACTGTTCACTTCTGGTATTCCGTCTGCAACTCAATAGGTAGTTCTGTGGATTTGGATTGGAGTCTCAATTCTATTGGTATTGAGTTATATTTGATGGTTATCGCTCCTTTACCAATTGTAGTCAAATTGAATATCATACTCAAAGACATTGTGCTCACCAGTTTGGCCATCATGTCTTTGTCTTAGGTGACTCAATAGGGAAAATGATTTAATTCTCATGCTATGCAGCCTCGCTGCGATTCCATGATGTAACACATGTTATGGAGTTGTTTAGAAATGCTAAATGGCTTAAAGGTAGGACTTATTCTCACCTAATACTTTAATTGTCATTAATTCCTGCTTCAGTGACTTACCTCTTCTAATTAGGTGAAGTGCCTTGCTCAAGGGCACAGACAGAGTTTTCACCTTGTCGGCTCGGGTATTCGAACCAGCGACCTTTCGGTTACTGGCCCAGCACTCTATAATTGTATTTATTCTTGAGTGATGTTTGACAGATGAAAACAATTTCTACTGCTTTTTGTTACAAGAAAACACGCTGTGTACCCTTGTGTGTACGAGAGAGGTATACTACAAAGCAGGATCAAGGAGTTAGCCAGCTAATTTAGCTAAATAATCTAAGTGTAGCTTTTTCAATGAACCAGAAAAGTATTGCTATTTGTGGTTGTTTATCAAAGTTAGCTGGCTAACTCATTGATCCTACTTTATTGTATTCCCCTCTGAACTATGGGTGTGCTCGTCTCCACTTAGTCTTAATGCAGTAAAATATGTATAATGTATAATCCTAGGTGGGGGCCCAAGCTGTGAGGGCCCAGTGAATGTGCAGCCAGTGTACAAACACAGCACAATATCATGTCATCCTTCATCTGTTACTAAATGATTGTGATATAGGATCTTGCATTAGCGCATCGATCGAGGAGACAGATTAAATGTAGCTCTGTGTGACCAGTATCAGTGTGTGGTCAGTTGCTGGTTCCTTGTTGTGTGTGTGTGGGGAGAGGTGTGTCTGTGTGTATGTGACTGTGTGTCAGAGGGGGAGGCCCTGCCTGCCCCCGTCCGTCTGTTCTCTCCTGATGAATTCATGCGACAGCGGGGAGGAGGGGAGAACTTGGACAAGGCTACAAGGAAGCCACTGGGCAGTGGGGAGGAGGACTTGGAGGCGAAGGAGGAGGGGAGGACTTGGACAAGGCTACAAGGAAGCCGCTGGGCAGTGGGGAGGAGGACTTGGAGGCGAAGGAGGAGGGGACGACTTGGAGGCTAAAAGCAAGACGCCTAGATCCGTTAGGCCTGATTTTCTTTGCCCCGGTCAGTGTCACGTCCTATAAGAACTGCCCCCGCTAGCTGGATACCCCGGGGGTGGTGGGTGGAAGGAAGACATCTTAGCGGGATACGTTTAAGGTGCTGGTAGCCAGGGTGTCCAAGAACACTCGACTTAACTGGCCAGAGTGATCTGGGTGCATGCATCGGTGGGAGCTTGTTGAGCTTGTTCCATAAGCAGACATAACCTACTCCTAAAGCTGGCATTTGTTGACTGATAAGCTCACACTCGTTTAAGTGAAACGGATCACTCCCTCCCGCAGTTTAGAGTTACCAGGTGGCAAACGCCAACCTGTTCCTCTCACCCCTCAGACAGATGTCTCACCTTTTGGGGAAATGTATATAAAGTACTGTTGTTGTGATTGACCTGTTCCTCTCACCCTGAGACACAAGCACTTCTCACATTTTACTGAAATGTAGTCCTATTTGGGTTATAGTTAGGATATTTCTTATTTATGCATTTTTAAAAAACATTTCCATGTAGTCATAGGCTACTTTGTTTTATAAGAAGTTTTAGTGAAGTTGTAAAATGTCGTTGATCGGTCATGACCTAACAGCTTGAGAGTGACCACATAGTGAAATTCAGGCGGACCCATCTGACATGTAACACTCAACAACTTCTACTCGGAGAGTGTAGGGCATATTTGAGTTCCCTTTTCTAGTTGGTGACATTTTATATAACTTACCTCAATGTTGTTTCAGTGACACACAATGACTCAAAATGCACCTTGATATAACCAGACAGTATTTATTTAACTTGTACTGCATCATTTGCTACAGAGTAATGTTATTCAAGTAAACTCAGCATACAGAGCCAGTCGTGTTTCAATTCCACATAACTTTACTTATCCCCTAAGGGGCAATCAAAAATGAAAGGCATTGATTGATTGATTTCCAGTCAAGTGCTCTCTAATGGTCAATCAACAGAGGAAGCTGTCATTAGCAGCATGCAATAAGGTCCTAATGGTGAACCTTTTCAATGACTGTCTGTTTAACATGCTGTGGCCATAGACAACAGGTCATTCAGCTCTACTTTAATTTCTATGTGTACGTCCCAAATGGCACCCTATTCCCTATATAGTGCACTACTTTCGACCGGGGCCCATAGGGCTCTGGTCAAAAGCAGTGCACTATAAAGAGAATAGGGTGCCATTTGGGACACAACCTACGTCTCTCCAGTCCTAGTTTTGGGGTCACTGCCTCCTCACTCCAATTTTCACCCCGCAGTGACCCGCAAACCCCCCACCTCAAAAACACCACTAGGCCGGGGTCTCCAGCTGGTCTGGTCTCCCCTTTAGTACAGAAGCTGTCCACATACACAGGCACACAGTGTGAAACACACACCTCTCCTCTGCCTTCTCTACTACTCCTCTCCTTGCTAATCCAGTGGTAGGCCTCCTGCTAGCTCCACACAGAGAGGCCAGTCCTAATTGCTCTTGTCGTAAAGCTCCCTGACCCAAATAAGCTGCAGCTCCCCAAAGCTGTGGAGATAAACCCCACTTTACCTCACCAAACCTGCTTAATACCACTCCTTATCCATACAGCCCCCCCCCCCCCCACCCTTCTGCCACTCGAACACCATGGATGGGACGAGGTGGGGGTTACTAAGGAGGGGGCGGGAAGAGAAAGAGAGGAAGAGACAATATGGGAAGCTAAAAGTTATTGGTCAGGTGAGATAAAGGAGAGGCACACAAAAAAGAAACAGCAAAAGAAAATAATGTGAAAAAATATGATAATGTGGTTGTGAAGTGGAGTTGTTGGAGTGAGAGTGGAGATGTGTCTCTGTTAAGATAGGAAGACTTCCAAGAAATGTTCAGCTAGTGTTATTATGAGTCGAAAGGGTTGGTATGAAGAACCAAATGCCCAGCAGCAGTGATTGCATGTTATTCTCTCCTCCGTGACTCTCCACCTGGTTCGGTAACGCAAGGTGGCTTAGCCACAAAATGCCACTTTGTCACGAACGTCATCACGTGGCAACCCTCACACCACACCACTAGTCAGCTAAACTCACTAACTTGTGTTGTTGCTATTAAGTTTCTCTATGAAACAGAGATGAGAGATTCAGTCATATAAATGTATACATTTTATAGAGTAATCACTTGTGACAGACTGTTTCTCAAGTCTTTACTCCCTACTCGTTATGGGAAAAAAATGAACAGAATTTCAGGTTTGGTTTTCAGATAGGCCCCTATGGCTGTGTTTACACAGGCAGACCAATTTAGATTTTTTGCCCAATTATGGGCAAAAGAGCTGATCTGATTGGTCAAAAGAGCAATATTAGTGGAAAAAAATCTGAATTAGGCTGCAGCCTATGAAGACCTATGATTTCCCCCTCGAAATACATCAGGTTAGAAAAAAACAAACACCATGAAGTGAAAAACATCACAGTTGCGGCAGGGTCATTCTAGAGTGTTGCTCTGTCGTTCCCTCTTATTGGAAGACTTCTAGGCTACGTCCCAATAATATCGCCTTTCTCCTGAAGTGTGCACTTGTTCACTTCCCTACACTGATTTGAAAGGAAATGACTGGTATAATAAGAAATATGGTGGGAACTTCCACTAACCCATGCCTGCACCAGGTCCACCATTCCAATGCTTTCAGATTTGTGGCAAGTAGTGAACGATCACACATTTCAAAATAATTCGATATTATTGGGACGCACCCCTACTAGATGTGTGTCTTCCTTACAGATCTAATTCAACATACCCCTATCAGGCGTTAGGCAAGATCACAGGGCTCTGTGGAGTTTACTTCAATACAGGTCGTGTTAATGACTAAAAACTGCCTTTAATTGGATGTTCGGCCGAATCACCTTTGGCATCAGCTCCCATTGGTTTAGGGATATCTTTTAAACCCAGAGACATGTTGTGGCCTCACAAGCTGTGAACAACACCACACTACAGATACGGTTTGCTCGGATGGAAAGATACAAGTTCACTTGCAAATTCATGAATTGCTAATTGTCCATTGTTTTATGTTGACTTTTTCACTTCCTGAATTGACAACGGAATTAATACAAAACAGAGAAATTGAGATATACGTAACTTGTAGTTTTGGCATCCAATCATCTAAGGCAGTACCCCCAACAGTACACATTTTAATTTTAGCCTTGGACAAGCACACCTGATTATACTTGTCAACTAATCATCAATCCCTCGATGAGTTGAATCAGGTGTGTTTGAGCTACAACAAACATGTGTGCTGTTTGGGCTACTGGAGGACTGGAGTTATCTAAGGTGTAAACACCACACTAGACATACCCTGTATCTTTCTGAAAACGGTCTCAGGAAGATTTGATACACTATCAGATATGGTTTTAAATGGAATTCATGAATAAAAAATGGCCCTATTTTTTAAAGGGGGGTTTTCAACTCATTACATTTCTTAAAGGCCCGATGAAGCAGTTTTTATATCAATATCAAATAATTTCTGGGTAACAATGAACTAACTTACTGTAATAGATTTCCATTAAAATGGGCAAAAGTAGCTTTTTAGCAACAAAAACAATTCTCAAGCAATCCTTTTACTAAGACTGTCTGGGGGTGGTCTGAGTGGGAAGGGGGAAACTGAAATCAAGCTGTTATTGGCAGAGAGGTTTGGAACTTTGTTATTGGTCTATTAACCAATTTACCACATGGCAATGTCACCATAGAAAGTCAAAACTCCCACCCATGTAAACCTGCTGATTAGAAGGTCCTGTCTAGATTGTATTTTCAACCAGCAACTATCAGGAAATAACACATCACATATATAAAATAATAGGAAAAACAGAATTGATTGCACTGGGCCTTTAAATTGACAGCTGAATTCACCCCGAACCCGATACCCAACCCCTTTCACAGAAATATAAGATAAATGTAGAGATAAATATGTAGATTTCCTTCCTAATCATCTAAGAAGTGGATGGTTAGCATGAAAATCTACTGGATTGAAGTACTCAGGAACTTGATTTAGACTCAACAGAATAAGAACTGCAGTCCTACATGACAAGTCCTCTTAACATTGAGAACCTTTACTCCAGTGCCCTCTGCTGGTTTGTGTTGCTACTACACACAATAGCCAATTGAAATATTTTGATTGTTTTAAATAATTAACTTCCACCCCAAACAGGACATTTAATGAAAAGCAATTTAAGAATGAAGTTGTAGTTTTTTTGTGTGTATTTTAATAGGAATCCAAACAAAGCATTGATACTTACGTTTCGGACAACTTAAACCCTTCTCAGGTCATTCTCAGGTCAGGGAGAAAGCAATACATTTGAAAAATATCACACTAATACGTAAACTTTCAAAATGTAATTCAAATTTGACTCCCAAATAACTAAAAACAATATGAATTAGTGGTTGGAGTACAGGACTTATCTGTGCTACAGTAAGTCCTTCACAGGTCCAACAAGTCAGTCGCCATCTATGCAGAAAATTGTAATACTGTACCATATTTTCACAATGCAAAATATCCAGGATGAAGACTATGGCTAGGTCCCTATTGGCACCCCATTTGGGACGGCCACTAGGGCCTACATACTGTACGTGACCTGAAGAGCTGATCACCTTTAAGAAAACAACATAAAAGATGAACGGAGCAAAGTTCATAAAACTCTTTACACTTCAAATTATCGCAAACCATAAAAATCAAATCCTTTATAAATAAATGAGCATTTCAATTAAATAGATACTGTATGTGAGTAGTAGCGAAGAAAATGTATAATATCCATTGCTTTTACAGTCTCTCTAAACATTTATCAGTGTTTGTTAAACCTGCAGGTATTACATAACTAGCCTTTTCCAGTTAACACACTGGTAACAGTGTTAGACCCAGACCACTCTTGTCATTCTTTCCTGCTACATAGACTGCATCTCTCTATGGGAGTGTCAACCCAGCCCAGCTTGTATAGAACAAGGTCATATTTACAAAATATTCTGTCACAAATGCTCTGTAAGTAAAAAGTGTCTATGTTTTGTTCTCCTTGTGCTGGATGAAGGTCTCAAGAGGGCACTGGAAACCACTGGAAATGATAGGACCACCCTCACTGTAAATACATAGGTAACGATGATGATGATGATGATGATGATGATGAAAACCTAGTGGAGTCAGGTGTCTCTCTGGTGGTTGAACGACAGACAAATGAGCAGAAATTGAGGGAGCAGAGACTGGTTCATGTTTATGTTGTAGTGTAGTGAGTCATTTGTTGATTTCTTGCTGGACAGAAGTCTTGTGAACTTATAGGAGTGCTGAACTCCAAATCAACCTCTAGCGCCATACTTAGGGGAGAAGTGATCCAATGCTGTATCCCACTATAGGGCCAAACTGTACTATTCTGGCTTGGATATCCTCCCTAGCACAGTTCCAGCAACTATGGTGGATGCGTAACCAGGCCAACCCATAGTTTTGCCCTATAGTGTCAATCAGGCACCAGTGTTCTCACATTGTCTCCTCAGCAGCGTCGAGGGGAGGAGGGGTACTTGGTCTTCAGGCCCTCCTTGAAGCTGCGGAAGAGCAGGCGGTTCCTTCGGTTCTCCTCGTCCTTCCTGCTGTGGAACTCACCCTGAACTTTGAACCCTTTGTGCACCACAAAGGCAGAGTTCAGCACGGAGAACCTGTAGCCCGCCACATGGAGCTCACAGGCCTGGGGAGGGAAGAGGAGAAGAAGAGGGGGACAATGAGGTAAGGGGGGGGACAACATGAAATGGTGATAATTCAACTAAAAGTTAAGTATTTATATTATTTGTGTATAATGTAGAGTGCCTTCGGAAAGTATTCAGACCCCTTGACTTTTTCCACATTTTCTTAGGTTACAGCCTTATTCTAAAATGTATTAAATTATTTTCCCCCCCTCATCAATCTACACACAATTCCCCATAATGACAAAGCAAAAACAGGTTTTTAGAAATGTTTGCTAATTTATTAAAAATAAAAAACTGAAATATCACATTTACATACACATTTACAGTTGAAGTCGGAAGTTTACATACACTTAGGTTGGAGTCATTTAAACTTGTTTTTCAACCACTCCACACATTTCTTGCTAACAAACTAAAGTCGGTTAGGACATCTACTTCGTGCATGACACAAGTAATTTTTCCAACAATTGTTTACATACAGATTATTTCACTTATAATTCAATGTATCACAATTTCAGTGGGTCAGAAGTTTACATACACTACGTTGACTGTGCCTTTAAACAGCTTGGAAAATTCCAGAAAATTATGTCATGGCTTTAGAAGCTTCTGATAGGCTAATTGACATCATTTGAGTCAATTGTAAGTGTACTTGTGGATTTATTTCAAGGCCTATCTTCAAACTCAGTGCCTTTTTGCTTGACATCATGGGAAAATCAAAAGAAATCAGCTAAGACCTCAGAAAAAAATGTGTAGACCTCCACAAGTCTGGTTCATCCTTGGGAGCAATTTCCAAACGCCTGAAGGTACCACGTTCATCTGTACAAACAATAGTATGCAAGTATAAACACCATGGGACCACGCAGCCATCATACCGCTCAGGAAGGAGACACGTTCTGTCTCCTAGAGATGAACGTACTTTGGTGCGAAAAGTGCAAATCAATCCCAGAACAACAGCAAAGGACCTTGTGAAGATGCTGGAGGAAACAGGTACAAAGTATCTATATCCACAGTAAAGCGAGTCCTATATCGACATAACCTGAAAGGCCGCTCAGCAAGGAAGAAGCCACTGCTCCAAAACCGCCATAAAAAAGCCAGACTACGGTTTGCAACTGCACATGGGGACAAAGATCGTACTTTTTGGAAAATGTCCTCTGGTCTGATGAAACAAAAATAGAACTGTTTGGCCATAATGACCATCGTTATGTTTGGAGGAAAAAGGGAGTACTTGCAAGCCGAAGAACACCATCCCAACCGTGAAGCACGGGGGTGGCAGCATCATGCTGTGGGGGTGCTTTGCTGCAGGAGGGCCTGGTGCACTTCACAAAATAGATGGCATCATGAGGAAGGAAAATTATGTAGATATATTGAAGCAACATTTCAAGACAGTCAGGAAGTTAAAGCTTGGTCGCAAATGGGTCTTCCAAATGGACAATGACCCCAAGCATACTTCCAAAGTTGTGGCAAAATGGCTTAAGGACAACAAAGTCAAGGTATTGGAGTGGCCATCACAAAGCCCTGACCTCAATCCTATAGAGAATTTGTGGGCAGGAATGAAAAAGCGTGTGCGAGCAAGGAGGCCTACAAACCTGACTCAGTTACACCAGCTCTGTCAGGAGGAATGGGCCAAAATTCACCCAACTTATTGTGGGAAGCTTGTGGAAGGCTACCCGAAACGTTTGACCCAAATTAAACAATTTAAAGGCAATGCTACCAAATACTAATTGAGTGTATGTAAACTTCTGACCCACTGGGAATGTGATGAAAGAAAGAAAAGCTGAAATAAATCATTCTCTCTACTATTATTCTGACATTTCACGTTCTTAAAATAAAGTGGTGATCCTAACTGACCTAAGACATGGAAGTTTTACTAGGATTAAATGTCAGGAATTGTGAAAAACTGAGTTTAAATGTATTTGGCTAAGGTGTATGTAAACTTCCGACTTCAACTGTACATATACTCAGTACTTTGTTGAAGCACCTTGGGCAGCGATTACAGCCTCAAGTCTTCTTGAGTATGACGCTACAAGCTTAGCACACCTATATTTGGGGAGTTTCTCCCATTCTTCTCTGCAGATCCTCTCAAGCTCTGTCAGGTTGGATGGAGACCATTGCTGCACAGCTATTTTCAGGTCTCTCCAGAGATGTTCGATCGGGTTCAAGTCCGGGATCTGGCTGGGCCACTCAAGAACATTCAGTGCCTTGTCCCGAAGCCACTCCTGCGTTGTCTTGGCTGTGTGCTAGGGTCGTTGTCCTGTTGGAAGGTGAAACTTCGCCCCAGTCTGAGGTCCTGAGTGCTCTGGAGCAGGTTTTCATTAAGATCTCTGTACTTTACTCCGTTCATCTTTGCCTCAATCCTGACTAGTCTCACAGTCCCTGCCGCTGAAAAACATCCCCACAGCATGATGCTGACACCACCATGCTTCACCGTAGGGATGGTGGCAGGTTTCCTCCAGACGTGACGCTTGGCATTCAGGCCAAAGAGTTCAATCTTGGTTTCATCAGACCAGATCATCTTTTCTCATGGTCTGAGAGTCTTTAGGTGCCTTTTGTCAAACTCCAAGCGGGCTGTCATGTGCCTTTTACGGAGGAGTGGCTTCTGTCTGGCCACTCTACTATAAAGGCCTGATTGGTGGAGTGCTGCAGAGATAGTTATCCTTCGGGAAGGTTCTCCCATCTCCACACAGGAACTCTAGAGCTCTGTCAGAGTGACCATTGGGATCTTGGTCACCTCCCTGACCAAGGCCCTTCTCCCACGATTGCTCAGTTTGGACGGGCGGCCAGCTCTAGGAAGAATCCAAATTCTTCCATTTAAGAATGATGGAGGCCACTGTGTTTTTGGGAACTTTAAACGCTGCAGAATGTTTTTGCTACCCTTCCCCAGATCTGTGCCTCAACACAATCCAGTCTCGGAGCTCTACGAACAATTCCTTCGACCTCATGGCTTGGTTTTTGTTCTGACATGCAATGTCAACTGTGGGACCTTATATAGACAGGTGTGTGCCTTTCCAAATCATGTCCAATCAATTGAATGTACCACAGGTGGACTCCAATCAAGTTGTAGAAACATCTCAAGGACGATCAATGGAAACAGGATGCACCTGAGCTCAATTTCGAGACTCATAGCAAAGGGTCTGAATACTTATGTAAATACGGTATTTCTGTTTGTTTTTGTTAGCAAACATTTCTAAAAACCTGTTTTCGCTTTGTCATTATGGAGTATTGTGTGTAAATTGATGAGGATTTTTATATATTTAATCTATTTTAAAATGAGGCTATAACGTAACAAAATGTGGAAAAAGTCAATGGGTTTGAATACTTTCCGAAGGCACTGTATATTTTACTGCAGTGCAAGGTTTTCTGCAGGGTACTGTGTCAGTTGATGTAATGAAGCCCTAACTGTGTGCAACCATACACACACGTCTCCTCTCCACTGCACTCTAAGAGTACCCGGCTACCCATATCCATACAATACATACCTGGCTGATGCGGTTGAAGCCGTACTGCCTGAAGTTCTCGTCGTACAAGGGCACGGTGCGGGGCCCGATATAGAAGGGCTCCCAGGGGTCCACCCAGGATAACGTATAGGCCACGTCCAGGGGCCCCAAACCCTGGCGGTGTCTGTTCACCCACTGAGAGTAGTTTGTAGGGGCCTGGCACCGCGGGCACAGCTCCTCGTAGAAGGGCCTCACCTCGCCCACCTGGTACAGCTGCACCAGCTCCGACTTGGTGGCGGGCATCTTGCGTACGTGGCGGATCTCGAAGGCGGGCAGTACGAAGACCTCGTCCGTGGCGGGTTCACGTCTCATGACCAGCGCCAGGAACTGCTGGTGGAGGTCGGCACTGGGTGCCATGTCGATGTCGATGACCAGGATGTAGTTGGCTTCCGTGCCGCCACGGGCAACGTTCCGAAGGAGATTATTCGGGTAGGAGACGTTTCCTTTTCCACCGATGGCGTAGTTCTGGTATTTGTCTCGGTGCGTCTCGAGCCTGGCGAAAACAGCGGCACAGTCCTCAAGCCCGGTGAAATGCTCCCGGTCCTGCTCCGGGAAACTGGCCATCTGCCCAGAGTGGCACACCAAGTGGAAGTCCACCAAGGCCTGGATTTGAGGGCAGAAGATGCTGAGGGCGTAGACCAGGGCTGTGGCAAACTTGACATCTTGGCCGTGAGCGAATATGGCCACTGAGAGAGGGTTTTGCCACCTTTCCACTAAAGAATTCAGGTGATGCAAATTGTTGATGGATGTGTGCGTTGCTAAGGCCAAGAAGTGAGAGCTCGCATCCGCTCCTGGCTTCTGATTGGTAGAGAAATCGCTTTTGATCAAGTTCTTGTACACGCGGTATTGCCCGCTGGCATCAAAGATACCCCCTGTGGACAAAGAGTACCTGAGACGCTCTTTCCGTGAATTTATCTCCGGGTGGGCATTTTTCTTGCCAGAGCTCCCGAAAAGCTCTGAGTATCGGTAGCGCTGCTGCTTACCGTGCAGTTTCGATAGGAAGGAGAGGTAGATCATTTGTAAGAGTGCCACGAGCACCAGAGCGCCGAGCACCACTTTGAACACCGAACATTTCTTAGAGAAATGCATTCCCGACCATTACATGTACACCACATGCAACAAGTCAAAAATACTTGAGCAATATGCCCCAGGAAGGTATTAAATCTACCACTGCTTGCTAGTTAGCTAGCTACACGGCGCTAGCTAGCTAATTTGGCACTTTGGATACGTGGGGGGCTCGACTATCTCGTGTCGTTGACACCACGCATTTTAGATCGTGAAATCATTGTATGTACCTCCTTCATATCTGATGCTATACGGTTCTGTCAATCTCATAGCGTTTCAGCAACATCAACAACCCATTAGGGCATTTGGAGAAGGGGCGCCTGTGATGTTGTGGCGCATGTCTATGCGCTTTTCATATTACCACGAACCCTAGAATAGAAGGGCATGTCAAGTTTGACATAATGGACCATTTATTGTGTTCGCAGCAAACAGCTGCACGTTCAAATATGCTATGCGGCTAGCTAGCACTTTTATGAAAATGGTCTCTTGAATAACATAAACTGGTGCAGCTGTACCAGGTGGGCGAGTTGAGGCCCTTCTACGAGGAGCTGTGCCCGTAGTGCCAGGCCCCCACAAACTACTCTCAGTGGGTGAACAGACACCGCCAGGGTTTGGGGCCCCTGGACGTGGCCTATACGTTATTCACATTTACATACGTTATCCTGGGTGGACCCCTGGGAGCCCTTCTACATCGGGCCCCGCACCGTGCCCTTGTACGACGAGAACTTCAGGCAGTACGGTTTCAACCGCATTAGCCAGGTATGTAAAATACATTATTTTTAAAGCGCTAGTTTGCCATGCATTTGAGATAAGTTGTATTTTCGAGCAATGTGATGACTCAGAGGACGAGGTGGCCGAGTGGTTAAGGCGATGGACTGCTAATCCATTGTGCTCTGCACGCGTGGGTTCGAATCCCATCCTCGTCGACAATTATTTTCGCATCTCACGAATAGTAGTGGTGTAACGTAACTAGCTAGTTTGAACAGTACTTGAATGAACACTATCTGGCAAATTATCCTTCTCCGTGTTTGTAGAAAATGAAGACGATCTTGGTCAAAACCACCAGTGCCTTTGCCGCTTATGAAACTATTCTAACGTTACATTAAAACATATGTTGCGAATAAGTATAGCTAAACTATTTAACTAAATTGGGATAGATGTATGAATGACCGCTTATAGACACAGTACCAAGACCTGTGTAGTTCCATCACCTACCATGGACACAAAATCCAAACCTTATTCATTGCCCAAAGCCAAAGAAAGTTATGAACTATATATAGTGTGCTATTTTATGGGTACTGTATGAACCGGTATCTTGCATTAGAGACCTCGTTAACGTACCTCTCTAACAAGTACTGTATAGTTTACTTGCGCAGGGGGGTGGGATGGCATGCCATAGCTCTGTTCATGACAGCTGGTAGGTTCTCTGTTCTGAGACCAGTGTATCGGCAGATGTCTTCCAGGTATTTGCCCATGAAAGGGGCCCAACAGTAAGTAGTACGAGACTGCTGGCGGCCAGCTAAAGATGCCTGAAACAGTGACCACCAGCAAACTGTATGTATAATATATTACTTATATCTGTATATTATGCAAATACAGGCGAAAAGCAGCAGACATCAGAAAACATGTTTTGCATTGTTTTTTTTTTATATTCATAAACATTCACACAAAAAACTAATTTTCTCCACACAACTACATGGTGATAGATAATGTAGGCTAGGGCAGTGTGCTTCAGATAATTTGGGGGCACTTAAGACTATAGCACTGAATTTGCTCTGTCAGAGACTGGAAGTGTCTGAAATGGCACCCTGGGCAAAAGTAGTGCGCTATATAGGGAATAGACTGCCGTTTGGGACGTAAATTTTATGTTATCCATCTACAACAGATGCTCTGGGCACAGTGTTTTTTCCCTCAACACTTTAAGCTGCAATATGTAACTTTCTGGGCGACTGACCAAATTCACATATAAATGTGTGTTACAGATCTGTCATTATCGTTGAACGCAAGTCTAAGAAGCTGTAGATCTGTTCTATGTGCACTATTTCTCTGCTTCCTGTTCTTAAGTTTGATTTTTGTGTCTTTTACTTTAGGTTTTATACAACAGCATCCAACAGCTGGAAATACAATATTTTTGGTTATGGAAAAATATATTTCACAGCGGTTTAGATGGTACAATGATTCTCTACACTACACTTGCTTGTTTTGTCACAAACTGAAATTACGCGAACTACTATAATTTTTGTAATGAGGAAATGGCGGAGCCATTTCTGCATAGTGCACCTTTAAGAAAGATTGAAATGATACAGTGTGTTGTTTGGGAATTGTGTTTTCCCAATCAGATTGTCATTCCTTTTTCAAGCATTATTTTACAGCATGCCAGAGACAAACCTCTCAAATACAGAGCCACCAACAACAGGATCATAATGTACATTGAAATATGACTGACAATAGAGTATAAATAAACATCAAATCAATGTGACTAAGACAATATATGGTCATCAAGAAGGCATGTTGTCTTTTACAACAATCATCCAATAAGATTTTGATGAAACACTGTCTTGAGTAAAAGGCGAAAGGCTTGTAAGTAAACCAGAGTGTAAGTGAAATGTTGGCTAAGTTTTGTTGAACAATAGGTGAAAAGGGATCACTGATCTGAATTGAATGTTCTGGATAATCTGGCCATTGTGACATTGGTTTATTATATAATTTCCTTCATGCAAGACACACGTCAAACTCTGCCCTTGAAATGCCTTCCAGGATCTGTGCTGACTCGATGCTCGATGGCATTCTGCACAATTTCCTATCGTACTAAAGTCTCTACACACAAAGCTACGAAACTAGAACGCCGGCGCCGCCTTTAGAACGGCCCCCTTCGCCCGCATTGGAGGATGCTGCCGATTTGCCCTGTCCTTCCTCTCCTTCTCCCACCAATCGGATGTTGTATTTTTCCCGGTACTCCGTGAGCTCCCGACCTTTTATCTGCATCTGTGTGTTGAGGGACTCTACAATCTTTGATATCTGTAAGGAAAAGAGAGGGGATAGCAGAATGTTAATCATGATGCATGATCAGCAGTGATTTAGTTTTACAAGATAATATTGCAACAACCTATAGCCTTGGTAGTTATGTACACTACCGGTCAAAAGTATTAGAACACCTACTCATTCAACGTTTTTTCTTTATTTTTTACTATTTTCTACATTGTAACTACATCAAAACTATTAAAAAACACATATGGAATCATGTAGTAACCAAAAAAGTGTTAAACAAATTTTATATTTGAGATTCTTCAAATAGCCACCCTTTGCCTTGATGACAGCTTTGCACACTCTTGGCATTCTCTCAACCAGCTTCATGAGGTAGTCACCTGGAATGCATTTCAATTAACAGGTGTGCCTTCTTAAAAGTTAATTTGTGGAATTTCTTTCCTTCTTAATGTGTTTGAGCCAATCAGTTGTGTTGTGACAAGGTATACAGAAGATAGCCCTATTTGGTAAAATACCAAATCCATATTATGGCAAGAACAGCTCAAATAAGCAAAGAGAAACGACAGTCCATCATTACTTTAAGACATGAAGGTCAGTCAATACGGAACATTTCAAGAACTTTGAACGTTTCTTCAAGTGCAGTCGCAAAAACCATCAAGCGCTATGATGAAACTGGCTCTCATGAGGACCGCCACAGAAATGGAGGACCTGTGAGTTACCTCTGCTGCAGAGGATAAGTTAATTAGAGTTACCAGCCTCAGAAATTGCAGCCCAAATAAATGCTTCACAGAGTTCAAGTAACAGACACATCTCAACATCAACTGTTCAGAGGAGACTGTGTGAATCAGGCCTTCATGGTCGAATTGCTGCAAAGAAACCACTACTAAAGGACACCAATAAGAAGAAGAGACTTGCTTGGGCCAGGAAACACGAGCAATGGACTTTAGACCGGTGGAAATGTGTCCTTTGGTCTGGAGTCCAAATTTGAGATTTTTGGTTCTAACCGCTGTGTCTTTGTGAGACGTGATGTGTGTGAACAGATGATCTCTGCATGTGTATTTCCCACCTTAAAGCATGGAGGAGGTGGTGTTATGGTGTGGGGGTGCTTTGCTGGTGACACTGTCTGTGATTTATTTAGAATTCAAGGCACACGTAACCAGCATGGCTACCACAGCATTCTGCAGCGATACGCCATCCCATCTGGTTTGGGCTTAGTGGAACTATCAATGACCCAACACACCTCCAGGCTGTGTAAGGGCTATTTTACCAAGACGGAGAGTGATGGAGTGCTGCATCAGATGACCTGGCCTCCACAATCCCCCGACCTCAACCAAATTGAGATGGTTTGGGATGAGTCAGACCGCAGAGTGAAGGAAAAGCAGCCAACAAGTGCTCAGCATATGTGGGAACTCCTTCAAGACTGTTGGAAAAGCATTACAGGTGAAGCTGGTTGAGAGAATGCCAAGAGTGTGCAAAGCTGTCATCAAGGCCAAGGGTGGCTACTTTGAAGAATCTTAAATATAAAATATATTTTGATTTGTTTAACACTTTTTTGGTTACTACATGATTCCATATGTGATATTTCATAGTTTTGATGTCTTCACTATTATTCTACAATGTAGAAAATAGTAAAAAGAAAGAAAAACCCTTGAATGAGTAGGTGTTCTAAAACTTTTGACCGGTAGTGTATGTTAAAGAGAAGACGCACCATAATTAACGTCGGTCGTGTGCAGTAGATTATGTGCTGGGTGTCGACGAACGGTAGTGATTTAACATGTAGAATCGTCAGGAAATAAAAATGAAATAATGGCCGGCATTCTTGTCTGAGGCGATAGGACGGCCACCTACTGTTTTAAAGTACACTCGGCCGTCAGTTGCTCTAGTGCGTTTCCTCTATTAAAAACACTCCCAAGCGATTTGACCCTCTTGGGAACGTTATGTGGCTAGTGTGTTTGTACTGTTGTTTAGCTGGAGTGCTTTGGACCCAGAAGGTTAGAGGTTTGCTTCCCCAGTTGGACTATGCCCATAGGCCACCACATCATGTACATATTATGTACATATTGACAGTTGATATATTAATGGTATCTTACCATCAATCTTATTTTAGACAGCCCTTTTTACAACAGCAGTCGTTACAAAGTGCTTTACAGCAACCTCGGATTATACCCCAAAGAGCAAGCAAAGCAGCTTACCTGTTCTTTATTGCTTCCCAGAGCTGGTAAGACTTCCTTAACCGTCCTCTCTACTAGCACCCCGCCCACCAGTCGGAAGCACTTCCTGGTTGGGTCCACATCTTTTAGGGTCTCGATGACTAGGCTAAGAAAAAAGAGGGAAGTTGTGAGAGGAATGTAATATTAAGACATGAAGCTCCTCCCCTCTGACCTTTTCCTCCAATGCGTTTTGAGAGGGAGGCGAGGAGAGGAAATTAGGAATCCAGGGAAGACTTGATTCACCCCCTAGTGTCCGAACATCTCATCTTTAACACCTTACAGACTGAACAATGATTACTCCTCTCTGTGGCCAAGTCCACAGTTAAGTCCACTGAGGTGAACAGTGAGTGAAATAGTACTGTAGTTACCTGTGCTCGTTGATCTCCATCTCCAGCTCTGCAGCCTTGGAGGCCATGCTGCGCTGCTCTGAGCGCATCCTCTGGAATGCAGCCACAACCTTTTGAACACACCAAATACATCACATTCACTCATTATAATATGTGCCATTTAACAAACCCTTTTATACAAAGTGACTTAAATCTGGTGACCTGCGGAAGGCCTGCGTGGGCAACAAGTTTAGTCAGTGTCAAAGCTCTCTTACAGTAGTGCATGCATACATTTTCGTATCCGGGTCCCTAGTGGGAATCAAACCCATGATCCTAGCGTTGCAAGCGCCATGCTCTACCAACTCAGGCAGCCACAATACACACAGATTTCTGAACTTACATTAGACTGAACAAAGTTGCAAAAAGCCTCGTTATATAGGCCTACCTGGAAAAGGAAATATCATTAGACCATTTATTGATTAGCTATAAGTAAATACAATAGTCGTTTATTTGTGATTTGTCAAACTGGCTGTATTACTAATGCGGTTGTGTTTGCCACTGGTTGGCAAGGGAGAGCGACGCACTAGTAGCACGAACAACAGTACTGAATACTGTACTGATAGAAACCTAGTCAGGCTGATAGATTGCAGTTAGCTAAGATTATTATAAACTCAATGAGGTTATGTTGTGAATACGACTGATACCAGACTTGGCCTCTTAATCATAAAATATCAGTTTTGAGGAACACACTAGTAAGAAGCAGACGATGGTAAGGGAGCGAGCTAGATAGCTAGCTAGCTAGATGCGTGACTGGCAAGTCCGGGTTTGTATCTCAAAGTCCGCAACTATTAAAAAGCATTTGCTAACAAAACATGAATTTTCTGACACTGAAGGATTTAAAGGAGAGTGAGGATACCTGCTCGGCCGATGGCCCTGATTGTTTACCCCCGGTATTGTTGCTGGGTTTGCTAACCGTGCTGCTGTTGGCTGCCATCTTGGAAGGGTGTCGCTAGTGGAGTGGGCTGAGGGCCCAAAACGTACCATCTTCAGCTGTCTCGTGTGATTGCCTGTTAGGAAAACCGTAATCAACACAACACACGAACAATGTCGTACTAGCTAGTCTCGTAGTCGTGTAATTTGGCGCCGCAAACACAACGCATGCAGTACAGTAGGTAGTTACATTGTTGATGTTTTCATACATTACTGACTGGATTTTGCATTAACTTGAAATTAAAACAGAGTCCAAAGTACAGCACAAGCAAAGAAGAGACTTCTCTGGTGTTGCTCAGTCGGGTACAGACACCTTTGGTTTGACACTTGCGTCAAGCCAATGCTCGTGGTGAGGTGCAGTTTGAGAAGAACTCCGGTGAAACATTTACTGGACTGTCATTCGTCTTGGGGCTCGAACTACATTGGGGTGCATCACAGGTAATTACACGGTCAATCTTTTAACTGACAACTGAAAGTTGTTTACAATGCATGCATCTGTTACCATAGCCCAAGATCCCTTTTGAATTGGTAATTCTAAGATGAAACTACTTCATGCCTCTGTTTTCATTCAATAATTCATTTTCTGTCAAGGTTTACAGTACTAGTGTCACTGACTTGTAAATGTAGGTCAATTAGTAATGTTCAGCTATTATAACTAGTCACAGATTTTTGACCCCTTGTTACACTAACATTAACCCTTTACATGCTTGACGTCATCTAAACTCAAGTGTGTCTTTCTTTCCAGGATGTCATCATCGCCTCATCCAGTGGCAGCGGTGTGCCAGGTGACCGCAACCCCTGACAAGGAGGCCAACTTCACCGCCTGCAAGCGATTGGTGCAGGCGGCAAAAGAGGGTGGAGCCAGCATGGTTTTCCTACCTGAGGGGTTTGACTACATCGGCTCTAGTCGAGAGGAGACCCTGAATATGTCTGAGAGGCTAACGGGAGACGTGATCTCACGCTACACCCTGCTGGCCAAGTGAGTACTACTAGTACTAGCCACAGAGTGTGGTTGTCTATTCTATTCATTTCTATTACATCCTAGTCTAATAATAATTCTGGAATGGGGAGACTTCATCGCACTTGTTTTGTTATTGATTAGTGCTTTTGCAGTTAATCCTCATCTGTCCTTTCTTAGGAAGCTGAGCGTGTGGCTCTCTCTTGGAGGGTTTCATGAGAGAGGGCATGACTGGGAGATGGACAGGCGAATCTACAACAGCCACATCATCATCAATGAAAAGGGTATTAACATACAAACACACACACACACTCATACACACACACACACACAAATACTGAAGTGCTGACACTTTCTCTTAACCCTACAGGTGATATAGTGTCCGTATACAGGAAGTCCCACTTGTTTGATGTGGAGATGCCAGGAAGAGGTGTGTCCTTAAAAGAGAGTGCCTTCACCATACCTGGATCCAGCCTCATTCCTCCAGTCCAAACTCCCATTGGCAAGGTCATTATATGATTCCACCAATCCAGCTCTCATTGAATTGTTATTGCAACTAACCTCCATCTTTTTACACCAGATTCTATGATCTACCACCCCAGCATTCTGATTATTCACCAGCGTTCTGTCACTGTATTGTGTTCCAGGTGGGACTGGGTATCTGTTATGACCTGAGGTTCCCTGAGCTGTCATTGAGTCTGCTGCGACAGGGGGCGGAGATTCTGACCTACCCGTCAGCGTTCACTGTGGCCACAGGAGCTGCCCATTGGGAGGTGGGATAAATTGTTGCAGAAACACACATCTTCCTCTGTGTTGTACTATAATTTATACTAGCTACTATTTCTAGCACTGCTATTTCTATGTTTTAATACAAGTTATAACAGTGTTGTTCAAACCTGGTCCTGGGGACCCACGGGGTATGCAGGCTTTTGTTCCAGTCCAGTACTTACACGCCTGATTCAAATCATAAACTTCATTAGTTGATTCAGGGTCCTTAGTACTGGGCTAGAACAAAAGCCTGCAACCCCTGTGGATTCTACTCTTCAGGACCAGTGTTGAAGAATGTGGACCAATAGAAAACATGCTGCTCTTCTAACCACAGGTGTTGCTTCGAGCCAGAGCCATTGAGACCCAGTGCTTTGTCCTTGCCGCGGCCCAAGTGGGCAGTCACCACGAGAAACGTTCATCGTACGGCCATGCCCTGGCTGTGGACCCCTGGGGGGTGGTGATGGGGGACTGTGGAGGGGAGAACACAGGCATGGCTCTGGTGGAGATCGACTTGGAGAAGCTCAGGGACACACAAAGAAACATGCCTGTGCAGCAACATCGCAGAGACACCAGCTTCTACTACAGCTTGGGTGGAAAGGACTGAGAGTCAAAGTTTGTGTCCCAATTCTCCACACTTTTTCTTGGAAGTGTGCACTTGTGCACTCCCCCACATAGATTTAACAGCATAGGATTGATGTAAGCATGTGGCTATTACACCAATCCAATCATTTTTAATCCATGTGGGTAAATGCACATTTCAGGGAAAAGGGTGGAGAATTGGGACGTAGGCATGTTCCGGAAAAAACACTGGAAGAGCAGATTTACCATGTTACTGATGTCAATGTTGCTATGCTGTATACAACTAGTAGATGGTGCTATTAGTATGAGGCTTCTACACTGTTTTTTTTTTAATACCACAATCAGTAGTAATTTATTATCGATGCTGTATCTAATTTTTTTAGACTGTGATCGACTTTCTGGCTTTTTGATAAGAGAAACTAGATTTTCTAGCCACAATCCAATGTTAGCCATGACCAAGCCCAGGAGGACCAGAAGATATTCCTCTCTAACCAAATGCATGGGGGTTTCCAATAAAGCACTGTATGTGTGTGTTACGCTGGATTAAATGAGGACATGGATGAAATAATATCTGTTTAATAATACCTTTATTATGTAGGGCAAAAATCATTTGCTGCAAGAAATGTGGCATATGATCTTGTTTGACATCAAATATATAACGTTGCACTCTGACTATTCCCAATCCAATGTACTTGATGAAAAATAATAAGAATGGGTTGAAGTGGGCGATCAAGAAACCGGAAGTTAACGTCACTGATACAGGGTTTTGACCCCCACTAGACAGCACAGCCACAAAGTCGTACAAATTCATGAAAACAAACATTTACCTTTGGTCTTAATTTAACGTTAGGGTTAGTTATAAGGTTAGCAGTGTGGTTAAGGTTAGGTTTAAAATCAAATGTCCTAAGAAGCGAAATTGTAGAAATGGGCGGGGTTTATTACTTTATTGTATGTGATAACTAGTGACGACCCACAGGAACGGGACAGAAAAAAACATGGGGAGAATGTGAAATATATTTTAGTAAAAACTCTTCAGTTTCTACTCAAGAAAAGGATGATTCGATCTGTCCCGGGTGGAATAGGGATTGAAAAGGTAAGGTATGTTGCTGGTGCACACCGCGGTGTGATGAGGTTATATTTTACACTCCATCGTAACTACCCGTAGGCAATTTTAACTGAATACAGGTTGCTCATCTCTCCATGTATTATGCAGTAAATCATTTTCACCACATATTCAGCATATGATGCATTTATAGATACATTTGACAAGTCAGTTATGCATATAATAAGAAATCGCGTTGTCAATTTCACCCTGCCAAATGGTGGAGTTACATCAAAATCGAATCAGGCCCCCCAACTGATGTTATAAAGGAGCGCTCGAGCCCCTGCCAGTCGTATCTTGTTGACTACCTTGGTAGTTAGCTAGCAAAATTCGAGTAGGTTTTTATATCATACTACAAGACAGTTATTCACAGATAAATCGTACTTATTTGTGGTTCTAACTAGCTGGCTGTATCTTTTATGTTAAATTTAGGATGATGTCATTGTAAACTATAACAAACATTCGTTGTATCATCCAGAAACCCTACTGAACTAGCTACAAAAAAAAATCATAGCACCCCCATGGCATGATACATCAGAAAGGCGCGTGATGACAGATACTGTAGTTGCAGTGGAACTTTGCATTTTCATGCTTATTTAGTGGCAAGGTAGCTTACACAGTAAAACGGAGATACATAGTTTGTATTGCATGAAGATCTTATGGCATAAATCTATATGGCGGTATTGCATAGTGGTATTTATTTTTCCTTCCATACATACACCCATATATAGTCCTATGTATCACGTGATTATTACCATACCATAACTAAATTAATGGAGCTGTGTTTTACATACTGCGAAGTATGATGCTAGGGTGAGTATGGGGCATATGTTGGCCTCTGCATGTGAGCAACAGGAAAGAACCTCGGGCCTCACCCACAATTACTTTGGGTGAACATTTGCGTTTTTAGGAAAGTCGATGTCTTTCTCTAGTTTCTGCTCATATTCATTTGCCCCATGCAGCTACAGGTAACTGCCAAAATAAAGGAAACACCAACATAAAGCGTCTTAATGGGGCATAGGGCCACCATGAGCCAGAACAGCTTCAATGCACTTTGGCATAGATTCTACAAGTGTCTGGAACAATTGGAGGGATGCGACACCATTCTTCCACAATAAATTCCATCATTTGGTGATTTGTTGGTGGTGGAAAACGCTGTCTCAGGCGCCGCTCCAGAATCTCCCGTAAGTGTTCAATTGGTGACTGAGACGGCCATGGCATATGGTTTACATCGTTTTAATGCTCATCAAACCATTCCGTGACCACTAGTGCCCTGTGGATGGGGGCATTGTCATCCTACGGGAGCATAGCCATGGTAGCCAAAATAATGGCCTGCCCAGCATTTTTATACATGACCCTTAGCATGATGGGATGTTCATTGCTTAATTAACTCAGGAACCACACTTGTCTTTTCACCAGTGCTGTATGATTAAGTTAGCCTGAGTCCTTCTGGAGCTCTTGTCCAGAGCATCGGTTGGCGTCCACAGTGCTTGAAGTGGACAGAAATAGGTGCCTGCTGGTACTCTTTATATTATTTAGGTGCAGGGCGGCATTCATAGTATTTAAGATACTATATTCACGTCCATTTTCGGTGTTCCATCTATGACAGTGCTGACATGTTATTGAAGAATCATCAGTTTTGTACTCTCACTTCTACAGTGTCACAACACAAGTTCCTGCCCCGTTGCTTATAGATGGTCTGGTATATTTCTACATCTTTTTTGCTGGATCAGCTCTCAAAGTAAGCACTTCCTCTTTTTCTTCAGATGTACCAGGCCTTCCTTTTGAACGTTCTGCTTGGGGAATGGGGATAGACAACACTGTTTGAGGAGGGTGCTTCACCATTATGGTCTGATTCCTAAAATACGCAGCATAATGCAAGCTTAGAGAGCTTGGAAAACGTTTTTGTTTTAGGTTTCTCACAACTTGCAATTGAACAGTATTGCATTATAAGGCTATACCCTCGATTATTACAGTAGGTAGGTTTGGGGATGATCAACGTAATAGGTGCTATTAGTAGGGGAGGGATAAATAAGCATTGAAAAATAGTAGTATAGAAAAATTGCTTTTATTTTGTTTGGAGGTGTGTCAAGTCAACCTGTAGTGTTGGCAGTGGGGACTATGCCTTACAGGAGGTGTGATCATATCACTGAGAGATGGGCAAAACGCTGAGTCATATCCCAGCAACAGTCTCCCCTGGCAACACGTTGCTCCTTGACTACTGACAGAAGAGGCCTGCTTTCTCTCCTACTCTATAAGTTGTGGAACTAACCTGGCTCGTTTTGTACCTCAGATAGATGATGATAATAATGCTGTTTTGCCACTCAAACACATCTGTTCTACAAACCTCTCACTCCTCATACACATTCTCTCAAATGTCAGAGTGAAAATTGATAGGGATCATGTATCCATTGTAGCAGGGTTGGGGGCAATTCCATTTAAATTACAGTCAATTCAGGATGAACACTGAAATTCCAATTCTCTTCAATACTTTCAATAAATCTTATTTTATTGGAATTTGGTTTACTTTCTGAATTGACTGGAATTAAAATGGAATTGACCCCAACACTGCATTTTAGTAGCTGTTTTATAAAGTCATCGTCCTGTCAAGTTTAACCTAATGCTGTATTTGTTCTGATATGAGATCAAAAACTTAGCCTTAGTGTGTGGTAAGCAACTTCATGTACCTGACATCTGTTGGATTGAAGTGTATAAAGATACTTAGCCTATTTATGATAGATAATTTCATACCCTTTTGGTTTGCCACATCAGGCTGGTTCTGAGACTCCCCTGGGAGTGTTCATTTCACTATTGACTCTTATTGGGCTGTTCTAAAATATAAACTTTCCCTCTGTCTATAATGAAGCCTGAAGGTTGTTTAAATTGACCAAAATGTTCACGACTTTACCTCAACCTTGTGAAAAGGTGAGAGGAACAAACATACACCTCTCCAGACTGGGTGGGAACAGACAGTTCCATGTGGAAATGTAACAACATTTAAATTATATGTCAAAAATATATGTCCTTCAAATAGCCTACCATTTCTTTGTACCACAATTCAGGGAATACAAAATTCCAATTGCCATTTTTGTTAAATTTTGACACGGAACGACCTAGTCATTGTAGGTTTTTGTCTTATTGAGACTCCAGCTGAGTGTGTTCACAGCTTGGTGGGCACTGGGCCTAGCAAGTTCATGACCGCAGGACCTGGTGGCTTGGTGGGCACTGGGCCTAGCAAGTTCATGACCGCAGGACCCGGTGGCTTGGTGGGCACTGGGCCTAGCAAGTTCATGACCGCAGGACCCGGTGGCTTAGTGAGCACTGGGCCTAGCAAGTTCATGACCACAGGACCCGGTGGCTTGGTGGGCACTGGGCCTAGCAAGTTCATGACCGCAGGACCCGGTGGCTTGGTGGGCACTGGGCCTAGCAAGTTCATGACCGCAGGACCCGGTGGCTTGGTGAGCACTGGGCCTAGCAAGTTCATGACCGCAGGACCCGGTGGCTTGGTGAGCACTGGGCCTAGCAAGTTCATGACCGCAGGACCCGGTGGCTTGGTGAGCACTGGGCCTAGCAAGTTCATGACCGCAGGACCCGGTGGCTTGGTGGGCACTGGGCCTAGCAAGTTCATGACCGCAGGACCCGGTGGCTTGGTGAGCACTGGGCCTAGCAAGTTCATGACCGCAGGACCCGGTGGCGCAAGTTCATGACCGCAGGACCCGGTGGCTTGGTGGGCACTGGGCCTAGCAAGTTCATGACCGCAGGACCCGGTGGCTTGGTGAGCTCGCAGGACCCGGTGGCTTGGTGAGCACTGGGCCTAGCAAGTTCATGACCGCAGGACCCGGTGGCTTGGTGAGCACTGGGCCTAGCAAGTTCATGACCGCAGGACCCGGTGGCTTGGTGAGCACTGGGCCTAGCAAGTTCATGACCGCAGGACCCGGTGGCTTGGTGGGCACTGGGCCTAGCAAGTTCATGACCGCAGGACCCGGTGGCTTGGTGAGCACTGGGCCTAGCAAGTTCATGACCGCAGGACCCGGTGGCTTGGTGGGCACTGGGCCTAGCAAGTTCATGACCGCAGGACCCGGTGGCTTGGTGGGCACTGGGCCTAGCAAGTTCATGACCGCAGGACCCGGTGGTTTGGTGGGCACTGGGCCTAGCAAGTTCATGACCACAGGACCCGGTGGCTTGGTGAGCACTGGGCCTAGCAAGTTCATGACCGCAGGACCCGGTGGCTTGGTGAGCACTGGGCCTAGCAAGTTCATGACCGCAGGACCCGGTGGCTTGGTGAGCACTGGGCCTAGCAAGCTCGTGACTACAGGAACAAGTGCCAAGATGAAAAAGACTCACACTTTTTAACCAAGAAGTAGAGCCCTCTTGGACTTGTTGGCATTCCTTCTAAAAACAAACATAATTTAATTTCCTGCTTTGATTTGATACAGCTCAAATTGATTTCTTAATTCAAGGTGAGAGGAGTGTTGTTAGCCTAGTGGTCCAGTCTGTTGGTGTATTAGCATGACAACAATAGAAAAGAGTAGGTTACTGTATATAACGTTTTGGGACCAGGCTAGTGAAATGTAGGCTCTGGTGCGTTTTCTCCATAGACACCTATGAGAAAATGTTGATGTAACAAGATGTGTGTCTGTCTCACATAGTAGTGTTCACAGAGCTGTGTCTGCAATGATTTATACTTGAATGAAACATAAGCTGTAGTGACATGTCCTTTTGCTTTTTCTGTTAAATGTTGATGAGTGTAAATGATCTGGATTAGGCCTAGAAGGAGGACTTCTGACTCTATTTCTTCCTGTCATAATGAGCTTGTGACTTGCATCTGTATATAGCCAAGTTATCGTTACTCATTGTGTATTTATTACTTTAAAAAAAACATTTCTATTATTTCTCTCTCTGCATTGTTGGGAAGGGCCCGTAAGTAAGCATTTCACTGTTAGTCTACACCTGTTGTTTACGAAGCATGTGACAAATACTATTTTATTTTCATTTCTGTTTAAAGAGAGAAGATACTAGACTATCTAATCTCCCCAAAAGAGTCAGTGACACCACTGCCAGCCTAAAATAAGTGATCAGAACAGTGAATCCAATATCCCTCACGCTCTCTGGCTGTTAGTTGGTGACTGGTCTACAGATTTCCTTTTCTCTCTCATCTTATTCAACTGTTACCATGCACCTGCAAAAAAGATAGCTCAGGTGTGCGAGTGCCTTTTTGAATTTTGACTCGTCTATAGATGAAATCAATTGCTGCCTGCCTTTTGATTTCATACGGTTCACTTTAGGATGAATTTAGTTCATTGCCCTGGGTCTGGTTGGGATGATGATACACTACACAGTTATATATGAAGTTAGTCTATGTGATTTAAACATTGTTAGCTCAACCTGCTTCCATTTCAACTCATAGGCCTAGCTTGTTTTACCACATGGGAAAAAGATCACGTCTTGCTACTTAAGACCAGAAACCATTGTTAGAATCATTAACCTGCTTATTCACAGTCATATAGGCTAGCTAGTAGGTAGTGGAAAAAGATCACATCTTGCTGCATAAGACCAGAAACCATTGTTAGAAGAATCATTAACCTGCGTATTCAGTCAGCTAGTAGCTATCCTATCTTTGATGATCTAGCTAAGATGTTGGTGTATCAGCCCTTCCTCTCAGGTTCTCATCACATACGCTGCTGCTATTTTTTTATTTTTAGGGGGTAGATCAGCTTTAATATTGCAGATAGATTATAACTTCCATCAATGTAATTGTCTGCATCACTTCCAATCCCCCATATGTATTTTTTCTTAGTTTTTTCTCGCATATATATATATATATATATATATATATATATATATATATATATATATATATATATATATATATATATATATATATATATATATATATACATACACATACATATCCTTTAAAAATATATATATTTCCCTTTATTACTTTCCAACCCCACCATCCCTTCCCTAATTGGAGTAAACTAGTGAACAACAATGCTTAGGCCTCTACTTCATGCTTATACATACTATATACATTTTATGGACACAGTCACTAATTATATTTTGTTTGTTTTTACTCCTGAACTTCCTCCGATCATTTTCATGATGTCCATCTGGTATGCTTCTATATGCCATATCTTTCTAACTGTGCTCTTTCACAAAAGCTCACAATATATAACCTATATACTTATTATGGACACAGCATGTCTTACACTAGTTATCTTGTTGTTATTAGTTATTGTCATTAGTCCCATCCTTCAGCTCCATTCAACACCTCCCATCTATCTCTTAACACCATCCATATTGGATTTCTATTCGCCATATATCTTTCAACTGCACTGTGATGTTTTACAAAAGTTCTGAACATTTCTATTCTCATTGTTTCTACGGTTTGTGAATTGAAAATAAACATCTTTGCTAAAAGTATTATTATATTATTGATCGATTGACTATGACTTTTCAGATCACCCAATAGTGCTATCTGCAGGGTTAGCTCCAGGTAAATATTGCAATCCTTCAGCCATTCCTGGACCTGTGTCCAGAAACAAGCTACAAATGGACAGTACCAAAACTAATGATCTAATGATTCTGTCTCTTCACAGCCAAATCTGTAGAGCTGGGAAGATTTTATCCCCCATACAAATAACATTCTATTGGTAGCAAGAATTTTATATAATAATTTAAATTGAAAAATTCAAAATTTTGAATCCGGCGTTGTTTTGCGTATCAGTTCATAAACACTATGCCATGGAATCGGTACGTCAAAAATCTCTTCCCAACTATTTTACAATCTATATGGGACGGCTGTCAATCTTTTGGTCCTTAAATGAAACTGGTAAACTTTTTTTATTTATCACAATTTTCTTTAACCAATTATGTTCTTTAATGCAAGGCCGACAGACAAGTTCCTTACTTTTTCCTCCTTCCACGTTCCTCTTCCATTTTTGCGGTAATGCTGCAATTATTTGGTTGTAATTTTGGGTAGAGCAGACATTTCCATATGTTTTTGTTAGCTGCATGTGCGACATACAGTAACTCTACCATTCCTACCGATAATATCATTTACAAAGATTATACATTTTTTAAACATATTTTCTACAAAAAGAACGTTTTTTTTTTATCAATTAGTATATTTGAGTTTAACTACTATTTGTTGCAATATTTGTTCTGTCATTTCTGGAGGATTAAATTGAAATTGCAACCAACATTATATGGCTTGTTTTAGAAATAGTGATATTTGGGAGATTATTTCCTTTGCACGCTGCTGCTACTGTTTATTAGCTGTCACTTTATTCCTAGTTATATGTACATATCTACCTCAATTACCTCGTAACCCTGCACCTCGACTCTGTACTGGTACCCTGCGTATATAGCCAAGTTATAGTTACTCATTGTGTATCTATTATTACTTTTATTATTACGTGTTTTACTTTTCTATTATTTCTCTATTTTCTTTCTCTCTACATTGTTGGGAAGGGCCCGTAAGTAAGCATTTTACTGTTAGTCTACACCTGTTGCATACGAAGCATGTGAAGAATACCATTTTATTTGATTTCTGGTCTAGAAGGTGTTGTTTGCCCCTGCCAACACTAGGGGGCAAAAAAGTGAAGTTACTGTGCTCTAGGAGCATTGTGTTCCAAGCCAGCTTCACATCCTCACAGTACAGTGGGCAGGATGTGTCCACTCCTGTTCATGTGTGTGTCACTCTGTTCATCCTAGTCCCCAATCCAATAGGCCTACACACTCCTGGCTGGTTCTTCCCACACAGAAATGGTTTGTTTGTGTTCATGTATTTCCTCAAAATGGATACAGCATAAATGCCCCACATAACTGATGGACTGGAGAGGTAAACAAAAATATTTCTAATAGGAATCAATAACTCCATCTGAGTGGGGACCATATAAACAAAGGAACAAACACACAACGACAGAGTTCAATTTGAGATTCAGACAGAGAGGTGTCGTGTACAATGTGCAGGGCATACAGACTCATCACTCCTCTCTAGCACACACTCAGACACAGAATGGCCTTTAGGATGTTCACCACCAGGGCCCTCCATCATCACAGTCCTCCATACTGAAAGTAGAGAGATACAGCAGATGAGTTTACTGCTGTTCTTCCTGTCTGGGTCTGACAGCTCACACATGTCTCCTAATGACCTCTACCCCTTCCTCCTTCCTATCCCTCCTTCCTCCTTCCTATTCCTCCTTCCTATCCCTCCTTCCTCCTTCCTATCCCTCCTTCCTATCCCTCCTTCCGTCACCAACTATAAACAACCCTGCACTGAGGTTGGTACCAGGTTTGGAGTCAGACCTAATCTGAAACAGAAACCTTTACTAGACTCGGTCCCTCTGGTTCCAACTTCCTAACCAGCCAGCCTGTGGTCTGCCTGAAGGTGTGTGTGTGTGTGTGTGTGTGTGTGTGTGTGTGTTACGACAGGAACCACTACACAGGAACAGCTACAACAGCATCACCACAGTGCCCTGCCCTGCGATCTGAGTGTGTGTGTTCCCTCCACCAGGGCACTGCGTGTGTAGCGCGTAGCTAAATGGAGTCGGAGCAGCTCTTCAACAGGAACGGCTACTACAGGAACGGCTACAACAGCATCACCAGCGCCAGCAGCGACGAGGAGCTGCTAGATGGCGCAGGGGTTGTCATGGACTTCCACAACTCTGAGGACGACAACCTTCTGGATGGAGACGCCACCTCACCAGGTAGGCCCACTGCTAATCACTGCCGACTACGCCATCAGACCCCCATAACCCCCCATGGCGCTGGGTTACTGTTCCCAACGGAGATATCCATCCATCCAGCCATGCCACCCCATCCCAAAACATCCTCCATCAGATGTCTGCTGCCTCTTGACTTCAGTTCTGCTCCAATTCATACCGGTCATCTCCATACCTGCGATTGGTGGTTGCAAACTTACCCGCCCACCCGCCATCTTGTTTTTGTTTCATGCTTACAGCCTAGTCCATATTAGCCTGGTCCCAGATCAACAAACATGTTTTTGCATGACAACGGCCATAGGACTTGGCTAATACAGCACAAAGAAACCGATCTGGGACCAGACTATGTCCATTCCTGTAATCCTGTTTTATTTTCATACTTTCCCTGCTATCGCCATTCATGCGGTACCTCATTCACTGCTCTATTCATTGTGCTTCACTTCCTGTTTACTTTGTGGTTGTGACATGTGGCGTTACATTTTGCAGCTTTTATGGTTGTGTACTTTTGACCTAATTCGCTGCTTTTCTAGGTGTGGCTTGTACCATGCTGCTTTGTGATTGGACACTTGAACTGTACACTTCCTGGTTTGTGGGTGTGTCTTTGATTATTCACCGTTTTTTTTTGGTGTGGCTTGTACCCATGCAGCTTTGTGTCTGGACATATGTGCTTTGTAAATGTGGTTCATGTTATTTCACTCATCACTATGATGTAGACTTGATGGCATCCATTTGACATTTGTAGTTATTTATCAGACACTCTTATCCAGAGCATCTTACAGTAACAGCATCCTTCACATTGTTCCTGTACCACCGATGCTCCTCTGTCAGTCCTGTACTAATCACCTGTACCTTCAACCCACTGCCACATCCTTCTTGTTTCCTGTTGCTGCCTGCTGGCCTGATGCCTGTGTTGCTGAGTCATGTCTTGTTACCGTAGTTACACTGGCTTCCTGCTGCTGCTCTAGGTTGGGGTTCTAGTAGCTGATCAAAAGAGAAACAACTCCCTCATAACTGATATGATGTTTGATATGACAAGTCCCAGAGGAACAACTCCCTCATGTATCTGATATATGATGTTTCTCTGTGACTTGTCATATTAAACATATCAGATAGGAGGTAGTTGTTTTCTGTGACTTATTAAACAACTCCCTCGTATCTGATATATGACGTTTTAATATGACAAGTCACAGAGAAACGACTCCCTCGTATCTGATATATGACGTTTAATATGACAAGTCACAGAGAAACGACTCCCTCGTATCTGATATATGACGTTTAATATGACAAGTCACAGAGAAACAACTGGCTCGTATCTGATATATGACAAGTCACAGAGAAACAACTCCCTCGTATCTGATATATGACGTTTAATATGACAAGTCACAGAGAAACGACTCCCTCAACTCCCTTAATATGACAAGTCACAGTTGGCTGCAGTGACTGTGAATAGTAATTAGGGAAGCTTGTGTTCTCTTAAGGTCTTTGAAATGCAATCGAATCGAAAGCCAGGCAACCTCATGAATTTATTTCAGGGTTTTTGTGTGACAATTTTAAGTGTGTTTGAACTTCTGTGTGCATGTTTGTGTGCGAGATTGGAATATGTGAGTCTGAAGGAAGGATTATAAATGGATTACCGGTATTAAATGAAATGTATTAAACCATGGATGCAAGGAGAGGCCAAGGGAAGCCAACATCAGGAGAGCCTGTTTATGTTGATTGAGTCTGATTGGACGTAATACTAGTCTAAACTAGTTGTTCTAATCTAATTGAAGTTGTGCTTAGGGGCACACAGGGAGTGCTTGACATTTTTACTCTGCTGCACAATACTCTCCTTATCTACCGTCTCTCCGCAGTGTTGTGTACAAGCGCAGAGCTCCTCGTGTGAGTGCGTGCGCCTCTGTGAATGAAGTACTATGAACTGCTGAGTACAGGGCTCATCTTTCTCTTATTAAGCTCATCCACAGATTCCAGAAGTCAATGAAGATGTGTAACCAGAGAGTGGACAGGCACGAACACTACTGCCAATACTGTACTATGTGTGAATACCAGTATGCAGCCTAACCCCTGTTTCGCTGCATGCCTGAGAGCCAGTCTGTTTCTACTTCTTTAGCCGGCTTGTCGTATTTCCAAGCAAGGCAATGAAAGGATGTAGCAGTTGAATGTTGAAACGCTTGGGAAACCAGGTTAGTGAGTCTGAATACTTTATCATGTAGACCTAGTTTAACTGGCTCATCATGTCTTAATGCAGCATTGCCTCAGCCTCAGGGCAGGGAGTCCTCACACCCAGCGATATCTAACTAGAAAATGTTATATCTAGTGCACCCTGCTGTAACCTATCACAACATGGGTAGGCCATGTGAATATGTTTTTCTTTAGTGTTACTGGTGTCCTGTGACAAGGAGACCAGAGCAGACCCGTCACATTGATAATGAATGACCCAGTGGAGACGACTGGCTGTATCCAGTGAGGGTGACCAGGTTTTGTTTAGTAGGACACAGAGAAAGCAGGCCAAGGCAGACTGTCACGATCGTCGACAGATGCGGACCAAGGCGCAGCGTGAGATGCGTACATACTTTTATTTAGTGTACACAACACGAACCAAAACAACAAAACAAACGATACGTGAAGTCCTGGGTTGAACACAAACCTTCCGGAACAAGATCCCACAATAAACATGTGCCAACAGGCTGCATAAGAATGGTCCCCAATCAGAGACAACGAGCTACAGCTGTCTCTGATTGGGAACCACCCTGGCCAACATAGAAATACACGAACTAGAACGAAAAACATAGAAAACTAAACAAGGAAAATCCACACCCTGGCTCAACATTTAATAGTCCCCAGAGCCAGGGCGTGACACAGACCATTGTGTGTCTGTGTGTAAAGGGAATTTTCTGGTGAACCAAAAGTAGAGCAGTTGTTGATTAACATTGATCAGAAGTCAATCTGGTTTATTACAAGTTGCAACAGGGCGACACCTCCAGAGCCGAAGCAGAACAAAATTCTAACGGGCCTTCTCTGAGAATACCCTTATTATTAATCACACAGCACCTAATGTTCTGTAAACACCAGCCGAGAGGCTTGTAGGATGTCACAACATCAGCTGCTACAGAATCACATAGTGTCACAGATATGTTATCAGTGATCCCTTGACAAAGTCTGCAGTCTAACTTTAACCATAACGTTCAACACTGGCAGACATTTGATACTGGCAGTTAAACAGGTCAAAGGTAAGAACATCAGTACTTAGTTACAACAGATAATTATAGAAAACTACTTAATCATGTATGTTTAAGTACCATATTTAATTAATTCCTGTTTCCCTTCCCCCTAGGGAATGAGTGTGAGTTGGCTGGGATTGGGTTACAAGGTCCCTCAGTAATCTCTGCCCAGTGAGTGGTCTCCAGTCTCCAAGTCTGCAAACTTTCTCAGTGATCCTAGGTGTAGACTACTGCCTGTAGGTGTATCCACTTGTTACTAAGTAACAGGCTACTCAAGTCAGTGTTCATACACATGTTATATACAAAAGTATGTGGACACCTTCTCGTCATCTCATTCCAAAATCATGGGCATTAATATGGAGTTGGGCCCCCCATTTACTGCTATAACAGCCTCCACTCTTCTGGGAAGGCTTTTCCACTAGAACATTGCTGCGGGGACTTGCTTTCATTCAGCCACGAGCATTAGTGTGGTCGGGCACTGATGTTTGGCAATTAGGCCTGGCTCACAGTCAGCTTTCCAATTAATCCCAAAGGTGTTAGATGGGGTTGAGGTCAGATTTCTGTGCATGCCAGTCAACTTCTTCCACACCGATCTCGACAAACCATTTCTGTATGGACCTCGCTTTGTGCACGGGGCATTGTCAGACTGAAACAGGAAAGGGCCTTCCCCAAACTGTTGCCACAAAGTAGGAAGCACAGAATCATCTAGAATGTCATTGTATGCTGTAGCATTAAGATTTCCCTTCACTGGAACTAAGGGGCCTAGCTGGACCATGAAAAACTGCCTCAGACCATTATTCCTCTTCCACCAAACTTTACCGTTGGCGCTATGCATTCGGGCAGGTAGCGTTCTCCTGGCACCAGCCAAACGCAGATTCATCCACCAGACTGCCAGATGGTGAAGCATGATTCATCACTCCAGAGAATGCGTTTCCACTGCTCCAGAGTCCAATGGCGGCGAGCTTTACACCACTCCAGCTGAACACTTGGCATTGCGCATGGTGATTTTAGGCTTGTGTGCGGCTGCTCGGCCATGAAACCCATTTCATGAAGCTCCCGATGAACAGTTATTGTGCTGACGTTGCTTCCAGAGGCAGTTTGGAACTCGGTAGTGAGTGTTGCAACCGAGGACAAAAAAGTGTTACGCGCTTCAGCACTCGGCGGTCCCGTTCTGTGAGCTTGTGTGGCCTACCACTTTGTGGCTGAGCTGTTGTTGCTCCTAGACGTTTCCACTTCACAGTAACAGCACTTACAGTTGACCAGGGCAGCTCTAGCAGGGCAGAAATTTGAAGAACTGACTTATTGGAAAGGTGGCATCCTATGACAGTACAACATTGAAAGTCACTGAGCTCTTCAGTACGGGCCATTCTACTGCCAATGTTTGTCTATGGAAATTGCATAGCTGTGTGTGCGATTTTATACACCTGTCAGCAACGGGTGCGGTTGAAATGGCCAAATCCACTAATTTGAAGGGGTGTCCACATACTTTTGGATTAAGTGCCTAGGGGAGTGAATAACAAATTCCCATGAACCAGTTTGGCAGCTTGCCGTCCAATCAGCATGTGCCTCGTGGCAATAAATGCAGTGTAAATACCGGTATCTGTCAGGATTGTGCGTGTAGGTTAAGATGCCTTTCTGTGTGTCTGGTGCTATTTATATGCTCTGTGTGTTGGGGGGTGGAAGTGGACCCTTGTCTGGCCCAGCTGGTGTACTGTGTCAGGCAGCTGTGGGAATGTTCTGTGGTGGAACAGAATGGAACTACCTCATCCAGGCTTAGAACAGAGGAATTACATATTGGAACTGTGGAGTTACAACATCTTTGGTTCTGGAGTGCTGGTTCATCTGATTTCTAGAACCCTGGTGCCATATTAACTTGGTACTCTCTGTTGAACTGTCAGTTGGACTTTACTTCCAAACTCCAGATGGGTGATGTCACCTGTGCCATCGCCTAGCAACAGGAGCAGTGCTGAAAGGTAGGGGCTTCATTGGTTGGTTGTTTGGTTTGATGGTGCCAGCACAGCAGTCAACATGTAATCTTTCTTAATAATAACAAGTCATAGTGTGAATATACACTACCAGTCAAAAGTTTGGACACCTACTCATTCAAGGGTTTTTCTTTATTTTGACTATTTTGTACATTGTAGAATAATAGTCGGCACTATGAAATAACACATATGTAGTCATGTAGTAACCAGAAAAAGTGTTAAACAAATCAAAATATATTTTATATTTGAGATTCTTCAAATAGCCACCATTTGCCTTGATGACAGATTTGCACACTCTTGGCATTCTCTCAACCAGCTTCATGAGGTAGTCACCTTGAATGCATTTCAATTAACAGGTGTGCCTTCTTAAAAGTTAATTTGTGGAATTTCTTTCCTTCTTAATGTGTTTGAGCCAATCAGTTGTGTTGTGACAAGGTAGGGGGGGTATACAGAAGATAGCCCTATTTGGTAAAATACCAAGTCCATATTATGGCAAGAATCGCTCAAATAAGCAAAGAGAAACGACAGTCCATCATTACTTTAAGACATGAAGGTCAGTCAATACAGAACATTTCAAGAACTTTAAAACTTTATTCAAGTGCAGTCGCAAAAACCATCAAGCGCTATGATGAAACTGGCTCTCATGAGGACCGCCACAGGAATGGAAGACCAAGAGTTACCTCTGCTGCAGAGGATAAGTTCATTAGAATTACCAGCCTCAGAAATTGCAGCCCAAATAAATGCTTCACAGAGTTCAAGTAACAGACACATCTCAATATCAACTGTTCAGAGGGGACTGTGTGAATAAGGCCTTCATGGTTGAATTCCTGCAAAGAAACCACTACTAAAGGACACCAATAAGAAGAAGATATCTGCTTGGGCCAAGAAACACGAGCAATGGACATTAGACCGGGGAAAATGTGTCCTTTGGTCTGGAGTCCAAATTTGAGATTTTTGGTTCCAACCGCCGTGTCTTTTTGAGACGCGGTGTGGGTGAACGAATGATCTCTGCATGTGTAGTTCCCACCATAAAGCATGGAGGAGGAGGTGTTATGGTGTGGGGGTGCTTTGCTGGTGACACTGTCTGTGATTTAATTAGAATTCAAGGCACACTTAACCAGCATGGCTACCACAGCATTCTGCAGCGATACGCCATCCCATCTGGTTTGGGCTTAGTGGGACTATCATTTGTTTTTTTAACAGGACAACGACCCAACACACCTCCAGGCTGTGTAAGGGCTATTTTACCAAGAAGGAGAGTGATGGAGTGCTGCATCAGATGACCTGGCCTCCACAATCCCCCCCACCTCAACCCAATTGAGATGGTTTGGGATGAGTCGGACGGCAGAGTGAAGGAAAAGCAGCCAACAAGTGCTCAGCATATGTGGGAACTCCTTCAAGACTGTTGGAAAAGCATTCCAGGTGAAGCTGGTCGAGAGAATATCTAGAGTGTGGAAAGCTGTCATCAAGGCAAAAGGTGGCTATTTTGAAGAATCTCAAATATTAAATATATTTTGATTTGTTTAACACTTTTTTGGTTACTACATGATTCCATGTGTTATTTCATAGTTTTGATATCTTCACTATTATTCTACAATGTAGAAAATAGTAAAAATAAAGAAAAACCCTTGAATGACTAGGTGTTTCCAAATTTTTGACGGGTACTGTACACTTCTGGTGCAGCGCTCTCTAGTGACTGATTCTGATAGAGCTGCTGCAGTGTGACTGTTTCACACAGGAACACACTCATTGCCAAATGTGGCAGTGCTATGCTTCATGACACATACAGTGCCTTCAGAAAGGATTCACACCCCTTTACTTTTTTCACATTTTGTTGTGCTACAGCCTGAATTTAAAATGGATTACATTTAGATTTTGTTTCACTGGCACACAATACTCCATAATGGCACATAATACCCCATAAGGTCAAAGTGGAATTATGTTTTTAGAATTTTGGAGCATGTTGAAGTTATTAATTGCACTTTGGATGGTGTATCTATACACCCAGTCACTACAGAGATACAGGCGTCCTTCCTAACTCAGTTGCCTGAGCAGAAGGAAACCGCTCAGGGATTTCACCATGAGGCTAATGGTGACTTTTTAAAACAGTTAGTGTTTAGTGGCTGTGATAGGAGAAAACTGAGGATGGATCAACAACATTGTAGTTACTCAACAATACTAACCTAAATGACATCAACAAGGCACTAAAGTAAAACTAGGGGTTGGAACGTAAATTATTTTCCTATCGATTTGTTCTGAACAGAACTATAATTTTTTTCTTCGTACCGTTCTACTGTTCTGACCAGCAAAATAAAGTTCTGAACCGGTTCCAAACAAAAAAAGTAATGGTTTATCATTCCTTTCTGTTTCTTTTTTACCCTCTGAAATTATATATATTTTTCATTTAACCTCGACATTAAATGACTTCACCAATGGATAGAGCAGCTTGCTATTGGGCAGGCAAGTGTAGTGTAGGGTGCGACATGCGACTGAAATGTTGCGGGTGAGGAGAGCGCTGGGCATCTTGTTGTTATGACATGCATTATCTGAATTAGGCCCACAGAATTATACCTACGGAGGAGATGCTCTATGAGGGAACTTTGGATGTCTTTGAATTTCAGAGAGTTGGTTTAACTAACGTTGGACCAGATCTAGCCCTTGATCGTGAATCTCAGTTCCATTACATTACACATAATGCTGCCTAGAGTTTGAGAGCTAGACCAGAGCTAGCTAACAAGCTAGCCAGCTAACAAGCCCGTGTGTGCAGAGCGGCACCAGAATTAAAATAAAAACACGTCTTAACTTTTTGTAGTTAATGAATCATATTCTCTTTGTGCGTACGTGGTTGAGAGCGAAAGATAGAAAGTTAATGTGTTTGTGGGAAAGGGGAAGGGGTAGAGGAGAGTGTCGGTCTCGCACTATTGGTTTCACTGATTTGTTTATGATAGTTTTCATGTTCTGGCTATTTCTCTCTCGCTCTCCCCTGCTGTGGCTTTTGCTCTATTGACATTTGATTTTAGCTGTAGTGTGTGTGTGTGTACACAAACACTGTTCTGCCTCTGTGAGAAATTGCTTTATTCAAGTCAATTAGGCCTATTGATTGGGCAAAAAAACAGTATTCATTTGTAAGTTGCTTGGTAAGCAGCGAATTACAACTGTCATTTACTGTATAGCGCTGCGTTCAATATGATGCCAGCCAGTTGTCTCCCCTAGCAACCAACCAACCAGGCTTGAAGCGCGAGCCGATTTGTCTTTCCTGTGATGACATCACCGGCCCCTTAGCAGTCAACTGCTGAGAGAGGGAGAGAGCTCGGCTCACACACACACACACATCGTCACTCACGTACACACACAGTCACAAATAAGCCTACGCACACAGCCCGGTACTCTCTTCGTGGCTGCTGGAAATCATGGAGGCTGCTCCATGATAAACAGTTCGCCTAGAGACGAGTAGCTAACGCGCAGTGAGAGAGCTAACATAAGCTTAGCGTCCAACTGTCAGTCAACCATGGAGGATATCTCAGCCGAGGCCGACCCCTATCTCCCCTACGACGGGGGAGGGGTTACCATCCCCCTGCAGGAGCTGACTAAAAGAGGTATGCCACGATCCTCGCTCCTTTCCTTTTGAATGGAGGTTGGAGATTCGGTTCTGTCTGTCTGTCCATCTGGCTACAGTTAGTCATGGAGCTGGATAATAAAATGCTCCAGCTCCCAGCTGTTGTTTTAAAGATTAAAATGGTGTGGCGCTTATGACTTAGGACAGACAGGAGGGCTGTAATGGTTTGTGTGTGTGTGTGGGTGACAATGTTATCTAGCTGGCTGCCATTCTTCGACCATACCCCTGCTCGTTGATGATTAACTTTGTCAGTGAGTGACCCAATATCTGGGTTGTGTGTGTGTGTGTTATCTGCGTGGTGAATTAGCTGGGTGTGTTTTCTCACAGGAAAGCTTAGCTGAGCTGGAAGAAGCAATGGCTGAGGAGGAGCAATGTGTGTCACTACCTCCACCTTTATTCTCTTGATTTAGAAGAAGCTGGTGTGTGTGTGTGTGTGTGTGTGTGTGGGGGAACACCTCTATAACAGCTTTCAGATGTTTGTCTCAGCGTGGTGCTGATCCATTTAACATGCAACAGTGTTTAAAAAAACAACAACATTTTTCTTGTTTTTTAAATGGATATTACTAACAGCAACCGATTTTATACACATTTTGGCCAAGGGATCAGTGGAATACGTTTAGAGGGTGTAATACAATACAATGTATTGTAATATTGTTGATCTACAATTGATGTTCTTAACCCTGGGCAACATGGGCCTGGGAGGCTCACAGGGATATAGTTATCCACAGTAGGCCACCAATTATACATTATTCAACTCAATACTTCTTGTAATCCCCTTTATTATTGTTGTTATTGTTATATATATATAACATAAATGCACTGTCATTTTAAGATTTTAAACGGCAAAGTTTTCTCTCTGCCTAATGGCGAAATGTGTAAAATGTCAGGATATTAGCTTAAAAATTCTAGATTTTCTCTACGATGCCAAAATGTTCCTTCCTAGGGCCCGAGACTTGGTTCGTCCAGAAAATCCTATAGAAAATTGGTGGGCAGAACTGAAAAGGCGTGTGAGAGCAAGGCCTACAAACCTGACTCAGTTACACCAGCTCTGTCAGGAGGAATGGGCCAAAATTCACCCAATGTATTGTGGGAAGCTTGTGGAAGGCTACCCAAAACGTTTGACCCAAGTTAAACAATTTAAAGGCAATGCTACCAAATACTAATTGAGTGTATGTAAACTTCTGACCCACTGGGAATGTGATGAAAGAAATAAAAGCTGAAATATATCATTCTCTTTACTATTATTCTGACATTTAACATTCTTAATATAAAGTGGTGATCCTAACTGACCTAAAACCGGGAATTTTTACTAGGATTAAAAGTCAGGAATTGTGAAAAACTGAGTTTAAATGTATTTGGCTAAGGTGTATGTAAACTTCCGACTTCAACTGTATGTTGTGCTATCCTCCCTAAGGCTTTAGCCATTCAGGGCCCCGCACTTAATAATATGTTTGCCTTAAACATAGTGCTGAGCGGTTAGTGCTTTCTGAGGTTGTTTTGGTTCGATTATGAAAATATTATCACTGTTTTCGGTTTTGATCATTTTTTAAAACATGAAATCCACTATGCATGATGTGGGTTGAATGCTGTAACAATGCAGAATACAACAATTAATAAAAGTAAAAAACATAACAATCAATGGTAGTGACTGCCCATTACTGCTTAACCATCATTTATTCACATTACTTTAATAAAATATTTGTTTTATTTGATTTATTTCATTCCAAGTCATCTCATCTCTATAGAGCTACTGCCTGTGCTGTCAGACAAAATCACTATTTTAGTAGTTCTTCAAAGTAAATAAGGCATACTTTTATGACTGCTGAATACCAACTATCAATCACTTAGATCATGTACTTTCAGATGAAAATACCTCTCAAAGTAACTGCTTTCTATCTCTATAGATTGTGCGTTCTTTCTTCTCCTTGTCTGCTCCACATCATTCTTATTATAGCTCAGTGCTCCACACAGACCGGACAAGTATGCAGGCGCGCAATGGATTATGGTCATTGTAGTTAATTACCATGTTTTCTGCGCTAAACTATTTAGAATATTGGCCTGTTGGAAACTACAACTCCCTACTACATCACACAGTTCAGGCTTGATCTGATTTATCTCTACAGAAACTGCATTGAGCTCACAGAAAAAACCCAGAACGAAGTGGAATTCAAATAATTTAACCAAAGTTGGTCCATTAGTTGTTTACAAAACGAAAAATAACCAAAATGTTGGTTAATCGCTCAACTTAAACATAATCTACCACGTCACTGATTAGCTCAAAAGAGAGGAAAACTACTTAACATCAGCCCTATTCCATCCACTTTCAGTTTATGGTTGAGCTCCTTAGGTTGTGTGTGTTATGGTACATCCCTATCTGTGTGTCTGAGATAATGGTTTGTGTTGGTGTAGTCCTCCTAGTCCTTGTTCGTTACTTTCCCATGCTGAATGAACAAAGACACTGGCAAATGATTCTCTCTCTTTCATTCTCCCTCTCTCTCATTCCCTCTATTTATTTTCTCTCTAGTCTGTTATGAGGTAGGCCTTTCGGTCACATGTTTCCTTGCTAGCCAGGGTTAGTGTCAGCCTGCTGTTCTCCAGCCCCAGTCAGTCCAGCTGCTGAGCTGAGCCTCCTTGATCTGCTTTGCAGGACTGGAATAGTGCTGGAGTAGTCTGATACTGGAGTAGTGCTGGAGTAGTCTGATACTGGAGTAGTGCTGGAGTAGTCTGATACTGGAGTAGTGCTGGAGTAGCCTGATACTGGAGTAGTGCTGGAGTAGCCTGATACTGGAGTAGTGCTGGAGTAGTCTGATACTGGAGTAGTGCTGGAGTAGTCTAATACTGGAGTAGTGCTGGAGTAGCCTGATACTGGAGTAGTGCTGGAGTAGTCTGATACTGGAGTAGTGCTGGAGTAGTCTGATACTGGAGTAGTGCTGGAGTAGTCTGATACTGGAGTAGTGCTGGAGTAGCCTGATACTGGAGTAGTGCTGGAGTAGCCTGATACTGGAGTAGTGCTGGAGTAGTCTGATACTGGAGTAGTGCTGGAGTAGCCTGATACTGGAGTAATGCTGGAGTAGCCTGATACTGGAGTAGTGCTGGAGTAGCCTGATACTGGAGTAGTGGTGGAGTAGGCTGATGCTGGAGTAATGCTGGAGTAGTCTGATACTGGAGTAGTGGTGGAGTAGCCTGATGCTGGAGTAATGCTGGAGTAGTCTGATACTGGAGTAGTGGTGGAGTAGTCTGATACTGGAGTAGTGCTGGAGTAGTCTGATACTGGAGTAGTGGTGGATTAGCCTGATGCTGGAGTAGTGGTGGAGTAGTCTGATACTGGAGTAGTGCTGGAGTGGTCTGATACTGGAGTAGTGCTGGAGTAGCCTGATACTTCATCTTCATGCATCTTCATGCACATATGCATCTTCATCTCTTTGTTTGGTTTTCCATCAAGAGTAGCAACTTGTTATTAGTGTCCCAAAGACCAATCCACCTCTTATCTAATTTCAAGTCCTGTCATCATCTGACTCATCACCCCCCCCCTCAGGAAGGGAAGCACTGCCAGATTAAAGCTATTAATGTAGTGGGCGCGCACACACACATTAGTTCCGGCTGCTCTCTTTCACTTCTATTCCTACATCAAAGGGCTTCATATAGGCCTAATACTCTAATTTCAATGGCTTGGCTTGGCCTTCTAAAATAAGGTTAGAGGTCTGAGAAATCCTTTACTAATTTCTCTACTCCTAGTGGTAGCAGGTAGTGTAGTGAAAGCACAAATTTATATAAGGCCCAAGTCTCTGTTATTACTGTTATTAGATTAGTTTACTTCTTTATTTTCTCATCTTCGCCATGTCTTACTTTCCTCAATCAAATCAAATCAAATTGTATTGGTCACATACACATTTAGCAGATGTTATTGTGGTTGTAGTGAAATGCTTGTGTTCCTAGCTCCAACAGTGCAGTAGTATCTAACAATTCACAACAGTACACACATCTAAAAGTAAAAGAATGGAATATATAAATATTAGGACGAGCAATGTCGGAGTGGCATTGACTAAAATACAGTATATACATATGAAATGAGTAAAACAGTATGTAAACATGATTAAAGTGACTAGTGTTCCATTATTAAAGTGACCATCCTTCTAATGAGTGACTAATCATTCACCAGTGTTTGAACTTTGATCACATTCCCACTTCCCACAGATCAGGTGACAGGCCCAGGTTTCTAGTATTTGATGTTAGCTTAGCAGTTAGCACCTAGGGTTGATATCCTTAGTTAGCTTAGCAGTTAGCACCTTGTCTCCTAGTGTTGATATCCTTAGTTAGCTTAGCAGTTAGCACCAACTGCCTCTCCTAGGTATCGTTATAGGCTAACACTAGGCTCTACAGCTTTATAGCACTCAGTGGATGTCATTGTGCCAACTGTGCCAAGCCACACAACGTTAGCCCCTGGATGACATGGTTGTACTAAACAGCCCCTGTGGCTGTATGCCACCCTAACTAACAAACCCCAGCACAATATCTCACACTGCTGGGAAGTTCAGCAACTACACAGCAGTGGTGTGTCCCTGACCGCATGCCAATGGAGAATGGTTTCGAAGGCAGCAAGCCATGAATCGTCATCATAACTGAATCACATTCCCGTGGCTCAGTTGGTAGAGCATGGAGCTTGTAACGCCAGGGTTGTGGATTCGATTCCCACGTGGGACCAGTAAGAAAAAGTATGAAAAATGTATGCACTCACTACTGTAAGTCGCTCTGCATAACAGTGTCTGCTAAATGGAAAAAATAAAAATGTATTTAGCCGTAACTTGACAACAACCTGTAATTAGCTTTGCATCCATCTTCTGCAGATTTTTGGGGTTAAATCGGGTTATGTCAGTTGATGTGATGTCACAGAGGGTTTTAGGTGAATACTTTTCATTGGACATTCTACTAGGCCAGATCATCAACAGATTTGAGCTATGCCTGTATTGCTTTGCAGTGTATTTCTCTCTCTCTCAGGCAAAATGTCGCTCTGGAAAAATACACAATACACTGTACTGTATATCAGAGAGCTGAATAGAAGAATTTGCACAACAAAGAATGGGTCTAATGTCATGCATGCCTACCAGTTGTTTAAAGCACATACTTGAGGAGACAAATGTACAGACTTGTACAGTTGTCAGAAGGACATGGAAGTTGCATAACGTGAGAGATTTCCCTCTTTATTGGTAGGTGAATGTAGACCTGTCTCTGTGCCTTTTTGAAAATAATATGTAATCCCTATCATACTCAGAGAATACTGTGAAACAATCCACTGAATTGGATAATGCACTTACTTTATAAAGACACATCTTTGGCGACTACGTGCTGTTGTCCGGTGCTACGTCACATGAATGTGTCTTTTACTGTAGCGTTGTTTGTTTCTCTAAGATCACATCCACTGCAGAGAGATGACCTTTTTCAAAATGGCGGATGGCTGAACAGCTGAGTTGTAGTGATGTGACAGATAAATAGAGAAGAGGCCTTAGCCACCTCTGCTCCATTTCCGCCTTTCTGTGGTGTGTCTGTGTGTGTGACTGTGTGTGCCAGCCAGCCAGCCAGTAGAATCTATTTAACTGTCCTTGTTAGATGCTCTGATGCAGTGCTACTAACCAGCACAGTTGAGTATGACTGGATCTGGGATATCATGCATTAGCAATGATCATCAGGCAATGATCATTCTTGATTATCATCATGAAGGACATAATTTTGGAATATACACTACCGTTCAAAAGTTTGGGGTCACTTAGAAATGTCCTTGTTTTTGAAAGAAAAGCTTTTTTTTTGTCCATTAAAATAACATTAAAATGATCAGAAATACAGTGTAGACATTGTTATTGTTGTAAATGGCTATTGTAGCTGGAAACGGCTGATTTTTAATAGAATATCTACATAGGCGTACAGAGGCCCATTATCAGCAACCATCAGTCCTGTGTTCCAATGTGTCACGATCGTCGTAAGAACCGGACCAAGGCGCAGCGTGATAGGCGTACATCTTTTAATGAGTACTTCAAATCAACAACAAAACGATACGTGAAGTCTAAAGGTTCACCAACACAAACCTATACAGAACAAGATCCCACAAATAACTAGTGCCAACAGGCTGCCTAAGTATTGTTCCCAATCAGAGACAACGAGAATCAGCTGCCTCTGATTGGGAACCACCCTGGCCAACATAGAAAACACGAACTAGAACACAACATAGAAAATCACACATAGAAAATCCACACCCTGGCTCAACATATAAGAGTCCCCAGAGCCAGGGCGTGACACAATGGCACGTTGTGTTTGCTAATCCAAGTTTATCATTTTAAAAGGCTAATCATTAGAAAACTCTTTTGCAATTATGTTAGCACAGCTGAAAACTGTTGTGCTGATTAAAGAAGCAATAAAACTGGCCTTCTTGAGACTAGTTGAGTATCTGGAGCATCAGCAATTGTGGGTTCGATTACAGAATCAAAATGGCCAGAAACAAATAACTTTCTTCTGAAACTCGTCAGTCTATTCTTGTTCTGAGAAATGAATGCTATTCCATGCGAGAAATTGCCAAGAAACTGAAGATCTCGTACAACGCTGTGTACTACTCCCTTCACAGAACAGCGCAAACTGGCTCTAACCAGAATAGAAAGAGTGGGAGGCCCCGGTGCACAACTGAGCAAGCGGACAAATACATTAGAGTGTCTAGTTTGAGAAACAGATGCCTCACAGGTCCTCAACTGGCAGTTTCATTAAATAGTACCCGCAAAACACCAGTCTCAATGTCAACAGTGAAGAGGCGACTCCGGGTTGCTGACCTTCTAGGCAGAGTTGCAAAGAAAAAGCCATATCTCAGACTGGCCAATAAAAAAAAATATTAAGATGGGCGAAAGAACACAGACACTAGACAGAGGAAGATTGGAAAAAAGTGTTATGGACAGACGAATCGAAGTTTGAGGTGTTCGGATCACAAAGAAGAACATTTGTGAGACGCAGACCAAATGAAAAGATGCTGGAGGAGTGCTTGATGCCATCTGTCAAGCATGGTGGAGGCAATGTGATGGTCTGGGGGTGCTTTGGTGGTGGTAAAGTGGGAGATTTGTACAGGTTAAAAGGGATCTTGAAGAAGGAAGGCTATCACTCAATTTTGCAACGCCATGCCATACCCTGGGGACGGCGCTTGATTGGAGCCAATTTCCTCCTACAACAGGACAATGACCCAAAGCACAGCTCCAAACTATGCAATAACTATTTAGGGAAGAAGCAGTCAGCTGGTATTCTGTCTATAATGGAGTGGCCAGCACAGTCACCGGATCTCAACCCTATTGAGCTGTTGTGGGAGCAGCTTGACCGTATGGTACGTAAGAAGTGCCCATCAAGCCAAGCCAATCCAACTTGTGGGAGGTGCTTCAGGAAGCATGGGGTGAAATCTCTTCAGATTACCTCAACAAATTGACAACTAGAATGCCAAAGGTCTGCAGGGCTGTAATTGCTGCAAATGGAGGGTTCTTCGACGAAAGCAAAGTTTGAAGGACATAATTATTATTTCAATTAAAAATCATTATTTCTAACCCTGTCAATGACTACATTTCCTATGCATTTTGCTATATTTTCTATTCAAACTAATTTAATGTATGTTTTCATGGAAAACAAGGACATTTCTAAGTGACCCCAAACTTTTGAACGGTAGTGTATATTTTTGGAAATGCTGTCAGTTTTTCTCCTATCATGCATCTCTGCCACATTTTAAGTGTTTGTCCACATTTTTTGTATTGGAATGCAATTTTAGATATTGCTACGTTCTCTGTGCTTTTGCAAATATTGCTACGTTCCGTGTGCTTTTTGATCACGCTAGAAGGGTGACCAAAGTTGAGTGTTCAAATCCCTAATGGTGAACGGAACATCCATTGAACATTCATTGAAAGTGCACCGTTGGTGGTAGGCTATACTGTGTTAAACTGTAAGTGTTGTGTAGCCTACTGCAGTTTCACCAACTGGTGTCTGTCTGTCTGATATATGCCTGAGGCCTACATCCTGTAATAAGACAAACAGACCTAGACCGAGAAGAATGGCAGACTGGTGAACTGCAGTCAGTGTTGTAAACCTTGGCCAGTGTTCACGTTACAGTCACACTTTACTACTGTGCCTCTGTTTCCCCTGCCACATGTTTACTACAACACAGCCTGTTTTGTACACAGAGGCATGTGACTGTAGAAAGGCCCTTGTGGCAATTTTTAGGGGGAACTGTTATCAGAGATTGTGAAATGAGTTTTGAGGAAGAAAACCTCACAGACTTGTAAGTAAACATTCTTCTTTCAACCAGAATGGCCCTTTTGAAGGAAGTCTTTAGATTGTGAATGAACCACTGTTCTGAGACTAACCTCCATGACCAGTGAGTGATTAGTTAAAAGGAAACATAGAGCCCTGGCTCAATCTGCCATTGAAAGTCTGCAACTGCACCTCCATTTTGGCTCTGAGCACTGTGGTGAGGGGGTAAAGGGAGTAAAGCTGATTTATTACGGGGCTGTGTGTGGTTGAGATTCAGCAGGCAGCCAACGGATGGATTGATGGATGGACGTTTTCCCCAATGTGCCACAAGTACCAGTCGGTCGGACAAACTCATTCATTTTCATATGCCAGCAGGCAGCATGTGCAGTGCAATGCAGTGTTCCTAATGGAGCAGATAATGGAGTAGATTGTCCCTCCTGGTACGGGCAGGCTTCGGCGTTCGTCGTCACCGGAGTACTAGCTACTGCCGATCCCATTCTTATCACTCCACTTGTCATGTCTTGTCAATCACACACACCTGGTGCTCATTCCCCTAATTAGTATGTGTATAAGTGTTCCCTCTGTTCCCCTTGTCTTTGTGAGTGATTGTTTGTTGTGAGAGCGTGTAGCTCGGTTGAGCTACTATTCACTGTGTTTATGCCAAGGTGGATGTTTTCCCTTGTAATAGTTTTGTTTGACGCTTGGGGTGTTGGATTCATGTAAACGGAATAAACTCTGGACTTCGGTGTTTTACCTCCTGCGCCTGACTCCTTCATTCACACCTCGTCACATAGATATTTACTGCTTCCAGGTTGACGCACACAGTGTAAAGAATAAAGATGAAACTGGGATTGGTGTAATTTGTTTTAAGGGATGATTATCATCATGTGAGAAGAAAGGAGAAAAGACTACAGCACACTGTAGTTATGCCTCGATGCTGGTGGGTTTTATGTACTGTAGCAGTGTTTCTGCTGTCGCCCCTTGTCAGGGTGGAGGGAATCATATCTTCCGTGTCAGATGTGACTGTGTTACTCAGAGAGTGGGAGGTTTTCTCTGGTTTATTCATAGCAGCATTTGTCCCATCCAGACTTCTAGCACGCTGTCAAGGAACTAGTATGCCATTGTCTGGTCTCTCACAAACTCTCTCTCTCTCACCTGTAGGATCTAACTACGTCATGTCTAACGGGGGCGGGGTGATGAGCGGCACCACCCACCTGCTGGACTTCCTGGAGGAGCCCATCCCGGGGGTCGGCACCTACGATGACTTCCACACCATCGACTGGGTCCGGGAGAAGTGCAAGGACCGCGAACGCCACCGCAAGGTGAGGACGCGTTTACATTTTACATTTAGAAACTAATTTAAGAAAATAATAGATGCACACTAGATAGATAGTTAGATTTGAGTAATTTAACAGACTTACAATCAGTGTATTTGGCTAGGGTAGGTAAAATAACCACAAGGGTGTCCCCCAGGGCTATGTGCTGGGCCCCTTACTCTTCATAATCTAGATTCTACATCCTACTCACAACACAGCAGTAACTTCTAACCCTCTTATCACGCTTTTGTGCTGTACAGTGTAATTTTGTGTCTGAACAGATGTCTTATGTGCAGTTGTTGTCTTGTGGTAGTGGGATGAGTGGGGGGAGAGGGAACTATTCTCCACAGTGTCTGCCACAGGTCAGGGCTCATGTTTGTTGTTGTGTTGTGAAAGAAATTGTGCCCTAGCCTAGACAGAAGTGTTCCCTGCTTCCTGTTCTCTGTGGTGGCTCAGTGTACATGTACAAGCCTTTTGTCTCGGTACCATTTATTTTATAACACCTAGTCTTTCTCTACTAGGCTTGGGCGGTATCTAGATTGTCACACCTTCTTCATACCGACCTTGTGCCATACCGGGATATTCAGTAATACCGCACTGAACACCAGGGGCGCTATTGTAATCCAAAGGTTAGCAATGCTAACAAGTACATGTAATATCCCATACTGAATGCTAACGAGCACATTGCAAAGATTTTATACAGTTTCTGACCTAAAGTATTTGCAGGACAAACATCCCAGCTCATAAAGTTATACAAGTAACTCAAAAAATGCTACTCACAGTTTGCTGCACCCACAAAGCAAATATTAGACAGCAAGGCTCTTGATCCAGGAGGGGATTCTCCACTGTTACCAAAAAACAGTTCAGCGAAACTTGATTTTGGAAGAAGCTAACCACCTAGCTAGCAAACCAAATGCACAACTGAAGAGCATTTAGCACATTTTAGACAGTCAACTTAATAGTTATAAGATATCTAGCTGGCAAACATTTAGTTGTGAATTCCATACTGTAACTAGATCACCTGGCGAGTGCTGCACAACGGTGAGTGACTCATAAGGCTCTGGTCTCTCGTCATTGTGTGCTTGTAAACAAACACCACGTGACTGAGGACTACCGGTAAGCTTCATAATGAAAAATTGTGACAGGTGAAATGAAGAACGCAATCTTCTTTATCTCCTAATGTATTGCACAAGTTGACTGCAGGTATTTACTTAAAAAGAAAGAAAACTTCAAAATAAATAGTTTCAACGGTATTGAAAAACCATCCCGTGGCTATTTCCAAATACCCCGGTATACGGTATACCGCCCAAGGCTCTACAGTGTCTGCCAGGTGTCATGTCTGTTGTTGTAGTTGGCATGTTGTTGTGGAGGTGTCATGAAAGAAATGGTGCCCTAGACAACAGTGTTCCATCCTCTGCTCTCGGTGGTGGCTCTGTGTGCATGACTTATGAACACCACGAGGAAAACCTTTTTGTCTTTTGTGATATGAATCTGGGTTACATGGTTTCCTAAAGGTTCCAGACACTCCCACATTTGAATGTCATTTGAATGTTGTCTGGATTTTTAGATTTTTTTTATCACCTAACAAACAGGAACATGTAACAGTTGCTCTCAATTTGACAAACTGCAGTAGCAGCAGTTCATGGGGTGGTTAGGCCACTCATTATGAGTGGTAATAAAATGATATGATCATATTTATATAATCGTTTCTCTAAAAAGGGGGAGAACAGTACATTGTTTAGTACTTTTAACTAGCCGTGACTTTCAGTATTTATGTTAATTGTTTGTGTGTGTGTGTGTGTGTGTGTATGTGTGTGTGTGTACAGATCAACGCTAAGAAGAAAGATTCTGCGTGGGAGTTCACCAAGAGCCTGTATGATGCCTGGTCTGGATGGCTGGTGGTGACGTTGACAGGACTGGCCTCAGGTAATACACGCACAGTCACCTGAGCTCACCTGTACTAGTAGTCAGAGTATGTAGGCTCGTCATTGACAACGTGTTTGTTGTTCATCTTGTTTTTGATTAGTCACACAGGCACAGGCTTAAAGTATTGTTTCCTCCTCGTCCTCTTCCTCTTTGTCCAATCAGGTGCCTTGGCGGGTCTGATCGACATCGCTGCTGATTGGCTGAACGACATCAAGGAGGGGGTGTGTCTGAATGCCATGTGGTTCAACCACGAGCAGTGTTGCTGGGGCTCCAACGAGACCACGTTCGCTGAGAGGGACAAGTGTCCTCAGTGGAAAAGCTGGGCGGGGCTTATCCTGGGCCAGGAAGAGGTGAGAGGGATTTAAAAATGTCATGTCAAAATGTAGATTTTTTTTTCATTTTTTATCGTGAAAAGGCCATAAACAATACCTAGTAATGATTATACTGCCAGAAAGATTAAAATCTCTGGTATAAATAGTTATAAATTGCTGAGGCGTAGTCACTTTTGAGGATACCGCCAGGGGAGTTCGATCCTTTGTCTGGATAGGCCAGAAAATCTAGCGCTCCCTATGCAAATGAGGTGTCACATTTCACATACTGCATCTCAGACGAGAGCGGAGAACGGCATGCGAAGCACAACAAATGATGTTGCTACGTTCACAGAGCACTTTGTAAAAAAAATTTGGTTCGGAACTGGTCCAGAACCGCTCAGTCCCGTAAATAGGGGACTTAACGTTTAAGAGGTTTTAAGTCACATATGTGTTACAGGTGTTATAAGGTGTTATAAGCGAGTAGTTTCCATTGCTGAGATGGAAGAGCTTGGGTGAGCTAATACTTCTGTGTTCCATCAGTAGTTCACCACTTTTTTCCATGACCTTTTCACTCAGAATAGTCAAAACTGTCTCAATGTAGTAACGTTAAAAGGATTGTTGGGATTTTGATGCTAACTGTACCCAAAACCTTTCCCTTTTTGTGCTAAGCTAGTTAGCATTTGCTTACGAAACGACCTTTAACTTCCTTCATGCTGGATGCAGATAGATAAAAAAAATTGTATCCATGAGTTCATCTGACTCTGGGGAAGTAGATAATTGCCAAAATCCTGAACTATCCCTTTAATGGCAGTTTGTGTGTAAACATGCTCCTCCTCCTCTCCCTCTCTCCTCCTCTTCCTCCTCCTCTTTCTCTCTTCCTCTTCCTCCTCCTCGCTCTCTCCTCCTCCTCGCTCTCTCCTCCTCTTCCTCCTCCTCTCTCCTATTCCTCCTCCTCCTCTCTCTCCTCTTCTTCCTCCTCTCTCTCCTCTTCCTCCTCCTCTCTCTCCTCCTCCTCCTCCTCTCTCTCCTCCTCCTCCTCCTCCTATCTCTCCTCCTCTTCTCCCAGGGTCCTGGTTCCTACATCATGAACTACTTCATGTACATCTACTGGGCTTTGTCCTTTGCCTTGCTGGCTGTGTTACTGGTCAAGGTGTTCGCCCCCTACGCCTGTGGCTCAGGCATACCTGAGGTAAGACCACACACATGCATGGATGCAAGCGCACACACACACAAACTATGTATTGTAATTCAGGTGGGATCTGTACCTGCTGTTTAGGAAAAATCCATTTTGAGGTGAGGTTGTCTGCTCTAGTCTAGCACTAGAAATCTCAATTTGTAGTTGCCGTGGCAACAGGAGAACGAGCGAGATGGGGCTGAGCACTGGGGACCAGTTAGAGTTTTTATTTCTTCGAAATTCTTTACCTTATTTCCCCCATCTCTCTGTCTCCCAGATAAAGACCATCCTGAGTGGGTTCATCATCCGGGGTTACCTGGGGAAGTGGACCCTGCTGATCAAGACGGTGACCCTGGTGCTGGCTGTAGCGTCTGGGCTGAGCCTGGGGAAAGAGGGACCCCTGGTCCACGTGGCCTGCTGCTGTGGAAACATCTTCTCATACCTCTTCCCCAAGTACAGCAAGAACGAGGCCAAGAAGAGAGAGGTATGTATGATCTATGATCTACTGTTCTATTAGGTGTGGTCAAATACAATATAACTTTATTGTCCAAGTACAGCAGGAATGAGGCCAAGAAGAGGGAGTGTATGGTTTGGTGTATGTATCCATTGTATTACATTACAAAGTTTAGAGTTTTGTTATAAGACATTCTCCTGATGACCTTTTCTGTTGCATGATTTAAGACTGTGCTTTGGGTAAATTGCTGTCAGTGTTTCAGCTGACTCGGCCTGTGTTTTGGGTAAATTGCTGTCAGTGTTTCAGCTGACTTGGCCTGTGTTTTGGGTAAATTGCTGTCAGTGTTTCAGCTGACTCTGCCTGTGTTTTGGGTAAATTGCTGTCAGTGTTTCAGCTGACTCTGCCTGTGTTTTGGGTAAATTGCTGTCAGTGTTTCAGCTGACTCGGCCTGAGTTTTGGGTATATTCCTGTCAGTGTTTCAGCTGACTCTGCCTGTGTTTTGGGTAAATTCCTGTCAGTGTTTCAGCTGACTCTGCCTGTGTTTTGGGTAAATTGCTGTCAGTGTTTCAGCTGACTCGGCCTGTGTTTTGGGTATATTCCTGTCAGTGTTTCAGCTGACTCTGCCTGTGTTTTGGGTAAATTGCTGTCAGTGTTTCAGCTGACTCTGCCTGTGTTTTGGGTAAATTCCTGTCAGTGTTTCAGCTGACTCTGCCTGTGTTTTGGGTATATTCCTGTCAGTGTTTCAGCTGACTCTGCCTGTGTTTTGGGTAAATTGCTGTCAGTGTTTCAGCTGACTCGGCCTGCGTTTTGGGTATATTCCTGTCAGTGTTTCAGCTGACTCTGCCTGTGTTTTGGGTAAATCCCTGTCAGTGTTTCAGCTGACTCGGTCTGTGTTTTGGGTATATTCCTGTCAGTGTTTCAGCTGACTCTGCCTGTGTTTTGGGTAAATTGCTGTCAGTGTTTCAGCTGACTCTGCCTGTGTTTTGGGTAAATTCCTGTCAGTGTTTCAGCTGACTCTGCCTGTGTTTTGGGTATATTCCTGTCAGTGTTTCAGCTGACTCTGCCTGTGTTTTGGGTAAATTCCTGTCAGTGTTTCAGCTGACTCGGCCTGTGTTTTGGGTATATTCCTGTCAGTGTTTCAGCTGACTCTGCCTGTGTTTTGGGTAAATTCCTGTCAGTGTTTCAGCTGACTCGGCCTGTGTTTTGGGTAAATCCCTGTCAGTGTTTCAGCTGACTCGGCCTGTGTTTTGGGTAAATTCCTGTCAGTGTTTCAGCTGACTCGGCCTGTGTTTTGGGTAAATTGCTGTCAGTGTTTCAGCTGACTCGGCCTGTGTTTTGGGTATATTCCTGTCAGTGTTTCAGCTGACTCTGCCTGTGTTTTGGGTAAATTCCTGTCAGTGTTTCAGCTGACTCTGCCTGTGTTTTGGGTAAATTGCTGTCAGTGTTTCAGCTGACTGCCTGTGTTTTGGGTAAATTCCTGTCAGTGTTTCAGCTGACTTGGCCTGTGTTTTTGTATTAGTCTTTTTTATATGTTTTCTCTGCAGGTCCTATCTGCAGCGTCAGCGGCTGGGGTGTCTGTGGCTTTTGGTGCTCCCATAGGAGGAGTACTCTTCAGCTTGGAGGAGGTACGTTGTATGTATGTGTGTGTGTTTGTTTCTATGAGTGTGTCCGTATAAGTAAACACATCACACACACACACTATAGCCTTGTTTCCTTGCACCCCTACCGTGCTTCTACACCTGCATTGCTTGCTCTCTGGGGTTTTAGGCTGGGTTTCTGTATAAGCACTTTGTGACAAATGTAAAAAGGGCTTAATAATTACATTTGATTGATTGATCTGTGCATGCGTGTCTCTGTATGAGTTAATGCATCACACTATAATTTTCTCTTCACCTGTCTCTCTGCATCTCTCTCTCCCTAGGTGAGCTACTACTTCCCTCTGAAGACCCTGTGGCGCTCCTTCTTCGCTGCGTTGGTGGCAGCCTTCGTCCTCCGCTCCATCAACCCGTTTGGCAACAGCCGTCTGGTCCTGTTCTACGTGGAGTACCACACCCCCTGGTACCTGTTTGAGCTTATCCCCTTCATCCTGCTGGGGGTGTTTGGGGGTCTCTGGGGGGCCTTCTTCATCAAGGCCAACATCGCCTGGTGTCGGAGGAGGAAGTCCACCCGCTTTGGGAAATACCCCGTCCTGGAGGTCATCTTTGTGGCGGCCATTACCGCCGTGGTGGCGTTCCCCAACCCGTACACGCGGCAGAACACCAGTGAGCTAATTAAGGAGTTGTTCACTGACTGCGGGCCGCTGGAGTCGTCCCAGCTTTGCCAGTACAGGAGCCATATGAATGGGAGTAAGGCGTTTGTGGATGCGTCACCTAACAAGCCGGCGGGATCCGGGGTGTACACCGCCATGTGGCAGCTGTGCCTGGCACTCGTCTTCAAGATCATCATGACGATATTCACCTTCGGACTCAAGGTGAGGCAGGGCAGGTTGGGTACTGTCGTCTAGTTAATGTAGCCCGGCAGTTAAAGGGGAGGTTCATCCAAAAACACTTCTGGGCCCTTTATAACTACTATTGCCTGGTTATTTGTCAGTACCCCAGACAGCTTTTAGGTCCATTGCTTGAGAATTTAGACGTAGGTAATAAGCTGATTCTACCCCCGCCTTCCCCATAGAAACCCCATGCAACGTCAAAGTCCATCATAAATATCTCCTAAAGCCTCCCGAGTGGCACAGCGGTCTAAGGCACTGCAGTGCTTGAGGCGTCACTAGAGATCCGGGTTTGATACCGGGCTGTGTCGCAGCCGGCCGTGACCGGTCGCCAGTTGTACGGTGTATCCCCCGACACATTGGTGCAGCTGGCTTCCGGGTTAAGGGGGCACTGTGTCAAGAAGCAGCGCGACTTGGCAGGGTCGTGTTTCGGAGGATGCATGGCTCTCGACCTTGGGGATAAAAAGTACAAAATAAATAAATAAAAATACCTCCTAAACACACTGCTCTGGCCTCCCAATAGTCCTTGTAATTACTTTCTCTGCACAATTTTTCAGCTAACTTATTTCAGTAGGTACATTTTTACCAATAAATGTAATTTCGAGAAATTCAGCATTTTGATTTAAAAATACAGAAATCTAAATACTCAAACAATGGACCTAAAAACAGTCTGGGGTACTGATAAACAGCCAGGCAAGTGTTATAAAGGGCCCAGAAGTGTTTTTGGGTGAACTTCCCCTTTAATGTGATTGTATTGGGTATGCATGTCTCTTAGATTGTGGTCTAATCCAAATCTTAGATTGCAGTCTAGACTTTAAGTAATGCTGATCAGGGTTAGAATTGAGAAATATTGAGAAAAATCCGAATTAGAATTTCAGTTAAGGATAGTTTTTTGTGGTTCTAAGTTGTGGTTCCTGTCCCCAGGTTCCGGCGGGCCTGTTCATCCCCAGTATGGCCATCGGGGCGATCGCCGGGCGGATTGTTGGCATCGCCGTGGAGCAGCTGGCGTACTACCACCACGACTGGTTAGTGTTCAGGGAGTGGTGCGAGGTAGGCACCGACTGCATCACCCCAGGACTCTACGCCATGGTGGGGGCTGCCGCATGTCTGGGTGAGTTACACTGACTGGCTGTGGGTCTGTAATGTTATGGTCATGTCTGGGTGAGTTACACTGACTGGCTGTGGGTCTGTAATGTTATGGTCATGTCTGGGTGAGTTACACTGACTGGCTGTGGGTCTGTAATGTTATGGTCATGTCTGGGTGAGTTACACTGACTGGCTGTGGGTCTGTAATGTTATGGTCATGTCTGGGTGAGTTACACTGACTGGCTGTGGGTCTGTAATGTTATGGTCATGTCTGTTACTCCTACTCAGTGTTCGTTCCCCATTCTTGTGATACATTGTTAGATAGACTGTGTTTGACAATGGATCACAGAAACACGGAGCTGTGTAAAATGTTATCTATCCTGTTGGATGGCTTTGGTCCTCTCCCATTCAACTCTTCCTCTTGTCTGCAGGTTCTCACTTCTCAGTCAACTTACTTGGTAAAATAAAAGGGCAATCATTTATTTATTTATTTATTTTTGTTCCAGGTGGTGTGACGAGGATGACCGTGTCTCTCGTGGTCATTGTGTTTGAGCTGACTGGTGGTCTGGAATACATTGTACCCCTCATGGCGGCCGTCATGACCAGCAAGTGGGTGGGCGACGCCTTTGGGCGCGAGGGCATCTACGAGTCACACATCCGCCTCAACGGGTATCCTTTCCTGGACGCCAAGTCGGAGTTCACACATACCACGCTGGCGCGGGAGGTGTGTCAAAATCAAATGTTATTCGTCACGTACACAGTTTACAGCATGTATAAAAAGTGCAGTGAAATGCTTGCATGCTAGCTCCATCAACATATAATCAATATCAATAAGTGTGTAGAGTGTGTGTGTGTGTGTAGTGTGTGTGTGTGTGTGTTAGGAACAAATATTTATTATGGACAGATACAATTAAAACATTGGCACACTGAATCATTAACAGTTAGATGCAGCACCATTGATATCAATGCATGATTAAGTGGAAAGTTGACTTAAAGCGTCAGTTAGGTTTCAGCTCTAAACCACTTCCTGTGTGACTTCAGGTGATGCGGCCGCGGCGTAGTGATCCGCCGTTAGCGGTGCTGACGCAGGACGACCTGACGGTGGAGGAACTCCAGGGGATCATCAACGAGACCAGCTACAACGGCTTCCCTGTCATTGTCTCCAAGGAGTCTCAGAGACTCGTGGGCTTCGCCCTGCGCAGGGACATTACCATCGCTATAGGTGAGGAGAAACTGAGACGGCAGGGTGTGGAGGCCGCTCAGACCTGGGTTTTTTTATTTTTATACTTTAGCTGCACTTGATTTAGCTTGCTTGGCTAGCGCGATGGAACCAATGGAATCATCTCAAAAGTGCAAACCTCGCCCGTCTGGCACTCCTTAGACGCTAATATTTCTCCTTCCATCTCCCCCTCTCTTCCCTTTTTACATCCCCCTTTCACAGATAATGCGCGGCGAAAGCAGGAGGGTATCCTGCTGACCTCGCGGGTCTACTTCACACAGCACGCCCCCACCCTGCCCGCCGACAGCCCGCGGCCCCTCAAGCTGCGCTCCATCCTGGACATGAGCCCCTTCACCGTCACCGACCACACGCCCATGGAGATCGTGGTGGACATCTTCCGCAAGATGGGCCTCCGCCAGTGTCTGGTGACGCACAACGGGTGAGAGGAAGGGGCTGGGGGGAGAGCGGGAAAAGGGTAGGGTGGCATGTGAAGAGGGCAGGGGGGAGGTGAGGAGGGGAGAGGGGGTGATTAAAAGTGATCTTGGTTGAGAACGATGGGGAGGGAATCACAGTCTCAAAATGGGGGGATGTGTTTTGGAAGGGTGGGGGTGAAAGAAGAGGAGGATGGAGGAAGAGAAGGAAGGAACACTGGGAGGAAAGAGTCTTCCTCAGTCCTCCTAACCTCAGGCCTCAATGTTCTCAGCTTGAACTAACAAACACCTCAACAGGCAACAGACAGAGTTCCCCTAACAAACCCAACACACACTCTCAAGTTTTGTTCCAATGAACACACTACTACTTAGAATGAAGCAGTGTATTGGACATCATCTACTCTAAGTGCTATGCTAGTGTGGATATTGGGACATAGTAGCATCTCCTCACACCCTAACGAAAAAAGATTGCAGGTAGAGTGAAGTATTGCGGTTTATGCTGCAAAAACTGCGTCCAAATGTTTTTTTTTTTACTGCAGTAATTTTGCAGTGTGATGGCAGTTATTCTGCAATTACTCCATCCAAAATACCACAGTCAACTGCAGTTACTTCCCTTTTACTGCAGTTTCAAAACTGCAATCTTTTTTTGTAAGGGATAGAGTGATGCATGGACACTGGGACTGGAAACCCTGGGGTTATAAGCCAATATAACCTTGTAGGCTGCATGACTTCTCAGCTAAATGCTAGCTGCGCTACGCTCACCAATATAACTACTGTGATACCGCTTTAGCAAATAGTTGGATAGTTTGATCGTTTTATCCAGTTTCCTCTGGATAAAATATTTGAGAGACTCGTGATGTGTTTAGAAGTTGGTTTAGAAGTCAATTCCTGTGGATGAGCTCACTGGTGGAATATGACACTTCAGAGACACCTGGTGGTTAAAACAAGGACAGATGGTGTATAATTGGATAAACCCTTGCTCTGTGCGTTGTAACTAAGTAAAAATACTTTAAAGTACTACTTAAGTAGTTTTTTGGGGTATCTGTACTTTATACTATTTATATTTTGGATAACTTTTACTTTTACTCCACTAAATTCCTAAAGACAGGGTTCGTATGGTCATGAAAATCCTGAAAAAGTCATGGAATTTTTAAATGGTGTTTTCGAGGCCTCAATGTTTTGGAAAATTATCAAATCCGAAAAGTCATGGAAATGAATGTAATCATTTCTGTTAATGTCATTTGTTTAGGCACAGTTTTTAAATATTTTATCAATCAAATAAAAATCAACAGTGATTTTACCCACGCACCGCTACTGCTTGCGAGGAAGGCCATACAAAGTTGATTCATTTAAACGATACATACAAAGTTGATTCATTCATTTAAACACGGAACAAACAATTCACTTTGCTATTGTATTAGGTGGGATTTGGTTCAATGCGATGAATCGAATGTGAATCAAAATAATAATTTGTGAATCGCAAACAGTAATTTTATAAAAAAAATATTATATGTAGCCTTCCTTGTGGGCTTGCTTCAGCTGAATAAAAATATTTGTAGCCTACCATAGCCATTTGATATTTTATATATTAAATGAGTGAATTATTTCAAAAGGCATAAAACGTATTTGGTTGCAATGTTATACATCAAGGGTGGACAACCATCCTCCAGGAGAGCTAATGGTGTGCAGGCTTTTATTCCAGTCCCCCTCTAACAAACCACATTTTAGAAATGAGCTGCTCAACCGGACCTTGATAAACTGTCTCTGATGTGTTTGAGCAGGGCTTGATCAAAAGCCTGCACAGCCAGTAGCTCTCCAGACTGAGGGTTGACCACGTGTGTTTTATACCGTTGCCTAACAGGGATTCTACTTTGTGCCTTGTACAATGACAGTAGATGGTACATAGGATCAGAGAGCAGCCTCCCAGTGTCAATACCACATTACGCATACTTTGTTTCTACATACATGGAGATGCCGCTAACGGTGGTCATGGAAATTTGGTTAAAAGTCATGGAGAAGTCATGCAAAAGTCATGAAATTCCCTCTGTCAAAATGTGTATGAACCCTGTAAATAGAATATGTATACTTTTTACTCCCATTCATTTTCCGTGACACCCAAAAGTACTCGTTACATTTCGAATGCTCAGGCAGCATTCGAAATATGGTCCAATTCTCACACCTATCAATATAACGCGTTGTCATCCCTACTGCCTCAGATCTGGCGGACTCACTAAACACAAATATTGCGTTTGTAAATTATGAGTTTTGGAGTGTTCCCCTGGCTGGCCGCAAAATTATTATTATTATCTTTTAAATCATGCTATCTGGTTTGCTTAATGTAAGGAATTTGATGTATAGCATTTACTTTTACTCAAGTATGACAATTTAGTACTTTTTCCACCACTGCTCGGCAGTCATAGTGTAAATATATGTTTAAAGATGCCTGTTTAGACGCCTAGTCAGGAGAGGAGAGCACTGAGAGTGAATGAGAATACAGATGGCAGCAGTCCTTTGTTTTGATACATGTTAATTTTTTATCGTTTTGTTGTGATTTTATCCTTTTCTATTGTTTTGGTCTCAATTCATTCATCATTCAATATCAATACATATAATAGTGAAAGCATCAGACATAGAGTACCAGTGAAAAGTTTGGACACACCTACTCTTTCAAGGGTTTTTCTTTATTTTTACTATTTTCTACATTGTAGAATAATAGTGAAGACATCCAAACTATGAAATAACACATATGGAATCAGAAAAGTGTTAAACAAATCAAAATATATTTTAGATTCTTCAAAGTAGCCACCCTTTGCCTTGATGACAGCTTTGCACACTACTTTATCGAATTCTAGGTTATTTGCCTACAACACTTGAGTCCATACTACTCACAAGATTAGATTCCATTACAAATCAACAAGGAAGTTATTGAAACCGACACAAAGATGAATGATATGCACAGATAACATTAGTTGGCATCCAACTGACATGCACTTATACACACTCACCATCAGTAGAAGTGGTATATTTATGGACAAGTAAAATATGTTGTTAATTGAGCTTTTTTTTAAAAAGCAATACTATTAGAATGTTAGGTAGGTTGTGTTATGATTTTTCACTTTATGTTATGTCATATTAAGTTGGTTATATACGTTTATTTTTTTAGTGTACTATGCTTTGTGCTGCTGTCTCTCTCTCTCTCTCTCTCTGTGTGGTGTGTGTGTGACGGGCAGTCTCCTGAGTAACAGGTGTGTGTTTGTACAGGATTGTATTGGGCATCATCACTAAGAAGAATATATTAGCGCATCTGGAGGAGCTCAAGGAACACACGGAGCCCCTGGTGACTAGCCCTTCCCCTCCCATTCCACTGACCCCTCCCCCTCTCCCATTTCCACCTCTTAGGCCCCGCCTCCTAGGAGTGACGCATGAAACTGTAACTGACAGTTCCCGTTTCCAATAGCAACCCACTCATCTTACTGTGTCTTATTTTCAACTCACTCATGAATGCACTATTTTTTTGAGGGGGGTGGGGGGTGTATGCATCCACTTTCTCCTCTCCGGATACCTATTGTGTCACACTATCACTGATCTCCCTATTCATTCACTACTAGTCATTGACAACAGTTAGTAAGATTACTATTTTTTAAAAGATCTACTCTAGATGAGTGTTATTATGGGTCCTGTAATGTTGGGCTTTGATGGGAACTGTCATTTGAAGCTTGATTAGTTAGATATCCGTAATTTACTATTGCTCCACAGCCATTCCCATCAACAACATCCTACTAGCTATTAGTCCCTTCATCAGTAGTATGGGCTGTTTCATCCACTATAAGAAGTCATTATAGAATATAGATATAAGCATGAATATACAGATTGTATATTGATCTCATTCCCCCTGCCACTGTCCCTATAACTTACGTACAGTCATGTAGCCATGCCTGTGTTTTTAGAGCGTGTGTGTGTGTGTGTGTGTGTGTCTGTCTGTCTGTCTCACTCGGCACCTAGAAAACCTTCACATACACATTATTACATAATTTCACTCTAAAAGCTCACACAGGGTGCATCCCAATTGGCACCCTATTCCCTATATAGTGTACTACTACTAGTTCAAAAGTAGTGCACTATAAAGGGAATAGGGTGCTATATTGGATGCTGGCACCGCTTTACTTCAATGACTTCCTGCTTCTTTATGTATAAAAATCAACCCCTCCCTCTCCCTCTTGCCCCGCCCCCCACCCACTGGGTCACCGCCGTCCGTCCGTCTGTCGGACCAACAGATCGACGACATCTGACCCGATAACACGTAGCGCTTCCGGCGTCGCCTTTACCGAATTTGGCGAGTAACCGGCTGCTACGTGGGAGCGGACCGTTGGTTGATGTGTTTTTTCTGGGAGGGGGAGTTTTAGCATCTAGTGTCCCTCCCGCCCTGCCGTAGACTTAATAGAACCCTCCTCCTGTAGTGAGAGAGCAAACTCCCTCTATGGTGGTGTGGTGATATAATGATGGTAGTAGTAGTGTGTGTGTTGGTAGATAATGCCTACAGTAGCAGTAACGAGCTAAGCCAAGCAACCCCCACCCTGATCCTAAACCGTACCCACCCCTCCTTCACCCCCCTCTCACCTGACCTCAACCCCCCTGCCTCATCCGGTGCCTCCCACCTCAACCCACCCCCCCCCCCCCATTCCTGGTCTGTGTGGCGTTTCATGCCTCCTGTTTCTGTAGCACTAACACCTCCCTCCACTTCCTACAGTACTGAATCTATAGATCTATCCTGTACTGTAGCTATGACAGACAGTCATACAGCCTCTCCTCTCACTGCTCTCTCTCAGCTCAACTCTACACTCACCGTCTGTCTCACTCTCTCCAATGTCTCGAGATGTCTCACTAAATCTCCAACGTTTTCGTCATAGCTAAATTCAAGAGCACAAGTCATAACAAAAAGTAAATTCTAGGAACAAATGTTGTCCTGTTGACATCTAATTGTTATCCAGCTGCACACTCTTACAACGTTGTAATTGACACTTTCTGTGTTAGCAGAACTCATTACATTTCAACCAATTGTGACCTGGCTCTGGGAAGGGAGTATCTGTAAAGAAGCCTGTAGCGATGACCCTCAAAGTATTTTAGATAAAGGTGCTCTTGAATTAGCCAGAATTCTTGACTGAGCGTTCCAGAATGTTTATCTCGGACAACGTGAAGGGTTGGTTGGTTGGTAAGGCAGAAGTGTTCTGCCTTGCTCTTCCTATAGTGTTCATCTCACCTGCTCTTCCTGTAGGTGTTCAGTACATCTCCTCCTCAGGCTTCCAACGAGAATCACTCACTCACCATTCTCCCCTGGTTACTCACCCCCTCCTCTCTTCCTTCTGTCCTTCCTCGGCACCAGTGGGACTTATGTTTTTGTTGGCCTGGCTGCATTGACGGTTACAGTCGGCTGAGTGGTTGAAGTATTACTGCGTTCCCTGTATCACCTTGGGCTAAAATACAGATACACTGTGGTAGTAACGGTGCATTACTTCTCTTGACTGTAGATTGTATCACTGTTTTGTCATTGTTATTTGTGAGATCTGATCATTAAGCCCCAGAATAATATAAACCATCTGATCATTAAGCCCCAGAATAATATAAACCATCTGATCATTAAGCATCAGACCCCAAAATAATTAGTTTCCTCTGACATTAAACACATGTCCATAATTTAGTCAGTTGGTTAACAGAGCCCATTATTTTGGTTATTGGTGTGTTATCATTCTCTGTTGATTGATTCCACTATCTTGAATCCCGGCCAAAACCACCACCGACTGACCGACTGCACGAGCCAACAAAAACTTGTAATTCTCTCCCACACCAACCAGACTGTGCTCCCTGCCTGCTCCTCCGTGAATAATCTCTTCTCTCCTCTCTCTCTCTCTCTCTCTCTCTCTCTCTCTCCTCTCTCCTCTCTCCTCTCTCTTCTCTCTCTCTCTCTCTCTCTCTCTCTCTCTCTCTCTCTCTCTCTCTCTCTCTCTCTCTCTCTCTCTCTCTCTCTCTCTCTCTCCAGGCGTCTCCTTGGTATTATCACAAAAAAAGATATCCTTCGTCATATGGCCCAGATGACCAACCAAGACCCCGACAACATAATGTTCAACTAGTCACCTCCTTCCCAGGTCGTCACGACGAGGAGAGCGAGGAGGAGGTGGTGCACCTACTGGAGGGTCAAGGCTCCTTTCTATGACACACAGCCCCCGATCCCCAAACCTCCCACCCCATGGAACCCTGTCCTTAACCAGACTGACTGATCCCCACAGAACCCTCTAGTGGCCCCAGGATGGAAGAGACAGACAGACAGACTAAAGAGACATGAAATGGCTGTTTTGAAGGATGTTCCGTCCCCATAGTCGTAGCTACTACGGACTGGGACATATATACCCAAGGAACACACACATACACACACCTCCACTCACATACACTCAGACACACACATACAGGAGCTCACACTCACTCATACAAACACAGATTCCACACAAGAGCAAGCTCGCGCACACTAGCCCAATTGCACCTCACACACACACACACACACACACACTCTTCATGCTCCTCTACCCTTGTCCTCTTCCTATTGGTTTATGCTAGCGGACATTGCTGTGATCCTGATGCCTAGCTGCCAGGGTGAGAGGTCAGAATGATCCGCGAGGAGGGACCTTCAGACACCTCAACTGCTGATTGGCTGTCTGCCATGTCTGTCAGATGCCCTGCCAGGCTCTGCCCCCACTGTGTCCCTCCCTCACACCCCGTCCATCCTCGAAATAATTGTTTACCTGTGAACTGTGTGTGAGAGAGCAATAAAGAGTGCTTATGTGTGTGTCACGAGCACCCTCGACATTCCATTCAGGTTGTCATAATAACCCGAGACAGCACACTCTCACACCCCCCTAAAGACAACCGCTGTCTAATATTAGACTGGGCCTCGACCCAAGGGAGATTGCTTTAATGTGTGTGTGAGGAGAGAGAGCTAGAGGGTAGTGAAGGGTACAAGCAGGATGTACTGTAGTAGTTAGTTAATGACTGACTGTATGGATGTGTGTTGTAGTTAAAGATCTATGTGAAAACAGATAGTCATCGGTTACATTCTCCCTGTTGAAGTAAAGAACTGTGTGAGTGTCCAATGAGGATAGAGACCTAGAGACCATCCCACAGTGAAGGTGGGCAGTTTGTATAAATAAATAAATGAAGGTTGAGTTATTCTGTTTACTCTTAACTGGAGATAACTTTTTCATTTATTTTTTTTTACTATTGCTACTACTTTTAGTATTGATATCTACATAATCAAGTAACTTTTTACGGCTTGTAACGAGACAAAGTCAAGACTGGAAAACTGCACTCTTTTCTTTCCAAGTGAACAAAATAAATGATGATGATGATGTCGATGGTAATACTGCACAGTAACCATGTCTTAAAGATTTTACTTTGCTTAATTAAGCTGTCTCATGGTGTGTGAAACATGTATCTTGTATTTTTGACAGGAGCTTAATCTTTTATTGCATAGCTCCTCTGCCCAGTCGTCAACAAGAACAATTCAACATCAAATCTTCTTCGCATGTCAGTTAAAACCAATATAAAACATTTTAAATCTACTCCCACCACTCCATGGGTGTATCCCAAATGGCACCCTATTCCCTATATAGTGCACTACACTTGAACATGGCCCATAGGGCTCTGGTCATAAGTAGTGCACTATACACTGTGTACAACACATTAGGAACACCTTAATATTGAGTTGCACCCCCTTTTGCCTTTAGAACAACCTCAATTCGTCGGGGCATGTTCTCTACATGGTGTCGAAAGCGTTCCACAGGGATGCTGGCCCATGTTGACTCCAATGCTTTCCACAGTTGTGTCAAGTTGGCTGGATGTCCTTTGGGTGGTGGACCATTCTTGACACACACATGAAACTCAAATCGGTGCGCCTGGCACCTACTACCATATGCCATTCAAAGGCACTTAAAGCTTTTGTCTTGCCCATTCACCCTCTCAAGGCTTAAACATCCTTCTTTAACCTGTCTCCTCCCCTTCAACTACACTGATTTGAAGTGGATTTAACAATCAATAAGGGATCATAGCTTTCATCTGGTCATTCTATATAATGGAAAGAGGTGTTTCTAATGTTTTGTACCCTCAGTGTATAGGGAGCCATTTGTTACACAGACCATATTTAATTCTTAAAAGCATGATTTGAAGGTGCAACACTCAACGTGCCGCAGCACATTTTTGGAGTTCTGCCACCAACTCCTTTAAACTTCAATGAAGTAAATATGTATATTTGACAGTTGTTGAAACGTACAGTACACCAAAGGAAATAATTTTGAACCAGCCACGTGTAAACCTAGACTCATTAAAAATAAAATAGGATCTTATGTCGGATTCACCCTTTAACGTGTGGTCCATCACACAGGAAGCAGTGACCTCACAATGTGTGCGCCAGCCAAAGGAGTCCTCTTTCTCTCTTGCTTCGTTTCCATGACACGATGCATAACTTACCTGCTGAGTAAAGGCTATGGCTTGTATCCAGAATGCCACCCTTTTTCCTATATAGTGCACTACTTTTGACCAGGGCCCAAAGGACTCTGGTCAAAAGAAGTGCACTTCATAGGGAATAGGGTGCCATTTGGGACACAATCTAGTGTGTGATGGGCGGAAGGGCAGGTGGTGACTACCACTGCCAGTGTTTTTCGCTCTAGTTTCTTTCTATTGCAGTGTCCTAGGTCATATTCATTAGGGACCAAATGGAAGAAAAAACTGACAAACAGAGAGGGACTAGTTGGACCCATTTTACATTGCCAAACGTTTTAAAACGTTTTCCGTTGTGTGCCCTAATGGATACGAGCTGCTCTGTCGGTTGAAGAGCGCATCGTCCCCTGTGGTGTCGTCTAGCACTGTGGTTTTCTTCATAATGATCAATGTTTTTCCTTTATGGTAGTTGTTTAGATGTACATTAGGCATAATTGTATATTGTATGTATGATTACATTGATGGCTTAATTGTACATTTAAAACTAAATATGTAAAGATTAAACATTTTGTTTAATAAAAAATGTTAAAATTGCTATAAGAAAGTGACTGGGTTCTTAACTAATGTTTTAAACATTGAACAAGCATGATTCTGATAGTAGTGAGGTAAAAGGCTGAACATACCTCAGTTACTGTCAGGCTGGTATTCTGCTATACAACTAAAAACGTGTCAAAAGCTTTTCTCAGTGATTGTGATGAATTTGGTGGCACAGTACACCTAGGAACAAAGATCCAGATAATCTCTATGTTCCCAGCAGTACACTAAACTCCACCTATCTAAGCATGAGAACACAATCTTCTCACTGGTGTAGAGAGAGAGCGGTTGGGTTCTGTCCCCAACTAAGGAGGGCCTACAGCATCACCTAGATTTTCTGCACAGATTCTGTCAGACCTGGGCCCTGACAGTAAATCTCAGTAAGACAAAAATAATGGTGTTCCAAAAAAGGTCCAGTTTCCAGGACCACAAATACACATTCCATCTAGACACCGTTGCCCTAGAGCACACAAAAAACGATACATACCTCGGCCTAAACATCAGCGCCACAGGTAACTTCCACAGAGCTGTGAACGATCTGAGAGACAAGGCAAGAAGGGCCTTCTGTGCCATCAAAAGGAACATAAAATTTGACATACCAATTAGGATCTGGCTAAAAATACTTTTCAGTTATAGAACCCATTGTCCTTTATGGTTGTGAGGTCTGGGGCCGCTCACCAACCAATAATTCATAAAATGGGACAAACACCAAAATGAGAATTCTTCAAAAATATCCTCAGTGTACAACGTAAAACACCAAATAATGCATGCAGAGCAAAATTTGGCCGATAACCGCTAATTATCAAAATCCAGAAAAGAGCTGTTAAATTCTACAACCACTTAAAAGGAAGCGATTCCCAAACCTTCCATAACAAAGTCATCACATACAGAGAGATGAACCTGGAGAAGAGCCCCCTAAGTAAGCTGGTCCTGGGGCTCTGTTCACAAAAACAAACAGACCCCACAGAGTCCCAGAACAGCAACACAATTAGACCCAACCAAATCATGAGAAAACAAAAAGATAATTACTTGACACATTGGAAAGAATTAACAAAAAAACAGAGCAAACTAGAATGCTATTTGGCCCTAAACAGAGATTACACAGTAGCAGAATACCTGACCACTATGGCTGAACCAAACTTAAGGAAAGCTTTGACTATGTATAGACACCGTGAGCATAGCCTTGCTATTGAGAAAGGCCGCCGTAGGCAGACCTGGCTCTCAAGAAAAGACAGGCTATGTGCACATTGCCAAAAATAATGAGGTGCAAACTGAGCTGCACTTCCTAACCTCCTGCCAAATGTACAACCATATTACAGACACATATTTCCCTCAGGTTACACAGACCCACAAATAATTAAAAAACAAACCCAATTTTGATAAATTCCCATATCTATTGGGTGAAATACCACAGTGTGCCATCACAGCAGCAAGATCTGTGACCTGTTGCCACTAGAAAAGGGCAACCAGTGAAGAACAAACACCACTGTAAATACAACCCATATTTATGTTGATTTATTTTCCCTTCTGTACTTTAACTATTTGCACATAATGACATTTGAAATGTCTATTCTTTTGGCACTTTTGTGAGTGTAATGTTTACTGTTAATTTTTGTTTATTTCACTTTTGTTTATTATCTACTTCACTTGCTTTGGCAATGTTAACATATGTTTCCCATGCCAATAAAGCCCTTAAATTGTAACTTAAATTGAAAACACTGGTGTGGAGAGAGGGAACACTGGTGTAGAGAGAGAGAGGGAACACTGGTGTAGAGAGAGAGAGAACACTGGTGTAGAGAGAGAGAGAACACTGGTGTAGAGAGAGAGAGAACACTGGTGTAGAGAGAGAGAGAACACTGGTGTAGAGAGAGAGAGAACACTGGTGTAGAGAGAGAGAGAACACTGGTGTAGAGAGAGAGAGAACACTGGTGTAGAGAGAGAGAGAGAGAGAGAGAGAGAGAGAGAGAGAGAGAGAGAGAGAGAGAGAGAGAGAGAGAGAGAGAGAGAGAGAGAGAGAGAGAGAGAGAGAGAGAGAGAGAGAGAGAGAGAGAGAGAGAGAGAGAGAGAGAGAGAGAGAGAGAACACTGGTGTAGAGAGAGAGGGAACACTGGTGTAGAGAGAGAGAGGGAACACTGGTGTAGAGAGAGAGAGAGAGAACACTGGTGTAGAGAGAGAGAGAGGGAACACTGGTGTAGAGAGAGAGAGAGGGAACACTGGTGTAGAGAGAGGGAGAGAGGGAACACTGGTGTAGAGAGAGGGAGCGAGGGAGAACACTGGTGTAGAGAGAGGGAACACTGGTGTAGAGGGAGAACACTGGTGTAGAGAGAGAGAGAGGGAACACTGGTGTAGAGAGAGGGAGAGAGGGAACACTGGTGTAGAGAGAGGGAGCGAGGGAGAACACTGGTGTAGAGAGAGGGAACACTGGTGTAGAGGGAGAACACTGGTGTAGAGAGAGAGAGAGGGAACACTGGTGTAGAGAGAGGGAACACTGGTGTAGAGAGAGGGAGCGAGGGAGAACACTGGTGTAGCGAGAGAGAGAGAGAGAGAGAGAGAGAGAGAGAGGGAGAACACTGGTGTAGAGAGAGAGAGAGAGAACACTGGCGTAGAGAGAGAGGGGGAGCATTGGTGTAGAGAGAGCGAGAGAGACGAGGAAACACTTGGTTAAAGAACAGAAAGAAGGGGGGGGGGACTATGCCGAGGAAACACTTGGTTAAAGAACAGAAAGAAGGGGGGGACTATGCCACCCAGACTTCCAACACAAACCACTCTTTGTGAAGGCCTCCTTTCCTGTGAGAGTCGGGAGAAGTGCAAAGACAAAGCCTAGAAGTCAGCATCTAATGCCAGTCAGTTTACACTGTCTGCTCGCTCTCACACACACACACCCAAGTCTCCTACTACAGTACAGGGATTGTTCACACTGTCAGTCACTGGCCTTGGACTGGTTTTCCATTCAAATTTTGATCTGCTCTACAAGCCTTTGTGCCTGTCCTTTTAACATCCACTGGGCTATTTCTATGCGTGTGTGTGTGTACACCGCCGTCGGTATGATTCACATTACGCATGCTTAGGTTAATGCTTTGCTTCCCCTGAACATTCTTTCCTTCCAAGACGAGTAGTGAGCTAAAACAAATGTTTTCTTGCTAGCTCGCGACCCATCTATAATGACCACCAAAACTATGGTTACAAAAACAAGATGGGTGCCTTTTGTTCTGCTGTACAGTGGGAGCCGGCGAGGCTGATTGGGGGAACAAATCAGGTGATGATTAGGTGTCCTTGGTCCTCAGAGAAAGAGCGAGAAGAGAGCGAGGGAGGGTGAGAGAGAAGAGAGGGAAGGAGGGAGAGAGAGAGAGAGGCCTTGGATGGCCCATAATGCTTTGTTACTGCACAATTAAAACCAAACTGGAGGAAACCATGGTAACACACAGATTTTATTTTCACTACAAAAAAAAGCATTGTTTAAAGCAGAGCAACATCGAACCCCCCCCCCCCACACTATTAAGCAGATATTTAAGTATTTTAGTCCCGTTAAAGACTAATCCGAATACGTCGCACTCATTTAACATGCATCAGACTGTCAATGGAGCACTGTAGCTTCTTTAATTAAAGCACGTACAGAGGAGGGGGAAGGGGGTTGGGGTTTGAGACCCATTTAAAACGAGATAAGAACTTAACATAGTAAAAATAGAAATGGGAGAAAAAAATATGGAAATATTGGAAACAACACAGAGCGTATAAAGGCGGCAAAATTGTAAAATGTCTAACATCTAGGAAGTCAAAACACCAGTGGGCATAATAATAATAATAATAATAATAATAAATGTATTTCTCAGAAACGTTTCAATGAACCACACTAGAAGGGCTATAGTGGTTATGCAATTGTTAATTACGTGTATCAAAGACCAGAAGGCCTGAAACAACTAGGTCTTCAATCATCCACTGAAATGTTATTCATGATCCAATAATTCAGTCGTTACAGAAGTTATACATCAGTCTATATAAATCACGTATATAGAGTTTAAATGACAAAATGTGACTATAGATCACACTTTCAAATCAGTATTCTTTTCTCAGAGTCCAGCATGCATGATACTGAAACTTCAGGTTGGTTGGTTGTAACAGTGGTAGGATAATGTGCAGTCTTTTGATGCTGAAACAAAAGACGCCTTTATGGTCTGCTTAGTAACAGTGATTGCACAACGTCAGCTTGAAGAGCTAATTTATGAATTTATCATAAAACAGAATAATACTGCAAAGAGAAAAGCATAATCGTCAACAAGTCGATCGTTTTTTTTCTTCCTGAAATCGATTTAGGAAATGCTTGAATCGAATAACAAACAGCTCTTTCGTCTGCTCACTAATACAAATTAAATACTTACGCATATCGCTTATTGGTTATCCTCTCCAGCCACAATATATTCTACATGAAGATCCATAAGCATGAAGGATGATGATTATACTCAATGTCTTATCAAGTTGATTTATTGGAATCCAGAATAGATCCAGATGGACCTACATACGTAGGAGCTAGGTTCCAGTTTTAAGCTAGTTCCATTGAAAAGTGAAATAAAATGACATTTTCTTGACATATTCTATGTTTTTGAGGGTGGGGGAGGGAGGGTTGGGGGTGGGAAATGCATAGGACAGGATCGTTCATCCCATTGGTTTTCCCCCTGTTGTTGTTTACACATAGCTTTCGTAAATCACCTGACCAGGCTGTAGCTTAGTAGTAACCTCTGCCTCCGCCTCCACCCCCAACTCCGCCTCCTCCACTGGCTCCTGCTCCGGCTCGGAACCCTGCTCCTCTTGCTCCTCCTCCTCCTCTAGGTGCAGGGGAGCCAATGGCGGAGGAGATGAGGGCGTGGCCTCGGCTAGAGCCGGGGCCTCCATGGGCAGCGGGGGGTGGATGGACACCTGGATGGCGATGTGCTGAGGCTGCTCATGCAACGACGCATCGTCGGAATCCGCTGCAGGGGATCCGGAACGCTCCCTCTCACGCTCCCTATCTCTCTCCCGGAGGATGGTGAAGACGTCGCCGGGCCCCACCCCGACCAGGGCCCCCTGCACCAGGGCCGCCCGGCATCCCAATGCCCCGTCCAGGTGGTGCCCCTCTGGGGCCTGGCGGAGGAACGTGTGCCTCATCTCCTCAACCCCCACCACTTCCAAGATCTCCTCCATGAAGGTGCGGCAGTTCATGATGAGCGGGGGCAGCGGGATGCTGCGGGCCAGCTCCTCGATGTAGCGGGCAAACTCCATGGTCTTGAACTGGGTCACCTTGGCCAGCTCCAGGGTCTTGGCTGATGTGATGATGGGGATACGCTTGGCGATTTCAAACGCCTTCTGGAGCTTTAGAATAGAAGAGAATAGAACAGATTGGAATGTCATTTATTGGACATTTAATTATCATGAATGGATTTTTTTTCGATTTTAAACATCACCTATAGCTCATGTACTATCAAAACAGTACAACAGTTACACAAACAAAGTTGCTACCTATGTACGGTCCTCACAAGTATAGTAAATCACGACACAAACCTTCTCGGCGCCCTCAGTGCGGAAGAAGTCATTGATGGCCTTCTCCGTCTTCTTCAGGTGGCTGCTCATCATGCAGAGGCGCGTGATGTTGAGGATCATGATGATGGTGAAGGTGACGAGGCACACGACCACGTAATAGGCCCCCAGGTCCCCGCTGTGCAGGACCACGCGCATGGTCACCGTGCAGTTGGCGCTGCCGTGCACGTTGGACGCCATGCACGTGTACTTGCCGCGGTCGGCGAACGTGATCTCTGTGATGTTGAGGATGCCATCGTCTGTCAGCAACCACTTGTCACCTTCGGAGGAGAGAGAGACAGACAGAGAGAGTCATTTAGAAGAGTGTAGCTTTAAAAATCGGTCCCCACCATTTAAAACCAAAATTCACTGAAACCAACTGTATGTTTTTCACATTCATCTTATCATCCATCTTATTTTTCGAATCAGGTGCGCTAGATTAGGGTTGGAGTGAAAACCTACAGGATGGTAGCGCTCCGGGACCAGGGTTGGAGAGCCCTGATCCACATTAACAATGGTAAAGGACTTAACTAGAAAATCTCCTGATACATTGCTACAGAAAGAAATATCATACCATAGAAACAGGATCTATTTTCCTTCAAGGAATGGGCTATATCCCTTCTAGGAATTCTATTTCTATGGATCAATCAAGGCACAGGAGGCTGCTGATGGGAGAACAGCTCATAATAATGGCCAGAACGGCGCAAATGGAATGGCATCAAACACCTGGAAACCATGTGTTTGATAACATTCCACTGATTCCGCTACAGTCACTAACACGAGGCCGTTCTCCCAATTAAGGTGCCTCCAACCTCTTGTGATTCAAGGTCAGTGTAATATGCATTTCCTGGTTGCAAAGACAGCAGCTAGGCCAGGCCAGGCTATGCTAGGCCAGGGGGAAGGTCTCTGCTAGTTTGTCAAGACAGTCACATGCAACAGCTTTTTATAGCTAGGCTTTCTGAGAAGGCCTTTCGGTTTGCACTACTCGATTCATTCAATATCACTCATAATCTAGGCCTATATTAATTTATTGCAACAAACAGCAATTCATTAATCCACTAAGTAGGTTGCATAATTTATATTATTGAGTGATAATATTATTCCAACTGAAGGACTGTCCTCGAGGCTGCAATCCAGCAACCAGGTATTTTAAAATATACTTTGGATTGGATTTGAATCCTGGACCCCCCCCCCTGAAGTGGACCAGTCTTCCTCTTTTATTAGTTACTGAGAAATCATCTTTGTTTCATTAGTCCACTGTTGATACAGTCCAAAAATATTTTGCATGTCAGCAATCAAGTTTTCAAGATATAGAACTTTCAAAATACAGAAAGTGTCACAGATGATGCGTTTTGTTCCTTGTTTATTCAATTTATTCGTCCAAAATGGCACCCTATTCCCTATTTAGTGCACTACTTTTGATCAGGGCCCATAGGGGTCTGGTTAAAAGTAGTGCACTAAATAATAATACATGGGACTTCTATAGCGCTTTTCAAGGACCCAAAGTCGCTTTACAATGATAGAAATTAAAAAGAAAGAACAGGAGTCAAAACAAAACATCAGACTAAACAAAACATGAATAAAAGAGATGGTTGGGCTCAAAGAAGGGAAAGAGTAGGCCTTGTCAAAGAGGTGGGGCTTTAGGAGGGACTGAAACATAGTGATGAATGCCGAGTCACGGAGGGCTGGAGGGAGGGAGTTCTAGAGCAACCCTGGAGAAGGCCCTGTTGCCGAAGCTCTGGAGCTTGGACCTGGGGATGACAAGGTGAATAGAGGATAGGGTGACATTTGGGATGTTTAAATAGAGAGTGGGGCTGAGGGAGGCTGTAATCTGTCTGGAAAAATACCAAGTGGTGCTTGTTGGTGAACTGGGAGACAAACGCCTGGAGCAGAACACAAACAAATAAGCTCTCATGTAAATGTAGAACCAAGGAAGTAGCCAGCCAAACATTACAGCATGTTACAAACATCTGTTGACTGTCGAAATTGGTTCGTCTTCCTCTACTAGGATACTACTACTACTACTACTGCTACAACTAATCTTGGTATAATATCCAATTTATTAAGAAGCTCTTTTGTTATACCTATCAAGGCAAAATATACTGAACAAAATTATTAATGCCACATGCAACAATTTTACTGAGTTACAGTTCATATAAGGAAATCATGGCGCAGCCAATCAGAATATGTTTTTCCCCACAAATGGGCTTCATTAAAGAAATAAATACTCCTCAGCTTCATCAGCTGTCCGGGTGGCAGGTCTCAGACGATCCCGCAGGTGAAAAGCCAGATGTGGAGGTCCTGGGCTGGCATGGTTAAACGTGGTCTGCGGTTCTGAGGCTGGTTGAATGTACTGCCAAATTCTCTAAAACTACGTTGGAGGTGGCTTATGGTAGAGAAAGAAACATTTAATTCTCTGGCAGCAGCTCTGGTGGACATTCCTGCAGTCAGCATGCCAATTACACGCTCCCTCAAAACTTGAGACATCTGTGGCATTGTGTTGTGTGACAAAACTGCACATTTGTGTGGACTTTTATTGTCCCCAGCATAAGGTGCACCCGTGTAATGATCATGCTGTTTAATCAGCTTCTTGATATGCCACACCTGTCAGGTGGATGGATTATCTTGGCAAAGGAGAAATGCTCACTAACATGGATGTAAACAAATTTGTGCACAAAACTTGAGAGAAATATGCTTTTTGTGTGTATGGGACATTTCTGGGGCCTTTTATTTCAGCCCATGAAACATGGGACCAACACTTTAAATGTTGTGTTTATATTTTTGTTCAGTATAAAATGTCCTCCAGGCTATATTTCACCATGGTCTACATTGACCACTATTCTCCTATCACTGCATGAAGTGGCATCATCTGCCATTGCCTTATAACATCAACGTACGTAGGCATGTGGTGAGACTGTGGATGGATGGATGACTTCACGTCTCTCGCTCTCCAGATTCTGACAGCTCATCCTGAGTGGGTGGGTGACTCAGAGAGAGAGACTATCGCAGAATGAGAGAGAGCATGAAACAGATTTTGGAGGCCGAGTAGTGTTCGTTTTAAGACAGAATGAAAAGACTAGTGCTCACACCTTCGTTTTCCACACGCACACACAGTTTATCCATCAAGCCTCCAGCCTGTCTGTCATGTCTCTAGAAAAGCTGAATGCGTAAAGGAAATGTAGCGAGAGACTGCTAAATGTATACACCCCTACCCCCATGTGAAGTGTTTCAAGGCTTGCTTTGAAAGTGTGTCAGTGTGTGGAAAGCAAAAGCTCCCTAAAAAACAAGTGGCAAAAGCTATAAAAGAAAAGCAAAGTCATGAGCAACAGGGAAGAAACAACTGTTATACATGTCATAACAGGTCTTTAACAGAGCCTTGTGGAACATGAAGTCTTCTACTGACTGGCTCACCGTCAACCATGAACAAAACCGCCCCAGCTATGATCACAACAAACATCAATCTAAACATTGAAAAATGTATTCATGTTGTTTGCATGCTACAGGTAACAGGCCCTAGTCGCAGTGGTTCAATGATGGTTGTTGCGCAAGAGCAAGTTCCAACAGGTCTGTTCAAAATGGAACCCACAATGTTGATTTAGCATTCCTGTTTTATAGCAGGTGACTCACACGGTTAAGAGCTTAGATTCTTCATTATTGTAGCCGACTATTTATCTGGAACATCTTTTCTATCTACAGTATTATCGCTACATCTTTTCTCAACTCCTTTTTCTTTCTCTCCCCCCCCCCCCTCCCCAAATCTCCTCTCCCCCCTTCTCTTTCCAATCTGCCTCCACATATAGTAGATAGATTAGGACTGAATGAGAGAAAGTATCCTATTAGTATCCTGCTTGTTAGTATCCTACCTGTTAGTATCCTACCTGGTAGTATCCTACCTGGTAGTATCCTATTACCATCCTACCTGGTAGTATCCTATTACCATTCTACCTGTTAGTATCCTATTACCATCCTACCTGTTAGTATCCTATTACCATCCTACCTGTTAGTATCCTATTAGTATCCTACCTGTTAGTATCCTATTACCATCCTACCTGTTAGTATCCTATTACCATCCTACCTGTTAGTATCCTATTACTATCCTACCTGTTAGTATCCTATTACCATCCTACCTGTTAGTATCCTATTACCATCCTACCTGTTAGTATCCTATTACCATCCTACCTGTTTGTATCCTATTACCATCCTACCTGTTTGTATCCTATTACCATCCTACCTGTTTGTATCCTATTACCATCCTACATGTTAGTATCCTATTACTATCCTACCTGTTAGTATCCTATTACTATCCTACCTGTTAGTATCCTATTAGTATCCTACCTGTTAGTATCCTATTAGTCTCCTACCTGTTAGTATCCTATTACCATCCTACATGTTAGTATCCTATTACTATCCTACCTGTTAGTATCCTATTACTATCCTACCTGTTAGTATCCTATTACTATCCTACCTGTTAGTATCCTATTACTATCCTACCTGTTAGTATCCTATTACCATCCTACCTGTTAGTATCCTATTACCATCCTACCTGTTAGTATCCTATTACCATCCTACCTGTTAGTATCCTATTAGTAACCTACCTGTTAGTATCATATTACCATTCTACCTGTTAATATCCTATTACCATTCTACCTGTTAGTATCCTATTACCATCCTACCTGTTAGTATCCTATTACCATCCTACCTGTTAGTATCCTATTAGTATCCTACCTGTTAGTATCCTATTACCATCCTACCTGTTAGTATCCTATTACCATCCTACCTGTTAGTATCCTATTACCATCCTACCTGTTAGTATCCTATTACCATCCTACCTGTTAGTATCCTATTACCATCCTACCTGTTAGTATCCTATTAGTTTCCTACCTGTTAGTATCCTATTACCATCCTACCTGTTAGTATCCTATTACCATCCTACCTGTTAGTATCCTATTACCATCCTACCTGTTTGTATCCTATTACCATCCTACCTGTTAGTATCCTATTAGTCTCCTACCTGTTAGTATCCTATTAGTCTCCTACCTGTTAGTATCCTATTAGTCTCCTACCTGTTAGTATCCTATTACCATCCTACATGTTAGTATCCTATTAGTCTCCTACCTGTTAGTATCCTATTACCATCCTACATGTTAGTATCCTATTAGTCTCCTACCTGTTAGTATCCTATTACCATCCTACATGTTAGTATCCTATTAGTCTCCTACCTGTTAGTATCCTATTACCATCCTACATGTTAGTATCCTATTAGTCTCCTACCTGTTAGTATCCTATTAGTCTCCTACCTGTTATTATCATATTACTATCCTACCTGTTAGTTTCCTATTACCATCCTACCTGTTAGTATCCTACCTGTTAGTATCCTACCTGTTAGTATCCTATTAGTATCTTACCTGTATCTTATTAGTATCCTACCTGTTTGTATCCTACCTGTTTGTATCCTATCCAATGCCATTCATATTTAATAACAACCTCCTTGTCTTATGACCTAGATTCAGCTGGACACTATTAAATATCTACAAACAGTTAGGTTGTGGGCGTGACCACCAATCTGCCTCCATATAGGCTACAGTAGATTGTTCTCTCTTTCAGTTGTAATCTATGACAATAGTATCCTATTCAATGGCAGCAATAATATGTCATTTATCAAGTATCTGAAGTTAAGTAGTGGCCGTGACTTTTTAACTCTTAATGTTTTGGAAAAAGAGCCGACAGGCCAGCTTGTTTGGTTTGTTGTCATCATATCATCATCATCATCATGGCTTTGGTGTATGATTATGTTCATTTTTTAATCTGCTGGGTTGGCATTGCATAATCGCAGCAAATAATCCCCCTTTTTTATATAGTCATCATACATCACTGTCATCTTAGTCTGTCATAATGCAACTACTCAATGTGACCTTCATTTGAAATCCCCCCCCCCCCCCTCTCTCTCTGTTCTCCCTCACTCTACCTCCTCCTCAGTCTGTCCATCTCTCCATTGTTCACAGCACACAAATATATTTGACTGTAGTCTACAAATGCTGCTGTTTGGCCACACAAAAACTTAAATACAGAGGGATTTAGTCAGTGATTTACGGGGATTGAGGCTATTTTAACTATAAATCATAATTCTAGCTCTTTTTTTCATGACAGTGACAGTTTGTGTTAATGCCTGTCATCCTCTGCAACAGCCTGTCTGCATTTTCACACAATTTATTTCATAATGCCTTATTATTGAAAGAGAACTTGAATGGTATTGCCTTAACCCTGACACTGGCAGTTCAAGTTGGTGTTGAGAGCTGCTGATTCGTTGGCTAAAGCCACATCGGGGATATTATTGACAACTGTACATTCAATTAACTTGACTTACTTGTCTCCGTGTCTAGCAGGTTTCCATGCGAGTTGAACCACTGTATATTCGGGACAGGCTCTCCAGTGACGTTGCAATCAATCAGAGCGCAGTTGCCCTCGCGGGCGATGATCTGGCTTACTTTCGAGTACACCAGGGGGACAAATCCACCATCTGCCACCGTGCCGTTTTCTGTGCTGTTTCCATCTGAAACCGCCGATAGAACCCCGGCGGTGTAGAGGCTGATAATGGACAGTAGGAAGAGGCTAAAAGCGTAGCCACTTGACCGATTCATTTTCCCCCTTCTTCCTGACCGTCGCTTTCACCCGAGGATAGTTTGTCATGCCACTCGCGTCTTTATGTGCAATTTGATATTCTGCTCCGAATCTTGAAGCATTCCACTAGAAGAGGGAAAAAAAAGGCACAAAGAAAAGCACTCATCAACATTCTGTGGTCCCCTGTAGCTCAATTGGTAGAGCATGGCGCTTGTAACGCCAGGGTAGTGGGTTCGACCCCCGGGACCACCCATACGTAAAAATGTATGCACACATGACTAAATCGCTTTGGATAAAAGCGTCTGCTAAATGGCATATTATTATTATTTGTTTAGACAGTGATGACTTCTCTACTGAACCAAAAGATAAGGACAGGGGCCTGTCCGAAACGCTATCTCGATTAATAACGTTTTCCAACATCTGATTGCATACTTACACGATAACGCTATCTCGATTAATAACGTTTTCCAACATCTGATTGCATACTTACACGATGTTTGTCATTTTTTGGTTGATAATTGACCCCCCCCCCGACCCAATACAGTCTTTGACTCGGACAACAACAAAGAAACACTATCAAATACAAAAACCGTTTTTTACTGTAAAGCCAACAGTGAATGCAACGTTGTTACAGCAACATAATCTGTTACATGTCATTGTTACAACATAGAGCTGCAATGTAACAGACATGGTATAATTATAATAATATTGACGCCTACATAATAAATTCCGTCTATTTTTATTAGTTAACGTTAGGCCTAACTTATTGTCTAAAATCAGTTGCTTGATAACAATAAATGATGTTAGCTAGCTAGTAGTATAAATCAATATATGTATTTGACTGACAATTTGAATGCAAAAAAGTAGCTAACCTAGCTAGCTAGCTAATTTCGGCTATTTGCACTAGCAAGCTAATATCTGGTTGGATGCAAAATAGCGGAGGCTTGCTAGCAAACTAACGTTAACGTCGCTAGCCAGCCTGGAAAGGACACAACGGTTTGGCTAACTAACTAGCTAGCTTCTTTGATTTAGCTAACTTAGCTATAACTTAGAAGGAGTTATATAAACGGCCAAGTAGCTCACATAATATAGGTCGTTAGTTAAATGTCATGTTTAATGCAGTAACGTTAGCTAGCTAACCAACAGAAAAATAAATAACGGTTACTGTAGCTAGTTACGTTACGTACAGGGAATGATGGCTAACGTTAGTAACTAGCCATCATCATAGCTAGCTAGCGTGCTAGCGATAACGCTATCTCGATTAATAACGTTTTCCAACATCTGATTGCATACTTACACGATAATCGTCCACTGTTATTTTGCTTAGCTAGCTACTACAGATGTTTTATCGTTATGCGGTCAAGAAGGAGATCGCCGTCTATCTTTCGGATGCTGCTGCGTTCCGCTATTTATTCGACATCCTCATCTCTCTTGCTCAGCTGGCAGCTTGACACAACATTCGTTCGCTCTTCGCTGTAGCGTTCCGCCTCCCTACCCTAGTCAAATTACAAGAACCTACCCTAGTCAAATTACAAGCACCTACCCTAGTCAAATTACAAGCACCTACCCTAGTCAAATTACAAGCACCTACCCTAATCAAATTACAAGCAAGCAGCAAGAAAACTAGGTCGGTCATTGGCCATGCACCAACTTTATTTGATCTGGGTCCACATCCGCAAAAAACGATGGCTGCATTAAATATAAGAGTACAGCACAGTAACCTGTTGGCTACATGAATGGCAATCATGAGTGTGTCAACAATGGAATTAAATGTAGCTACAAAAGTATGCTATTTAATTTTTTCCCAAAAATATTAGCAATTAATGAAAAGAACATCATCACTTCTTCTTCCAAGAACTAAAACACATAGCAACTAAAACATGTCGTTTTTTCATGAATGAATGAAGTGCATTCATGCACTAAACTGTAGGCTACATTTAGGGCTTTCTGCTTTGTGTCTGCCCTTTTTCTTTATATGAAGTCTAGTACATTTGCATACAGTTCTCTAGACAGTAAACAGAGGCCGGTGTCTCACTCTCTCTGAGGTCCAGGCAATTTGCCATCATCAACCACTGCATTGTTCGATCTGATGGACATAACTACAGTACTGAAGACTTATGAAGCGGCCAAATGCAAGGACACTTAATGTTGTGGTTCTATTGAATCCTCAGACTTCCTTTGTATATACAAATGACTGATGAGATGATTTGTATTCAGAACACGACTAATTTGAATAGGCAAAATAACTAAGATACAAACAAATTAAATCAATGCTATCAGTAGCTTACTGTATGCATTGTAGGCACACTCTCTCCACACACTTTCCATACACTCTCTCCACACTCTCTCCACACACTTTCCACACACTCTCTCCACACTCTCTCCACACACTCTCCACACACACTCTCTCCACACACTTTCCACACTCTCCACACACACTCTCTCCACACACTCTCCACACACACTCTCTCCACACACTCTCCACACACACTCTCTCCACACTCTCTCCACACACTCTCCACACACACTCTCTCCACACACTCTCCACACACACTCTCTCCACACACTCTCCACACACACTCTCTTCACACACTCTCTTCACACACTCTATCCACACACTCACACACTGTTGTGGTCAAAAGAGAGTGTATAAAGTTCAGGTAAAAATATCAACCTGTTTGGCTCAACCCAAGTAGGTCATATCTGCCTTCCGGAGTGGATTATTGACCGACCTTCTCGGTGCTTTAAAAGCATTAATTGATCTCTGAAATGGACACATGCTTTTAAAAGACTCAATTCATTGATAAATTAATCCATAACACTAGCTATCTCGCATTAGCAAGTGTTTATATTGTGGAAAGAGTGTTATTTCCCAATAAATATACACAACAGCAGAGTTTCAAGGAACTGCAAGTTCAATTCTAAGCAGGAGTGAGACATAGGGGTTGCTTTCTGATGAAACCCAAACACGTGTCTGGCTGCCTAGGTGCCTCTCACATTACAAAAACAGTTAAAAACGATGAATATTTTTGTGTTCAGAAATGCTTGGCTCAAGTAATGCTGATTGTAAAGTTGTTAATAGAGTTACACAGTGCTAGCTACAAAACTAGACCGATGACTGCAAAATGGTGATTACATTTACAGTCATCTCCAAGGCAAAATGCATATCTTGTCTGAGGTAAGTTAGTATTTCTGTGATTCAAGTGTGAATGAGTGTACAGTATTTGAAATATATATATATATATATATACAGTTGAAGTCGGAAGTTTACATACACTTAGGTTGGAGTCATTAAAACTCGTTTTCCAACCACTCCACAGATTTCTTGTTAACAAACTATAGTTTTGGCAAGTCGGTTCGGACATCTACTTTGTACATGACACAAGTAATTTTTCCAACAATTGTTTACAGACAGATTCTTTCACTTATAATTCACTGTATCACAATTCCAGTGGGTCAGAAGTTTACATCCACTAAGTTGACTGTGCCTTTAAACAGCTTGGAAAATTCCAGAAAATAATGTCATGGCTATAGGAGCTTCTGATAGGCTAATTGACATATTTTGAGCAAATTGGAGGTGTACCTGTGGATGTATTTCAAGGCCTACCTTCAAACTCAGTGCCTCTTTGCTTGACATCATGGGAAATCAAAAGAAATCACCCAAGATCTCAGAAAAAAATTTGTAGACCTCCACAAGTCTGGTTCATCCTAGGGAGCACTTTCCAAACGCCTGAAGGTACCACGTTCATCTGTACAAACAATAGTACGCAAGTATAAACACCATGGAACCACGCAGCCATCATACCGCTCAGGAAGGAGACCCGTTCTGTCTCTTAGAGATTAACGTACTTTGGTGCGAAAAGTGCAGATCAATCCCAGAATAACAGCAAAGGACCTTGTGAAGATGCTGGAGGAAACAGGTACAAAAGTATCTATATCCACAGTCAAACGAGTCCTATATCGACATAACCTGAAAGGCCGCTCAGCAAGGAAGAAGCCACTGCTCCAAAACCGCCATAAAAAAGCAGGACTATGGTTTGCAACTGCACATGGGGACAAAGAATGTACTTTTTGGAGAAATGTCCTCTGGTCTGATGAAACAAAATTGGAAATGTTTGGCCATAATGACTATCGTTATGTTTGGAGGAAAAAGGGGGTGCCTTGCAAGCCAAAGAACACCATCCCAACCGTGAAGCAAGGGGGTGGCAGCATCATGCTGTGGGGGTGCTTTGCTGCAGGAGGGACTGGTGCACTTCACAAAATAGATGGCATCATGAGGAAGGAAAATTATGTGGATATATTGAAGCAACATCTCAAGACATCAGTCAGGAAGTTAAAGCTTGGTCGCAAATGGGTCTTCCAAATTGATAATGACAAAGATGTGATCAGTCTATAATTTTAATGGTAGGTTTATTTGAACAGTGAGAGACAGAATAACAACAAAAACATCCAGAAAAATGCATGTCAAAAATGTTATAAATGGATTTGCATTTTAATGAGGGAAAGTATTTGACCCCTCTGCAAAACATGACTTAGTACTTGGTGGCAAAACCCTTGTTGGTAATCACAGAGGTTATTGTTATTCTGTCTGTCACTGTTCAAATAAACCTACCATAAAAATTATAGACTGATCATGTCTTTGTCAGTGGGCAAACGTACAAAATCAGCAGGGGATCAAATACTTTTTTCCCTCACTGTAGAGGGAGTGATAGAGATAGGAGACTGAGAACCAGGCCAGGGTGTAGTAGTCAAAGGTAGAAGTCACCACAATCTCAACACCAATAACCAAATCTCGTGCGCACGCTGGCCAACTACATTTTAATGTTTCAGCAGTCATGAGAGACTTCTCACCAGCCCCCACTGAGCAATAATGTAAGGTACTACGAACCATTGAGAACTTGACCATGGAAAAGGAATATACAGTATAGCTATGTTATGACTGCATTTTTTGGTATTTTCTTCTCCCACATTGTAAACAAATGGAATGAACTATTTTTATATTCCATATTGTCTATAACATTCCATACTTCTATATCATCTACATTTACTCAGGAAAAACTGAAGTGATGATCAAACTGACCGATGTAATTCCATCTATTCTAGAGCACTAGACAGTGTGCTTGTCTTTTAATCACACATCCTCATTTATCTATTCCCTAACTTCCTCCTGCGGGGGAGAGAATAACCCACAGATGTCACGATAACATGACGTTCGTCTACAAAGAGAAAGCAGTGAGTGAGTGTGACTGTTTCTTTCACCCAGCTCATGAAATGTGAATTAATATTTTATTAACCTCTGTGATGACACTGATTAAACTACCAACACTTTCTTTCTACTCTCATCTACATGGAAACTCAGGATGCGTCCCTATTGGCACCCTATTCCCTACATAGTGTACTAATTTTGACCACCCTGGTCAAAAGTAGTGCACTATATAGGGAGTAGGGTGCCATTTGGGATATAACAACAGACAATTATGCCACTAATCTATACTGAGAATGTTACAGTACATTCACAGAAAAAAATATTGTAAATATCTCTCTCGATGATTGCATTTGTCGCATTTAAACCCAGGCCAACTGTCTCTTCTGGGGGGGGGGGGGGGTATACAGAAGATAGCCCTATTTGGTAAAAACCAAGTCCATATTATGGCAAGAACCGCTCAAATAAGCAAAGAGAAACGACAGTCCATCATTACTTTAAGACATGAAGGTCAGTAAATAAGGAACTTTTCAAAAACTTTGAACGTTTCTTCAAGTGCAGTCGCAAAAACCATCATGCGCTATGATGAAACTGGCTCTCATGAGGACCACCACAGGAATGGAAGACCCAGAGTTACCTCTGCTGCAGAGGATAAGTTCACTAGAGTTACCAGCCTCAGAAATTGCAGCCCAAATAAATGCTTCTCAGAGTTCAAGTAACAGACACATCTCAATATCAACTGTTCAGAGGGGACTGTGTGAATCAGGTCTTCATGGTCGAATTGCTGCAAAGAAACCACTACTAAGGACACCAATAAGAAGAAGAGACCTGCTTGGACCAAGAAACATGAGCAATGGACATTAGACCGGTGGAAATGTGTCCTTTGGTCTGGAGTCCAAATTTGAGATTTTTGGTTCCAACCACCGTGTCTTTGTGAGACGCGGTGTGGGTGAGCGGATGATCTCTGCATGTGTATTTCCCACCGTAAAGCATGGAGGAGGAGGTGTTATGGTGTGGGGGTGCTTTGCTGGTGACAATATCTGTGATTTATTTAGAATTCAAGGCACACTTAACCAGCATGGCTACCACAGCATTCTGCAGCGATACGCCATCCCATCTGGTTTGGGCTTAGTGGGACTATCATTTGTTTTTCAACAGGACAATGACCCAACACACCTCCAGGCTGTGAAAGGGCTATTTTACCAAGAAGGAGAGTGATGGAGTGCTGCATCAGATGACCTGGCCTCCACAATCCCCTGACTTCAACCCAATTGAGATGGTTTGGATTGAGTTGGACCGCAGAGTGAAGGAAAAGCAGCCAACAAGTGCTCAGCATATGTGGGAACTCCTTCAAGACTGGTTGAGAGAATGCCAAGAGTGTGCAAAGCTGTCATCAAGGCAAAGGGTGGTTATTTGAAGAATCTCAAATATAAAATATATTTTGATTTGTTTAACACTTTTTTGTTCACTACATGATTCCATATGTGTTATGTCATTGTTTTGATATCTTCACTATTATTCTACAATGTAAAAAATAGTAAAAATAAAGAAAAACCCTTGAATGAGTAGGTGTGTCCAAACTTTTGACTGGTAGTGTATGTAGTTACTTGTTTATTACTACATGTATTTTAAAGGGGATGGTGTGGTAGTTTACTACTAGGCCTACTTTTAAAGGGGAAGGTGGGGTAATTTATTACAACATGTATTTTAAAGGGGATGGTGTGATAGTTTACTACTAGGCCTATTTTTAAAGGGGAAGGTGGGGTAATTTATTACAACATGTATTTTAAAGGGGATGGTGGGGTAGTTTACTACTAGGCCTACTTTTAAAGGGGAAGGTGGGGTTAGAAGTAGAGGTTCATTCACCTGTGTGAAGGTGCTGGTGTGCATCGTAGAAGCCTGGATGTGTAGTACCACTCTGTCCACCAGCAGCTTGGGCCCAGTCACAAAGCCTATTCTCAGCCTGCAAAGACAGACACACACGCACACCACAAACACACACATGCACGCGCGCACGCACACACACACACACACAGTCACCCCCCCCCCCCAAGAGTCCCTGTGGTCCATATTGACATACTGAAGGGAATAATCTCTGCATATGCATCCTGTGTGTGTTTGTGTGTCTGTGTGTCTGTGTGTGTGTGTAAGTGTGTGTGTGTAATTAAATTGGCCACATGAACTGGTAAATCAAGGAGCCACTAACCCACTAAGTACACACATTCTGACTCAATCTCTCGGTAAACATGTTCAGACGGGTAAATAGATATCCACATTGCCTACGTGTCTCATTGAACACTGGACTCAGAGGGAGAGAGACTACTACAAAATTACACTGATATAACTAGTAATAGTGTAATAACTGAAACTAAACAGGTCTCTTTTTTAAAATTATATTTGTAAAGTCTTTGTATGTTTATTGGATAGAGAGAGCTAGAGGTGAAAGGTAGGAGAGAGAGCGCTGAAAGAGCAGTGGGCCGGATTCGAATCCATGCCGGCAGTGGTACAACGGACCTGTGCTCCAGAGGCAGCAGCTTAGACCTCTAGACCACCCCAGACTTCTGAACAGGTCTCTCTTGCCAAATATATGATTATCTCAATGAGATTAACCTGCATTAATAAAGGTTAAATTAAAACAGTTTACATCCTACTTCCTCCCTGACCTCTAACCCCACATGGTTGCCTTGGCGATCTGACAGTGTGCCTCACGACACGATCTTTGAGAAGGAGTCTGTCCTGATGATCTGCCTGTCAACGTCCATGGAGAGAAACCTGGGAGCCCAGGGGGAGGGAGGGAGGGAGGGAGGGAGGGAGAGAGAGAGAGAGAGAGAGAGAGAGAGAGAGAGAGAGAGAGAGAGAGAGAGAGAGAGAGAGAGAGAGAGAGAGAGAGAGAGAGAGAGAGAGAGAGAGAGAGAGAGAGAGAGAGAGAGAGAGAGAGAGAGAGAAGAGAGAGAGAGAGAGAGAGAGAGAGAGAGAGAGAGAGAGAGAGAGAGAGAGAGAGAGAGAGAGAGAGAGAGAGAGAGAGAGAGACAGAGACAGAGACAGAGACAGAGACAGAGACAGAGACAGAGACAGAGACAGAGACAGAGACAGAGACAGAGACAGAGACAGAGACAGAGACAGAGACAGAGACAGACGAGCAGCCTGTTTATGATATACAGTAGGGGGGATGCCAGTGCTGTGTCCCAATAAACCACACAAAGTCATAATACATGAAACAATGACACCATTTTTACCTTTTCAAACTGTAGGAAGTAATAGGGGTCATCCTCGTTAATAAGGAGGTCATACTGTCTCGCAAGCTGTCAAAACGAGAACAAAAGCTGATTAGTTCTGGTGAAGTAGACCTTTAGGGAAATCAATTTTCCACTGAGGCCAGAATAGAACAAGCACAATCATTTTAGAAAATAACCCTTTCCTTCGCTCCCATATGCATGAGTCATTGTTTTAGGGTCAGTAGTTTTTACTGGCCCTGTGACCTGACCAGGACCGTGTAAAACTCCAGGCCCTAGTCATAGGCTAGTCAACGTGAATCAGACCGTTAGGGAAATCATTAATGAGAACTAGAACAATGGATTCAGATTGTTTCCCTCTCTTTCCTTCGCTAATGCATGGCCCTGTTTAATTACTTTATAAATCCTTCCTTCCTTGTTTCCTTGAGGTAAGCACTGATCTATAAGTGATGAAATAGGTGAAAGCAAGGTTACCAACCTCTTGCTTTCACCAATTCAACCAATTCAAATCTGTGATTACTTCAAGGAAGAACAGTAGAAAGGAAGGATGCATTTTCAAGTCTTTGAACAGGGCCTATACTCTCAGAACAAAAGTGATATGTGGCACCATTTGTCCCTGTAGGGGAACCCTCTGAAAAAAGGCTCCAGATTGAATCATTTAAGATGAAATACAACTCTTTCTGGTTACAAATAGCACCCTTTAATAGGTTATATTTGAAACCCAGGTTCTATTTAGAACACAAAAGGGTTCTATCTAACCTGAAAAAGGTTCTATCTGGAGCCTATTTTCAGGGGGTTCTCCTACAGGGACACATGGTATTACATAGCACTCTTTTTTTCTGAGAGTGTATGGGAGTGGACTGACCTCGTAGATCTCCCTCTTCCTCTGGGTGGTCATGGAGGCCCTGGTGGGGTTTCCTCCGTTGGGGATGGTGTAGAGGACCCTGGGTGCGGGGCTGTGTGGCTTGTGGACGTCTGCCGGATCCCAGCGGGACAGCACCTCCTTCAGGCCCCCCGGGATCATACCGTGCTGGTCACTGGGCACGTTGATGAGGTTACACCCCAGCGGCTGGAGCTAGGGATGGGGGAGTGAGTGAGTGAGTGAGAAAAGGGCTTCTTACTGCAGCGAGAGTTCCAGAGTAGGTAGGTGCGTGGAGTAGAACGTTGTCTCCAGGATTGACAAGCATTTCAAACACCTACCAAAAAAATTAGAAAAAATTATTACTCAAAACATTCCCTTCAACATAGAGAAAAGTATACTGAACAAAAATATAAACGCAGCATGTAAAGTGTTGGTCCCATGTTTCATGAGCTGAAATAAAAGATCCCAGAAATGTCCCAAATGTTGTGGCAAAATTTGTTTACATCCCTGTTAGTGAGCATTTCTCATTTGCCAAGATAATCCATCCACCTGACAGGTGTGACATTTCAAGAAGCTGATTAAACAGCATGATCATTACACAGGTGCACCTTGTGCTGGGGACAATAAAAGGCCACTCTAAAATTTGCTGTTTTGTCACACAACACAATGCCACAGATGTCTCAAGTTTTGAGGGAGCGTGCAATTGGCATACTGACTGGAGGAATGTCCACCAGAGATTTTGTCAGATAACTGAATGTTAATTTCTCTACCATAAGCCGCTTCAAACGTCGTTTTAGAGAATTTGGCAGTACGTCCAGCCGGCCTCACAACCACAGATCATGTGTAACCACGCCAGCCCAGGACCTCCAGATCCGGCTTCTACACCTGCGATCATCTGAGACCATCCACCCGGACAGCTGATGAAACATTTACATTTTACATTTTAGTCATTTAGCAGACGCTCTTATCCAGAGCGACGAAACGTTTGTGGGGAAAATATAATTCTGATTGGCTGGGCCTGGCTCCCTAGTGGGTGGACCTATGCATAGAATCCATAGATTAGGGCCTAATGAATTTATTTCAATTGACTGATTTCCTTATATGAACTGTAACTGAGTAAAATCGTTGAAATTGTTGCATATAGAAGAGGAGAGGGTGAGAATAGAACAAGATCATGAGATCACAGGATCATTACTGATAGTCATACCTTGCAGAAGCCCTCCTGTAACACACATATCCATTTGACCCTTCTCTGCACTGTAGTTGGCTGTAGGAGGGTTGTGAAGGTTCTTCTGCAGGTTATTCATCCAAGTCAACAGATCTGGGATTCTACACAGGGGAGAAAGAGGATTAAAGTAACGGGCCAGTGTTTCTCCAGAATTCTATGAAATATGACCAATAATTAATTGCAATATGAGTGAAATTGTTTTCCTTCCAAAATATTGTAATTACGTTTGTTAAAAAGCAGCTGTTCTGTGTTGGAATGGTGTGGGCGTACCCCAACAACATAATGATGTGTGCATCTGTCATGAAAAATATTAGGAGAATGACATCATCCTATATGAGGAAATAGCAAGCATTTTTTAAACAGTCTGAAGTGTTTTTTTCTCCAATTTATGCTTTGGCCACAAATATGAGTCAACAACATTACTTGGGTATGAGTTAACAGAATTTACACAACAGTGGGTCTAATCCTAAATGCTGATTGGTTAAAACCGCATTCCAGCCGGTGTCTATTCCACAAATTACCACCAGCTAAATCTATGACGTTAAAATGCCTATTTACACTGTTCCATCTGACTGTGCAATCCACTGTATCATCAAAACAGTCAGGCACTTTATAAACTTGATCGGTCCTCGACTTCGTCTCGGGCCTAACAACACCCATGCCAATATATCCAACAAACACTGGCTTCTCTGACATTATCACTAAAATGAACTTTTCAAAGTCAGATTTTCACTAGACAGTTACTTTAAACTTTGCATTCATAGGGGCGAATCCTAAATTCAGTTGAATTTCAATTTATGTAAATGAGAGGCTAAGTGAAAGACTTGAAATTGGAGGTTGGGATTCGCCCCATACAGAACAACCTACAGTTACAAAACATCACCAAATTATCTTATTTCTTTTTTTTAACAAGAAATAGGCCTAATCATTAATAATAACATTTGAATAGCAGCCAAGGTATGTATTAATAACATATTCAATATTTGATGTGTGTATTCGATACTGTGGTGCATAATAGGGTGCCATTTGAGATACAGCCTTGGCTTTATTGTCCCGTTATCTCTTATCAGTTGTCACACGCACACACACACACACACTGGTTGAGAGAGCTATAGACCAATACGAGCCACTATTTACATAGACAGTTGTAAAGCTAGATAATGAGCCATTAGAGAGATAACCTTCCTTCTAACACTGCCATTGACTAGTATAGGTGTCATGTTGTCCTAACCTTTTCAATGTTGAACAGCACTGTAACAGGTCAAAAGTTTAAACAGGCCATAATGAAACTATTAGTTTCCGCATTATTTTACATTGTAAACTTAGCCAATTCCTGACCATATGAATTGTGTGTTAGAGCTAGCCATGTACTGTACATTACTCTGTTTGTGTCAAGGAGAGATTTTGGTGGCTATGTTCTTGTTGACTCTCCTATATTGTAGCAATTCGAGGGTAGCCCTGACCACATGCTTCAAGATGGCCACCATTGTTCCTGTACCCAAGAAAGCAAAGGTAACTGAACTAAATGTCTATCGCCCCGTAGCACTCACCTCTATCATCATGAAGTGCTTTGAGAGACTAGTCAGAGATCATATCACCTCCACCTTACCTGTCACCCTAGAACCACTTCAATTTGCTTACCGCCCCAATAGATCCACAGACGATGCAATCGCCATCACACTGCACACTGCCCTATCCCATCTGGACAAGAGCAATACCTATGTAAGAATGCTGTTAATTGACTATAGCTCAGCATTCAACACCATCGTACCCTCCAAGCTCATCATTAAGTTCGAGGCGCTGGGTCTGAACCCCGCCTGTGCAACTGGGTCCTGGACTTCCTAACAGGCCGCCCCCAGGTGGTGAAGGTAGGAAACAACATCTCCACTTTGCTGATCCTCAACACTGGGGCCCCACAAGGGTGCGTGCTCAGCCCCTTGCTGTACTACCTGTTCACCCATGACTGCGTGGCCAAGCACGCCTCCAACTCAATCATCAAGTTTGTAGACGACACAACAGTAGTAGGCTTGATTACCAACAATGACGAGACAGCCTACAGGGAGGAGGTGAGGGCTCTGGGAGTGTGGTGCCAGGAAAATAACCTCTCACTCAACGTCAACAAAACAAAGGAGATGATCGTGGACTTCAGGAAACAGCAGAGGGTGCACCCCCGTATCCACATCGACGGGACCGCAGTGGAGAAGGTGGAAAGCTTCAAGTTCCTTGGCGTACACATCACTGACAAACTGAAATGGTCCACCAACGCAGACAGTGTGGTGAAGAAGGTGCAACAGGCTGAAGAAATTTGGCTTGGCACCTGAAACCCTCACAAACTTTTACAGATGCACAATTGAGAGCATCCTGTCGGGCTGTATCACCACCTGGTACGGCAACTGCACCGCCCGCAACCGCAGGGCTCTCCAGAGGGTGGTGCGGTCTGCCGAACGCATTACCGGGGGAAAATTATCTGCCCTCCAGGACACCTACAGCACCCGATGTCACAGGAAAGCCAAAAAGATAATCAAGGACATCAACCACCCGAGCCACTGCCTGCTCACCCTGCTATAATCCAGAAGGCGAGGTCAGTACAGTTGCATCAAAGCTGGGACCGAGAGAATGAAAAACAGCTTCTATCTCAAGGCCATCAGACTGTTAAATAGCCATCACTAGCACATTAGCGGCTGCTGCTGCCTATTAAAATCACTGGCCACTTTAAGAAATGGAACACTAGTCACTTTAATAATGTTTACATATCTTGCATTACTCATCTCATATGTATATACTGTATCCTATAATATTCTACTGTATCTTAGTCCATGCCGCTCTGTCATTGCTTGTCCATATATGTATTCTTAAATTCCATTCCTTACTTAGATTTGTGTGTATTGGGTATATGTTGTTAAATTGTTAGATATTACTTGTTACATATTACTGCACTGTCGGAGCTAGAAGCACAAGCATTTCGCTACACCCGCAATTACATCTGCTAAACATGTGTATGTGACAAATAAAATGTGATTTGATTTGATTTAACTGTCAATCCAACGCCTTAGCCGTTACGCCAAGAGATCCGAACCTGTTCACGAGGTCACTAGGTGTTGGGTTAAGGTCGTTACAATATCATGTTCTGAAGAAGCTTCCAGGGACTTTTAGAAGACTAGCCCTTTGGTGGGCTAAAATACATCCTAATAAACAATATCCTGGTCAAAAGTAGTGCACCATATAGGGAATCGGGTGTCATTTCGGACGCACCCAATGTTTCCTCAGTCACTGACTCACCCGCTGGAGGCCAAGTACTGCAGAGCCCTCTTCATCATGGTCTCGTTGAAGATAAGCGTGTCCCCATTCTTCACCTGGATGGAGCAGGACTGGAAGGGGAAGGTGTTGGGGTTGGGAGCCCCTCCGGCCAGGGAGATCATGGAGAGGGGAGCCCTCTGCTGGAGCTCAGCTTAGGGGTGGAAGAGGGAAAGACAGGTTGGTTTCTCAAGTTTCATATGATGAAATTGTATGGTAGATTACACTGAACCAAATGATTTTACCCCAACACTTTAGGAACTTAATAAAATGTAATGAATTTAACTATGGATCAAACCTGAAAACTGACAAAGAACCATGACTTACTCAACATTCGGATGATGGGAGGGCTTCCGAGCTGCACTTACAGCTGTCAAAAACTGAGCGTAGTTCATGGCTCCTGTAAAATCACCACACATGTAGGTTTCTAACAATCAGCACTGACAGAGCAAGCTTGCCTGTGGTGTGTCAACACTCCTGAGGAATACATATATACAATGCGACAGTGTATGATTGTAAACAGCAACACATGACATCATGCTGCATGATGACACATGTACAGACAGGGTATTCACATGTTGCCTACTAATGTTGATTGTTGGGTCAAGTTACAACAAGACATGTAAATACTGTTCACCCATCCATTCCATGTGAATCATCTTCATAAAAACTGATGAGATGCATTATACTATGTTTAGTTTGAGTGTGATATCCTTGGCACTTTGACAAAGTACCTTCTATGTTATTGGCAAGACTTGTACAGTAGAAGGTAGCGAACTAAACTCCTAAGTAGTAAGGCTATTATGTTGTCCTGCTCCTGCATACAGCAGCACTGGAGTGGATTATCTTGCAATAAAGGCAGAGCGAGTAGAGAGCAATAGTAATGGAGTCTTTTTATAGGCACTAACTCCGCCATGGTTTGTTGGACAAAGCCTGTGGTAAACACAGGCTTAGGAGAGTTCATATGTTCTATATCGTGGAGCTCCGCCCCATAGGGGAGCTCTGCTCCTATTGGTTTACCCACTGCCCTAAGGCAGCAACAGCCTGAGACAAAATTATGCACACACCTGCAGCCAATAGGAGTACCTGTGTCCCTATAAGAGGGGACGCTTCCCCTCAATCAGCCTCCCTTTATCTTCAGCGATAGACTGAAGAAGCTAAGAAGAGACGAAGAGAAGACTCAGGACGAGATTACGCCGTCGATTTTCCAGTTCATCGACATCGTCCTAAAATGAGCACACCAGGAAATGTTCCACCCCAAAAAACTCTTTTCAGAGCTCAATGCAGCTGTTCCTCCATGGTGGCTACGGACTCCCATGACCTTTGTTTCGTGTGTTTGGGTGCGCAGCACGCCAAGGATGGAATCAGCGATCCCCCTATTTGCGCCAGCTGCGCCCTCCTTCCTTTGAAGGAGAGGAAGCAGTGCTGGGTGTTTTTCAGGAGGATATCCCCTTGGAGGATGTGCTCTCAGTGTTAGCCTCAGCCTCTGAGGCATCATCTGAGGGCGCTGACTCTGAGGATGACAGGGAGGATGGGGAAGAGATGGATATTCTGATGGAACAATCCGTCCCTCTGACCCAGACCAAGACCCCCTTTCCAGTGGAGAGTGAGAGGTCTTGTAACTCCCTGGACGATGACGACACGGGCTCTGAGAGATCAGTAGCCCTGTCCTTCGCAGCGGCCTCTCTGCGCTCAGACTTTCCTGGGCTCATTAAGAGGGCTGCCAGACGACTAGAGATAGCGTTGCCCCCCATTCCCCCCAGTGTGGAGGTGGATATGATGGAGGACGGACCCTATTCTCGGCCGAGAAGGGCGGCAGAGCCATTGGCTCCAGCCATGCCCTCTCTCAGCAAATATGTTAAGGGCTCATGGGAGGCACCTTTAGCGGCGCGTTCGCCAGCTAAAGCGTACCTCCCATTCACTAGAGTGGAAGGAAGAGAGATGGTTGCCAAGGGAATCCCCAGGCTCGAGAGCGCCATGGAGGCGTATCTAGTGCCGGGTTCGAGTCCCTGGCCCTCCTCCAAAAAAGCCACTTTGCCGCCACAAAAGGACAGACTCACAGCGCAGCTGGCAGAGAAGCCCTTCACGTTGGGAGCCCAAGCTGTAGCAGCAGCTAACAATATTGCCCTCCTCGCGGCCTCTCTGTCCCGTTTAACAATGGGTAGGACTGAGCTCACAAGTGAGGAGGTGGAAGAGGCGTCCAGAATTTCTGGCGCTATTCTTCACCTAACTCAGGCGTCGGCCGTATGTGCGGGGAGGTCCATGGCCACTTCGGTGGTCACGGAGTGACACCTCTGACTGTCTTTAACGGCCATGAAAGAGGCCGACAGAGCGTCACTGCTCAACGCCCCCCTCTCTGACGACAGTCTCTTTGGAGTCACCGTCAAAGAGGCGACGGAGCGTTTTGCCAAGATTGTCGAGGAGAAGATGCAGCTGGCAAGACACCTGCCACTGGCAGGGAAGTCTAGCCACGCATCACAGAAGCCGTCTACCTCCAACGCCCCCAGTAGATCAGGATCTACAGCGAGGCGGCGCGCCAGGCGTCAGACGTCAGCCGCGAGCAGCAAGCGAGTGGGCCCCGCCCCCCCAGCGGCACCCGTGGCTACGACGATTCCACCGGCGAGGGAGGTGATTACGGCGTCGACGTGGCAGCACCCTAAGGAGGCTCACAAGAGACGGCGCCAATGACGGGACGAGGGGGAGAAAATGGGAGCTGGCTCGGCACGTAGTACGACCGAGCCCACTATTCCCCCCCACCGTTCTGTTGAGGGTATGGAGGAGACTGTATGTTTTGATGTGTGCAATAAAGAGTTGGCTCCTATTGACATTGTCACAAGAGAGCCCTTTTTCCATAACACGTCTGAGAACATTCAGAACACTTCACGCCCTATGTCTCTCCCCCACTACTCTGAGTGTAGCTCAGCCCACCTAGGGTGCATAGCTGAGCACACACAAGAAGCGAGTGTGATAAAGGTAGCAAGGCGCAGCCTTAGCTTACCTCATAAAGATCTCACACCACAGACTCCTAGGAGTGCTGTTGTGAAGGTCTCTCATAGCAGAATGCAGTCACGACCAGGTAATGGATTGATGACGCAATCGCTATGCGGGGATGGCGCTCTGCCCCGGGATGGCGCTCTGCCCCAGGCTACCGCCTCGGTCAGTGCAGTTCAGACCCGTGCTGCGTTCACGGAGGGCCGGAATACTACGGTTACGGGTGTAACCAATGCATTGGCGCCCCCGCTTCTCTCAGAACGCGCCTATGTTTCCTCTCCCTTTCATGGGAGGCCCGCCTTGGGCTGTTCCACCACCTCAGTGCTGGGGAACAGCGGCGGCGAGGGCCATTGAGGAATACAGGTCCTTCCTACTGAATGTACCACAGCTTCGCGCTCTTCCGCTTTCTCTGCATTGCTGGGAGTGGCGGCGAAGCTGTACCCTCTCACGCTGGCTAGACCAGACGCTGCAGAAGGGTTATGCCATCCAATTCCATCGGACCACTCCCCCATTCAGGGGGGTGGTGGAGACGGTGATGAAAACGCCCCAAAAAGTGGCCGCTCTGGTTTCAGAGATTACGGAACTTTTGGCGAAGGAGGCAGTCACAGTAGTTCCCCGGGAGCAAAGGAACAAAGGGCTATATTCGCCCTATTTACTGGTGCCCAAAAAGACGGGGGAAATGAGGCCGATATTGGATTTACGCATTCTCAATGAGAGCGTAGCGTAGCTCCCCGTCAGCAGAACTGGTGTTCACTCACACGACACAGACAGTGATTAATCTCACGCGTCTGGTGTTCGCTGTGAATTGGAAAAAGAGCGCGCCCTGGCCCAGTCATCAGATTGTCTACCTGGGGATACAGCTAGACACTGTAATGATGAGGGCTCGAATTTCGGACCCTCGAAGGGTAGCACTGTTGCTAGCCCTGAGAAGGTTTCGTCCGAATCACACGGTAACGGCGCTGTCAGTCATGTCACTCTTGGGTCTCATGTCGTCAGCCCATTTCGTGGTCCCGCTGGGACTCCTGCGCATGCGCAGGATGCAGCGATGGTTCGCCCAACTAAGACTAGACCCAATGCGTCAACGTCATCGGTTGGTGGTGGTTCCTCTCTCGCTCAGGGCAGATCTGAACTATTGGAGAGACCCGCGCGTTCTCACGCACGGAGTCCCGATAGGCAAAGTGTCCTCCTACATTCCAGTGTTTACAGATGCCTCTCTGACTGGATGGGGAGGGACATGTCAGACCCAAGCGATAGGAGGGGTGTGGCCTCTTTCGAGTCGCCACATCAACCTCTTGGAGTTGGAAACGGTTCGACTGGTTCTGACCCACTTCGCGTCTACCCTTCGGGGTTGCGATGTGTTGGTCTGTTCAGACAACCGGACCACAGTAGCCTACATAAATCGCCAGGGAGGAGTCAGGTCTCCTGCACTCCACCGGTCGGTGGAGGAATTGTGGCTGTGGGCTCACGACCACCTTCGCTCGTTGAGAGCAGCACACATTCCGGGCTATTTGAACGTGGGGGCAGACCTCATGTCTCGAGGGGGTCCTCGTGACGACGAGTGGCGTCTGCACCCGCACATTGTTCTCCAAATTTGGGAACAGTTCGGGAGAGCCGAGGTGGACTTATTCGCGTCACGCGTGAACGCGCATTGTCCCCTATGGTTCTCTCTGAGGGAACAGGACGAACCGCCACTGGGAAGGGACGCGTTTGCGCACCAACCGTGGCTGAGAGTTCTTCTGTATGCATTCCCACCGCTGTCCTGCATTCTCCCACTGTTAGCCAGGGTGAGATCAGGCGGGCTGTCAATAATATTGGTGGCCCCCGATCGCCCAGGGGCTACATGGTTCGCGGAGATGAGTCAGATGTTGATTGCGCCACCTTGGCCAATTCCACATCGACGGGACGCGTTGTCTCAGGCGGGAGGCTCGACAGGGCGATTGCCCATAATCGGCCAACCACTGAAGGCTTGGCTCCTGAGAGGGACAGGCTAGAGCACCGTGGGTTATCTGATTCAGTAATCAGGACCATACAGGGTTCACGTGCCGGTTCCACTTCCAGGGTGTATGCCAGTAAATGGAACGTTTTTTCACAATGGTGTGTCACAGAGAATGTAGACCCTATGAACTGTCAGGTTGAGAGTGTTCTCTCCTTCCTGCAGTTTATGTTTGATAAGCAGCGATCGCCCGCCACCATTAAGATGTTTGCAGCGCCGATTTCAGGTTGTCACGAGGGGTTTGGCAGAGACACTGTCTTCAGCCACCCTCTAGTGAAACGTTTCTTATTAGGAATGCGGCGGCTTAGGCCAATGCCTAGAGCCACGCTTCCTCAGTGGGATTTGGCTTTGGTACTCGAAGCTCTCTGTGAGTCGCCGTTCGAGCCATTGAATCAAATACCCCTCAAGATGCTGTCTATGAAGACGGCACTGTTGCTCGTCAGTGATTTGTGTGCTCTTTCGACGAGACCCGACTGCCTTGCCATTAATGGCGATTTGAGCAGAGCGGTGTTACGTCCTAACCCGGCATTTATGCCGAAGGTTATTAAGAGCTCATATAGATCACAGACCATGGAGCTGTGGGCTTTTCTCCCCCTCCCCATGGGGAGAGGAGAGAGGAAAGGCTCCATCGCCTGTGCCCAGTGCGCGCTTTGGCGTGTTACGTTGAGTGCACAGCAGCGATTAGGTCATCGCCTCAGCTGTTTGTGTGTCACGGTGCGGCTGCACTAGGTAGACCACTTTCGAAACAGCGTCTGTCTCATTGGCTTTGCGAAGGCTTTGAGACAGTTTATGAGGCAGCGGGGCGACAATTGCCTCAGGGTATAAGAGCCCACTCCACTCGTGGAGTAGCGGCTTCTACTGCCCTTTTCAGAGGAACAGGGGTAGAGGATATCTGTGCAGTGGCGTCGTGGTCGTCACCGTCTCCATTTATCAGTTTCTATCTCTTGGATATGTCTTCTAACTCTTTGGCTCAGTCTGTACTCAGCGTGGCTGAGGGAAGGACTTGAGCTAAGAGAGAGGAATGCAGGACCGAAGAGACAGGTCTCTTTCAGGTCCGCTTCTGATATAAGGACATATTATAGCATGATTCCTGACTGACATGTTCAGTACAGTAGAAGGCATGTATTGATCTGCCCACCAGTGAATAACTGGGTTGAGGCGGAATGATGAGGGATAATAGTAGTAACCTTGGTTACGGTACTATTAGACCGGTCATGACAATTTTGACGGAATGTGACGTCATCTATCTGCTTGTTCAGATTAGTATGAATCATGTAATCATGTTCTGGGATCTGCCCACTAATCTTTGGGGTTCCATTGATTGAGTGGGGCGGGCTACCGTGTACACAATGTAGAGTGACACTTTGTGTCATTCCATTAGTGGTCGGTATTGTTGTAACAGGATATTGAGGTACCATCTATCTGCTAGTACAGATTAGTATGGCCCGTATTCTGGTGATCTGCCCACTAGACATTGGTGTTGCCATTGGACTAGGTGGGGCGGATTTGGACCGATGACGCAGTATATTGTGACACAGTGTATTGTGATACAGTGGGTTACAGTACTGCGGGACTTGGTCGCAGCCATTGCTAGGCCCGACCTTTTCATTTCGATGGGAAGTTTTGGGCTCGGCAGGGAGTACATTTTAGAGTGTTGCGCTCCGCCTTAAACCAATAGGAGCAGAGCTCCCCTATGGGGCGGAGCTCCACGATATAGAACGATAGTTACCGGAGTGTAACTCCAGTTCTATGAGTGGAGCAGAGCCCCATAGAACTTAAGGCCCTGCCGACCCTCTCTAGTCTTGCTGAAGATAAATATCTCGGGAGGCTGATTGAGGGGAAGCGTCCCCTCTTATAGGGACACCTGTACTCCTATTGGCTGCAGGTGTGTGCATAATTTTGTCTCAGGCTGTTGCTGCCTTAGGGCAGTGGGTAAACCAATAGGAGCAGAGCTCCCCTATGGGGCTCCGCTCAACTCATAGAACTGGAGTTACACTCTGGTAACTATCGTTCTATTAGCTATGCTGACTATGATGTTACTTTAGCTAATATTTGGTGTGTTCGTAAATTCAGAGCGCTGTCAGATTGTCCGTTCTTAAATTCTGAGCGGTTAGCTCTCAGAGCGTTCAGAGCGCACACTGGATGCTCTGGCCGAGGAGCACGGTTGATCCAAGCGTTCTGACCTCACAATGGCAGTCAAGCACCCAAGCTAACTGGCTAACGTTGGCTAGCTTGCTAGCTACTTCCAGACACAATTGAGGGTTGGTATCATTTGATTTACACAACATGCCTACAATTTTGAAGATGCAAAATATATTTTCTTGTGAAACAAACAAGAAATAAGACAAAAAAACAGAACTTGAGCGTGCATAACTATTCACCCCCCCAAAGTCAACACTTTGTAGAGCCACCTTTTGCAGCAATTACAGCTGCTAGTCTCTTGGGGCATGTCTCTATAAGCTTGGCACATCTAGCCACTGGGATTTTTGCCCATTCTTCAAGGCAAAACTGCTCCAGCTCCTTCAAGTTGGATGGGTTCCGCTGGTGTACAGCAATCTTTAAGTCATACTACAGATTCTCAATTGGATTGAGGTCTGGGCTTTGACTAGGCCATTCCAAGACATTTAAATGTTTCCCCTTGAACCACTCAAGTGTTGCTTTAGCAGTATGCTTAGGGTCATTGTCCTGCTGGAAGGTGAACCTCCGTCCCAGTCTCAAATCTCTGGAAGACTGAAACAGGTTTCCCTCAAGAATTTCCCTGTATATAGCGCCATCCGTCATTCCTTAAATTCTGACCAGTTTCCCAGTCCCTGCCGATGAAAAACATCCCCACAGCATGATGCTGCCACCACCATGCTTCACTGTGGGGATAGTGTTCTCGGGGTGATGAGAAGTGTTGGGTTTGCGCCAGACATAGCGTTTTCCTTGATGGCCAAAAAGCTCAATTTTAGTCTCATCTGACCAGAGTACCTTCTTCCATATGTTTGGGGAGTCTCCCACATGGCTTTTGGCAAACACCAAATGCATGAGAGCACCAAATGCATGAGAGCACCAGCTGTTCCGGATGACTATGTGATCACGCTCTCCGTAGCCGATGTGAGTAAGACTTTTAAGCAGGTCAACATTCACAAGGCCGCAGGGCCAGACGGATTACCAGGACGTGTACTCCGAGCATGTGCTGACCAACTGGCAAGTGTCTTCACTGACATTTTCAACATGTCCCTGACTGAGTCTGTAATACCAACATGTTTTAAGCAGACCACCATAGTCCCCGTGCCCAAGGACTCTAAGAAAACCTGCCTAAATGACTACCGACCCGTAGCACTGACGTCTGTAGCCATGAAGTGCTTTGAAAGGCTGGTCATGGCTCACATCAACAGCATTATCCCAGAAACCCTAGACCCACTCCAATTTGCATACCGCCCCAACAGATCCACAGATGATGCAATCTCTATTGCACTCCACACTGCCCTTTCCCACCTGGACAAGAGGAACACCTACGTGAGAATGCTATTCATTGACTACAGCTCAGCATTCAACACCATAGTGCCCTCTAAGCTCATCACTAAGCTAAGGATCCTGGGACTAAACACCTCCCTCTGCAACTGGATCCTGGACTTCCTGACGGGCCGCCCCCAGGTGGTAAGGGTAGGTAACAACACATCTGCCACACTGATCCTCAACACGGGGGCCCCTCAGGGGTGCGTGCTCAGTCCCCTCCTGTACTCTCTGTTCACCCATGACTGCATGGCCAGGCACGACTCCAACACCATCATTAAGTTTGCCGACGACACAACAGTGGTAGGCCTGATCACCGACAACGATGAGACAGCCTATAGGGAAGAGGTCAGAGATCTGGCCGTGTGGTGCCAGGACAACAACCTCTCCCTCAACGTGACCAAGACAAAGGAGATGATTGTGGACTACAGGAAAAAAAAGAGGACTGAGCACGCCCCCATTCTCATCGACGGGGCTGTAGTGGAACAGGTTGAGAGCTTCAAGTTCCTTGGTGTCCACATCACCAACGAACTATCATGGTCCAAACACACCAAGACAGTCGTGAAGAGGGCACGACAAAGCCTATTCCCCCTCAGGAGACTGAAAAGATTTGGCATGGGTCCTCAGATCCTCAAAAAATTATACAGCTGCACCATCGAGAGCATCCTGACTGGTTGCATCACCGCCTGGTATGGTAACTGCTTGGCCTCTGACCGCAAGGCACTACAGAGGGTAGTGCGTACGGCCCAGTACATCACTGGGGCAAAGCTTCCTGCCATCCAGGACTCTATACCAGGCGGTGTCAGAGGAAGGCCCTCAAAATTGTCAAAGACTCCAGCCACCCTAGTCATAGACTGTTCTCTCTGCTACCGCACGGCAAGCGGTACCGGAGTGCCAAGTCTAGGTCCAAAAGACTTCTCAACAGCTTCTACCCCCAAGCCATAAGACTCCTGAACAGCTAATCATGGCTACCCGGACTATTTGCACTGCAAACTATTTGCACCCATCCTTTTTACGCTGCTGCTACTCTGTTAATTATTTATGCATAGTCACTTTAACTCTACCCACATGTACATATTACCTCAACTACCTCAACTAGCCGGTGCCCCCGCACATTGACTCTGCAACAGTACCCCCCTGTATATATAGCCTCCCTACTGTCACTTTATTTTACTTCTGCTCTTTTTTTTCTCAACACTTTTTTTGTTGTTGTTTTATTTTTACTTTTTTTTGTTTAAAATAAATGCACTGTTGGTTAAGGGCTGTAAGTAAGCATTTCACTGTAATGTCTGCATTCGGCGCATGTGACCAATAAAATTTGATTTGATTTGATTTGTTTGCTTATTTTTTTCTTTAAGCAATGGCTTTTTTCTGGCCACTCCGTAAAGCCCAGCTCTGTGGAGTGTACGGCTTAAAGTTGGCCTATGGACAGATACTCCAATCTCCGCTGTGGATCTTTGCAGCTCCTTCAGGGTTATCTTTGGTCTCTTTGTTGCCTCTCTGATTAATGCCCTCCTTGCCTGGTCCGTGAGTTTTGGTGGGTGGCCCTCTCTTGGCAGGTTTGTTGTGGTGCCATATTCTTTCAATTTTTTTATAATGTGGAGTGGAGTGCGATTGAGATTGCGTCATCTGTGGATCTGTTGGGGCGGTATGCGAATTGGAGTGGGTCTAGGGTTTCCGGGATGATGGTGTTGATGTGAGCCATGACCAGCCATTCAAAGCACTTCATGGCTACTGATGTCAGTGCTACGGGCGGTAGTCATTTAGGCAGGTTACCTTCGCTTCTTTGGGCACAGGGACTATGGTGGTCTGCTTGAAACATGTAGGTATTACAGACTCGGTCAGGGAGAGGTTGAAAATGTCAGTGAAGACACTTGCCAGTTGGTCCGCGCATGCTTTGAGTACACGTCCTGGTAATCCGTCTGGCCCCGCGGCTTTGTGAATGTTGACCTGTTTAAAGGTCTTGCTCACATCGGCTACGGACAGCGTGATCACACAGTCGTCTGGAACAGCTGGTGCTCTCATGCATGCTTCAGTGTTGTTTGCCTCAAAGCGAGCATAAAAGGCATTTAGCTAGTCTGGTAGGCTCGCGTCACTGGGCAGCTCGCGGCTTGGTTTCCCTTTGTAGTCTGTAATAGTTTGCAAGCCCTGCCACATCCGACGAGTGTCAGAGCCTGTGTAGTAGGATTCAATTTTAGTCCTGTATTGACGCTTTGCCTGTTTGATGGTTCATCTGAGGGCGTAACAGGATTTCTTATAAGTGTCCCACTTCTTGAAAGCGGCAGCTCTAGCCTTTAGCTCGGTGCGGATTTTGCCTGTAATCCATGGCTTCTGGTTGGGAAATGTACATACGGTCACTGTGGGGACGACCTCGTCGATGCACTTATTGATGAAGACGATGACTGAGGTGGTATACATTTGGATGAATCCCTGAACATATTCCAGTCTATGCTAGCAAAACAGTCCTGTAGCGTAGCATCCGCGTCATCTGACCACTTCCGTAATGAGCGAGTCACTGGTACTTTCTGCTTTAGGTTTTGCTTGTAAGCAGGAATCAGGAAGATAGAATTATGGTCAGAGTTGCCAAATGGAGGGCGAGGGAGAGCTTTGTATAAGTCTCTCTGTGTGAAGTAAAGGTGGTCTAGAGTTTTTTTCCCTCTGGTTGCTGGTAGAAATTAGGTTAAACGGATTTAAGTTTGCCTGTATTAAAGTCCCCGGCCACTAGGTGCGCCACTTCTGGATGAGCATTTTCTTGTTTGCTTATAGCCTAATACAGGCTCCATTCATTTTCGACAGAGGAATTGCTGAGCAAACCAGAGGTAACTTATTTCCGGGTTTTAGGACTACAAACTGGCGAGCTCTATATACAAACAAATAAGAACCTTATGCCAGACAAAATTAAATGGGCCTATTTATATAATGAATATGAATTTGGAGGGCAGAAATAATTAAATATTAAAGCATTAAACCTCTCGCTAATGGCTTCAGTCATTAAAAAGTTATACTTAAATCCGAACTGGTTCTCCAGCAGATTTGTAAGAATGTCTCACCCCATGTTCAAGAATGGCCTTTTTCCCTTTATTCAGATTACAACCTCTCACTTTCGGTTATTTGAAAATGAAATAATCTCCAAAATATCACTATTCTTAAAACAAGCCATAGGAAGTTGGTTGCAATTTCAGTTTAATACACCAGAAAAGACAGAACAAATATTACAACAAATATTATGGTTAAACTCAAATATACTAATAGATAAAAAAGCAATATGGTGGTGTTATGTCTCACATGCAGCTAACAAACATATATGGAAATGTCTGCTCTACTCAAATTACAACCAACTAATTACAGCATTACAGCAAAAATGGAGGAGGCAAGTAGAAGTGGGAGAAAGTAAGGAACTTGTCTGTTGGCCCTGCATTAAAGAGCAAAATTGGCTAAAGAAAATTGTGATAAGTATACCAGTTTAATTTAAGGACCAAAAAATTGACAGCTGTGCCATATAGATTGCAAAATAGTTGGGAAGAGATTTTCAATGTACCGATTCCACGGCACATGTTTTATGAACTGATACACAAAACAACGCTGGATTAAAAACTTATATTATACAAAATTATTGCAACCAATACAACCACCCCAGCTCTGAGGAATTTTCTGCGAAGAGACAGAATCATTAGATCATTTGTTTTGGTACTGTCCATATGTAGCTTGTTTTTGGTCGCAGGTTCAAGAATGGCTGAAGAATTGCAACATTTATTTGGAGCTAACTCTGCAAATAGCACTGCTTGGTGATTTAAAAAGTAATAGTCAATCGATCAATAATATAAGACAACTCTTAGCCAAAATGTTTATCTTTAATTTACATGTAGAATCTATGAAAATAGAAAGGTTCAGAACTTTTGTGAAACATCACAGCACAGCTGAAAAAGATATGGCAAATATAAATCAAAACTGGATGGTGTTCAGAGATAGGTGGGAGGGGTTGAGTGGAGCTGAAGGATGGGACTAAAAACAAACAAAAGATAACTATGTAAAATATACTGTGTCCGTAAAATGTATATAGTATGAATAAGCTGGAAGTAGAAGCCTAAGAGTTGTTGTACATTAGTTTACTCCAATTAGGGGAGGGATGGTAGGGTTAGAGGAAAATAATAAAGGAAAATATATATAAAAAAATATATATATTTTTTATATATATTTACAAAAAAATATGGGCGATAGAAAATGATGCAGACCATTACATTGATGGAAGCCACAATCTATCTGCAATATGAAAGCTGATCTAACCCCCCCAAAAACAATAACAAATAAATAAAATAAAGAACAATAATGCACGGATTAAGACTGAAACCGTGCACAAAAATCGTATCATAGGAATACATTTGAGCAGACCATCAACCGATTAACGTTACAACCACGTTTGTTTTTTGGACTGACCTTGCGTATTTTACGCTTACACGTACTGTGGCTACTGGATAAGGTCGTTTTCACTGGCAATTGTCCACTGGAGCGTGTGGACTTCATTACCCAGGGGTCAGAATAATAATAATATCATTTTGAGATTACTGTACAAGTAATTCTATGTAAATCAACTAACTGCATGAAGATAAAAAAAAATAAAAGAATCCCTGATAATAAAATCGAAACAAATGATATCCGATAATTTATTAATGAATCTGATCAATGTAACAGTCAAGGCTAGACAGTACTTCCACCGCCGCACCGGTTGGTGGTAGCAGCGTACCCGAATACACGTAAATAATCGTATTGAAAGCCGCGAGGAAAAGATTCCCTTGCTGCTTGCACGTAGCTAGCTAGCTATTTGTTTTGATTTCTCTGTCTTGTGTATTTTCAAATAATGACTCAATCATTACTGTCCCGTTTGTACAAATAACTAGCAACTTAACCGAAGGAAAGCAGCTGCATCCGCACCGTGAATCATTGATTTGTGAGCAACTAATTTATCTAAAGGATGTTAGTTACAGTAGCTAGCTAATCATTCCAGCTAGCTAGCTAGTCAGTTGTATTTTGTCACAGCAAATGTGCTTGCAAAGGCGTTCGTTAGCAAAGTTTAATATTTGCAATTTACCAGGCTATCAAATCGTGTGAAAACTCTCGAGAAGGTTGCTCGTGCGTCGAGGAACTATCGCTTCAGCTAATGCGTTTGATAACACGACTCTTCCGCATATAGCTAGATCAAGGCCAACGACCGTGCTGGGATGTAAAACTTGCAGAACACCTTTGCTTGTTTTGTCTGACATACAGTCGTTTAAATGGGGAAAAGGAAAGACATGATCCACCCAAGGTTTCTTTTAGGTGAGTTTTTATTTTTACTGTTAATGTTATGCTCCCATGACGCAAGTATGGTTGTTTTTCTTCTAGTCCCCACCCCCTCTCTCTGTTACTGGTCTAACCTGTAATCAATTGGATACAAATGCCTGGTTGGTTGTTTGTGAATTGAAGATTTCACACCATCATATTCACTAGACATAAGAAGCCATTAGCCATTATTGAGTCATACATGGCATTATTATAATAATATATGCCATTTAGCAGACGCTTTTATCCAAAGCCACTAACAGTCATGCAGTAGGGCTGACCCCGCTTAGTCGACTGGTCAATTGTTTGGTCTATAGGCTGTTGGTCGACTGAGATTTCTTTAGTCAAGCAGTCAAGAGAGAAACAAATCCATGGTGCACAAGACACCTGTCTGATTAGTGCCTGTCTCAGTGGACTAATCCATTGCAGAGGCCATGGGGATGACACAGTCCATCACTAAGAGACAGTTTAAGCTTGATCCGAAAATGTGGTCGGAGGTGCTGTATTGATGGTGTGACGCAATTGCGGAGCCTCCGGGGGCACGCAGAGGCCAAATTGAGCTCCATACCGCGTCGCCATGCGCCTCTCAAATTTTGTAGCAATGCAGAGGGCTCCATATAGCTAGGCATTAACATGATTGGTTGATGGTAGGTGAGGTCTGGAGGTCCTGTATAAACACAAACTCACTTCCTTGACAACTTACTTCACAACAGGTCTGCTCCGCAAAGCGCAAGAAGTATGAATGCTCTGACTTCTGTAGAGGCCGTATCACAGTAAATGCTGCACGGCCAATGCAGACGTCAGATTGACCATGCAGTGCCTTTTAAAGCCAATTTACGCTTGATCCGAAATATGCTTGATCCGCAATGTGGTCAGAGGCTTTCTATGGAGGGTGTGACGCAATTGCGGAGCCTCTGGAGGCATGCAGAGGCCAAATCAAGCTCCATACTGCTTCGCCATGCGCCTCTAATTTTGTAACAATGCAGAAGGCTCCACATTGACATGATTGGTTGACAGTAGGTGGGGTGGAAGGTCCTGTATAAACACAAACTCACTTCCTTGACAACTTACTTCACAACAGTTCTGCTCCGCAAAGCGCAAGAAGTATGAATGCTCTGACTTCTGCGGAGGGCTGTACGGCCACTGCAGATGTCGGACTGACCATGCAGAGCCTTTTAGACATGTAATACTGAAATTGTAAATGGTCATACTATGTAAGAATAATGGTGCAACACTAATAAATGTAATATTATTTTATAACAAATGCGCTTTTGTCCCGCGATGGATCGCGGTTGCTGTCAGCGGTTCTGAAACTTCATCTTCAGTGCACTGTTGAATTGGCACCTTTCCCTATATGACCTATGTACATATTTGTGTTGAGAACAATGCTGTGGAGGCAGCAGCAGAGTGAGGAGACAAGGAAACAGCCCTTGCCTTAATTGTCTAAGATAATTGAGGAGAGAGGAAACCTTAATTAGGTCTGTAATCAATAGCCTAACTGTTAAACGTGCCTGTCTTTATAAATCATCCATATATATCAACAGAAATAAGACAGATCCTGCATCTTTAGCCAGTTTGAGTGTTTGTTTAATAGCCTACTGATTCCTTGAGCACCAAGCCTCGTGCAACCGCAAAATGTTGGATAAAGCAATTTCACGAATTCGGCTGTTTTTAATATTTGCTATGCTGTAATAAAGTCTTTTTTTTTTTTTTTAACGTTAGAACAGACTCTTTGGTAGTACTTATAATTGATTTAGTGTTGTTTACACTGTTCCAAACAAGCAGAAAAATTATATTGTAATCTAACAGCACCTGTTTGTCACACATAATATTCACGCTGCTCTCGCTCCTATGCCCTCAATTTTCTTCATCTCCTTCTTCTTCTTCTTAAATTACAATTATTATTATGGTCATCATTATAATAAGTAATGTCATTATTATTAGTAGGCTTAGTATAGCAGCCTTGTATAACCACCATCGAGCTGTAGGCCTAAGAGCGCGTCCTGTTTAGTCTTAATACCGTAACTTACTTAGGTTTATATTTCAATATATAAGCTACTGTATTAGTCAATGAGTCATTCATTCGTTCATGTCATCACACAACATACAAGTCATTCATGCTGTGAAATGCAATCAAGCATTTTAGTTTAAAATAAAATAACAAAGGGAGCTTTGGATAATCAGCCTAAACAATAAATTAACCGCAATTCACGAATGCATGCAACTGTTTTTAGTCTTTGCTGTAATAAATGCGTCATTTTTTCTTTCTCCATTAGAACACTCTCTATGGTACATTTATACTTTATTTAGTGTTGTTTATACTGTTCCAAATGGTCAGAAAAATAATAATATTGTAATCTGAAAGCACCTGTTTGGCACACAATACTTATGCAGCGCTTGCTCCTATATACCCTCCTTTTTCTTGATCTCCAGTAGTTTCCACAACTAAGTCAAATGTCTTCCACACATCTGACTTCCCCTTTCCCTCCTGAGCAGCCAGTAAACATTCCCCTGTTTCAAGTTTCTTTTTCACATCCTCCCCATCCATTTTGCTGTCACGTGTTACAGTGTTCGGAGTTTGTTATAACCAATTTATTGATGTGATTATGATGGGCTATAGGTCAGGCCCTATTGGTCAAGTGCATGCGATGGTTACATGTTTCACGTAAAGAGAGCAGGGGTTGAGGGAATAGGGAATGTTTTTCCTAAACAAATGAGGTATTTCGGTAATATAACTTTTCAGTCAGAGAAACAAGTAAGAAACTGAATGACTGTAATTATGTTGCAGATACAGCATGGACAGTGCTATAAACACTTGCTGTGCTGTGGTGCCTGTTCGCTGCAGCAGGGAGGAGAGAGAGACAACGTGCGCCAGTCACACAGGCACTCGCTGTAAACATGTTTTAACACCGTGTGGCCATGAGGCTCCCCCTTGAGTCATTTGTGTGTCTTAATTATTTAATCAAACACTGCGCTTAATGCATCAGACAAGCTCAGTACATATAGTTGATTTTATTCAAACACATAGGGTGTGTCTATATATGAAAAAATGCACGTTTAAAGAACAGAGCACTCTTGGTCGACCAATTTTCTTTTTTTTTTCGGGGACAGCCATACATACATTGTTCTGATGGGTGGCCCCAGCAGAAATCAAACCCACGATCCTTGGTGTTGCAAGCGCCATGCTCTACAAACTGAGCCCATAACAACACCAGTGGAGGCTGCTGAGGGGAGGACGGCTCATAATAATGCCTGGAACGGAATGAATGGAATGGAATCAAACACGCTCCAGCCATTACCTCCAGCCCGTCCTCCCCAATTAAGGTGCCACCAACCTCCTGTGAACAACACTATACACTTCTAAATAGGTCTGATTTCTCTTTGTCTCTATTTTGTCTACATCTCTATTGGTTATCTGTGACTACAGGTGATGGAGACCACCTGGGGTTACACAGCCTCCATAGGAGGAAACACAAGAAGCACAAAAAGCACAAGAAGAAGCATCACCGTGACGACGGGCACAGCTCCTACTCCGAGGCCCTGGAGTCATCCTCTGGCATCCTGGTCAAGCCCCCCACGCAACTCCGACTCAAGCCCCCCACGCAACTCCGCCTCAAGCCCCCCACGCAGCTCCGACTCAAGATCAAACTGGGAGGCCAAACACTGGGAACCAAAAGGTGAGACCTCGCTGGCTTCTACTTTAAGAGTGACACAGGATGAGACCACTGAGCTCAACAGGGGTAAGTTTCTCCAAAAACATAAAGATCATCTTTAGCATTAAGATCATGGTTCGCCCATTGCCTACCAATGGTTTTAAGATGATCTTAGTGCTAAAGATGATCTTTATATTTTGGAGAAACTCACCCTGGCCCTAAACAGTTCCTATTGACTTCAACATTGATTGAGACATCTGATACAAAATATAGGTCCAGCGTTCACGTGACCTGATATTCGAACCTCATAGGTTCTCGTTATCTCTCCTTTTTTTAATGAACCAGTGTGCCAACATTCAGTGTGATCCCTGGTGTAGCCCGCTCCCCGTCTCCTCTGATGATCGTGGACGATGATGACGACTCGGATGATGATGACAATGAGGAGCCTTCTGAGGGCGTCCCACTCGAGCAGTACCGGGCCTGGCTTGGTGAGTGCCAAGGTCTGTCTCTTAATCTCATCATGTCCAATCATATTCAATATAAAAGTCATTTCCTGCTTAATGTGATTGATTTACTATATACAGTGCCTTTAGAAAGTATTCATACCCCTTGACTTATTCCACATTTTGTTGTGATACAGCCTGAAATCAAAATTGATTAAATATATTTATTTCTCACCCATCTACCCAATAATGACAAAGTGAAAACATGTTTTTAGAAATGTTAGCAAATTTATTGAAATACAGAAATATCTAATTTACATAAGTATTCACACCCCTGAGTCAAATCATGTTAGAAACACCTTTGTCAGCGATTACAGCTGTGAGTCTTTCTGGGCAAGTCTCTTAAGAGTTTTGCACACCTGGATTGCACAATATTTGCCCTTTATTATTTTCTAAATTCTTCAAGCTCTGTCAAATTGGTTGTTGATCATTGCTAGACAACCATTTTCAAGTCTTGCCAATAGATTTTCAAGCAGATTTAAGTCAAAACTGTAACTCGACCACTCAGGAACATTCACTGTCTTCTTGGTAAGCAACTCCAGTGTAGATTTGGCCTTGTGTTTTAGGTTATTGTCCTGCTGAAAGGTGAATTCATCTCCCAGATTTTGCCTGTGCTTAGCTCCATTCCATTTATTTTTTAATCCTGAAAATCTCCCCAGTCCTTAGAGATTACAAGCATATCTATAACATGATGCAGACACCACTATGCTCGAAAATATGGAGAGTGGTACTCTGTAATTTGTTGTATTGGATTTGCCCCAAGCATAATACTTTGCATTCAGGACAAAAAGTTCATTGCTTTGCCACATTTTTTGCAGTATTACTTTGTTGCAAACAGGATGCATGTTTTGGAATATTTTTTATTCTGTACAGGCTTCCTTCTTTTCACTCTGTCAATTAGGTTAGTATTGTGGAGTAACTACAATGTTGTTGATCCAGCCTCAGTTTTCTCCTATCAGAGCCATTCAACTCTGTAACTGTTTTAAAGTCACCATTGGCCTCATGGTGAAATCACTGAGCGGTTTCCTTCCTCTCCGGCAACTGAGTTAGGAAGGACACCTGTATCTTTGTATTGACTGGGTGTGTTGATACACCATCCAATGTGTAATTAATAACTTCACCATGCTCAAAGGGATATTCAATATCTGCTTTTATTTATTTTTACCCATCTACCAATAGGTGCCCTTCTTCTTTGCGAGGCATTGGAAAATCTCCCTGTTCTTTGTGGTTGAATCTGTTTGAAATTCACTGCTCGACTGAGGGACCTTACAGATAATTGTATGTGTGGGGTACAGAGATGAGGTAGTCATTCAAAAATCATGTTAAACACTATTATTGCACACAGTGAGTCCATGCAACTTATTATGATACTTGTTAAGCACATTTTTACTCCTGAACTTATTTAGGCTTGCTTTAACAAAGGGGTTGAATACTTATTGACTGAATACATTTCAGCTTTTCATTTTTTATTAATTTGTAACAATTTCGAAAAACATAACCCCACTTTGACGTTATGGGGTATTGTGTGTAGGCCAGTGACACAAAATCTAAAATGTAATCCATTTTAAATTCAGTCTAACACAACAAAATGTGGAATAAGTCAATGGGTGTGAATAGTTTCTGAAGGCACTGTATAAAATATTGGAATTAAACCTTATGCACTTCTGTAATAATAAGTACACGATGCAAATGGTTAATGTGAAATTTGTGGATTTCATGGATCGTAGCCATGTCTTTCTAATATCTTGACCATGCACTTTTCTTTCTGTTCCTTGTCTCTAGATGAGGACAGTAACCTGGACCCGTCTCCTCTGCCAGACATGGACTCTGACTCCCTAGGGGGACTGGGGGGGCCGGTGGACGAGGAGGAGAAGTGGCTGGACGCCCTGGAGAAAGGCGAGCTGGACGACAACGGAGAGCTGAAGAAGGAGATCGATGAGTCCCTGCTCACAGCCAGACAGGTAACAGGGTCCGGACAGACAGACCGAGCAGGGCTCCAGGCCTAGGCTAGTCTGACATTATGTAAAGTAGAGTTCTGAGTTTTTCTCGAAAATGTGATTTAAGGTTACGATATGATCTGAGAAATTGCTATTGGTTAAAAACTTGGAAGATTACAGAAATGCCCTAACCCTATAGATTTATGTAAAGCTTTAGGTCTACATCCTGCTGTACTTGACTATGTGTTTGTGTGTGTGCTTATGCCTTACAGAAAGCCCTCCTGCACAAGCAGCAGAACCAGCCTCTCCTGGAGCTGCCCATGGGCTACAAGGAGAAGGAGATGACCGCCGAGATGATGCAGAAGAGGGAGGAGCGCGCCCGCAAGAGGCGCCTGCAGGCTGCCAAGAAGGCAGAGGAGAACAAGAACCAGACCATCGAGAGGCTCACCAAGACCTCCAAGGCCAAGATCAAGAGCATGAGGGAACGCAAGTCCAAGCAGGCCCAGTGTCCCATGGTCCGCTACTGCGACTCGGCCCAGGGAATGGGGATTTCCTTTCCCAAGGGGCTGCTAGCCCCCACCCCTGCTCCCCTGTGCCCCCCTCCACCGGCACCGGTAGGGTGCGGGGTAAACGGGTGCAGTAATCTGAAGAGGTACTCGTGCTCCAAGACGGGGATCCCTCTCTGTAGTCTGGAGTGCTACAGGAAGAATCTGGTCCTTGTTGTGGAGAGCGCCACTTGAACTTCACCGCTTTGGAAGGTTTAGGCTTGCTGGCCGTACAGACTCTAGGGCTAAAGGACAAGGTGGATCTTTTTTATTTAGCAGAATTATAAAAAGGCGTTGTTTTTTTGTGACATGTCCAGAAATGGGTCATTCCTCTGCATTTCTGGTGGCGAACTAATGACATAATTATGTGTTCTTACAAAAGAGATGAGTGTTGTTCAAATCAATGCATCAGTCAGACAGACAATTTAGCCCTGATAACACACATCATAATGATGAAGGCTACAGCCACATCCGGCAGTGTGCATTTCATTTCTAGATCCTCTGTTTGTCGAAATCCACTTGATGTAGCTTGTATAAGAATTTAACAAGGCACCCTTGTTTTGTGAAATGAATCTGCTGAAGTAAATCAGCTTTTTCCTAAAATTAGAGTGCTCTTTTGCCTGTTGATCATGAAGGACTTTCATTTGTGTAAATATATCGTTAATGGTTTTGTATTCATTTTGGAAGCCTTAAAGCACTGTGTAACAGCGGCATGTCCATTTAACATGTTACACTCTTGTTTGTTTGATCAATTGAGAAAATTACCCCAGGAAACCAAAACAAGTTTATTTTATTTTAATTAACAGCCACAAAGGTGCATTTGTATCACAAATTATTTGACTTCTATACAAAATACTGTACATCTTAAATAAAAGATCAAACATTTCTCTCCTCCTCCCAAATCAACAACATATAGGAATAGAACTCCACTTAAGGCTGTTGCCATGCCAACATGGAGAGGATAGCAGGCAAGAACAGTCACATTATTTGGTCAGGCACACTTAAAGGTGCTACACATAGGAGTTTTGCATTGCAATTTCAGAAAATGTCCATAATATATCTGCAGTAATAGTGGAATGATTATGTGAGGGAAAACAAGCGTTGAATAGTGTAGGGAATCATTGTACCATCTAAATCGCTGTGAAATATGTTTTCAATAAGAGAAAATATTGTTTTTACAGCTGTTTGAGTACTAGTCTCTGCCATGTTACGGGGAAATGGAATGCGGGGGAGATTTGTTTTGAATGCAGCCTAGTGCTAAGTGAATTGCAAGATATTTCACAGCGATTTAGATTGTACAATGATTCCCTACACTATCCAGTGCTTGTTTTCTCACTTTAACTGAAATTGATGGAACAGTGTAGAATTCTTGCAACCAGGAAATGACAGAGCGATTTCCACTAGATAACACAGCCAAAGTCAGAACCGCTTTCCCACTTTGACAACAGATGCTGCTCCGGCCGGACAAAATCAATAGGCAAATATCACAGCCAATCACAACACTGGCGGGTAAATAGTACTGTGAAACACTGTCATTTCACTATTACTGCAGATATATTATGGACATTTTCTGAAATTACAATGCAAACAAAAAATAAAAATCCTATGTGTAGCACTTTTAAGCGAAAAGCAATGTCAGTACGAACCACTGAACTAGAATGACATTCTATTTCTATGGTCAGAACAGCAGCAAAATGCTTTCCCTGCAGTCACATCTGCCCTTTATAAAAACTCAAATCCAGCCTGTTTCCCGAGGTGTTATTGAGTTTAGTGGCTTGTCCTACCTTCGACACTCATGGCACACCATTCTTACACAGTGCACTACTTTTGAACAGATTCAAAAGCTGTGCACTTAATATGGAGTAGGTTGCCATTTCGGACACAAAATTGTTGCATCCAGTAAACCCAGGGCTTTGTTCAATAGGCAAGTGTAGTGGGACGTTACAGATATAAATTCCATGAATAGAGCTGACGTGATTCCTTACAATAATATTCTACATGTCAGAGAGGTATGTTTGTTCTTTTTAATATAGTTCTATCTGAATGTTCCACAGCGTTGTGCCCTGCTGTTCCACTGGAGCTGGTCCAAGGCTAACTGAGAACAACCTTGTTCTTTCCTTTTATCTGCTGTCAGGTGATCAATGTCTGTCTGGAACAAGGCACAAGAGGGAGTCTTAGTTCCTGCAATATCTCAGACAGACAGTAAGCAGGCGTTGAGGTCGACTATGAAACTTTGAAGGCCAGGGTCGTGTTCATTAGGGTGCACCGTAGTAAAATATTTTGTGAAACATAAACAAGCGGTTCTTATTGGAGTTTAGGTAGCCCCTCCCTGTTTCCATCAGTTTTCTTCCGTTTGGTGGCTAATGAACAGAACCCAGGGTTGTGCACCTCTGTCTGTAGGTAGTAGTGTTATCAGAGTTCATTAAGAGACTGTTGGCAGACGGCTCGTCACAAGGCCAGGCCGAAAGATAGGCGGAAGGCCATCTCCACGGGAACCTCTGCCACGGAGTCATGGAAACACACATAGAATTCCTGAGGGACGGGTTCTAGAAGCATCCGGCTGGAACACAGAGAGACAACACAGAGCTTCAAATTGAGAAAGAGGAGGAAAATAGCAGAGTTGGTTTCTGGGGCATCCTAATAATATCTACATTCTCCTGAAGTGTGCACTTGTTCACTTCCCTTCATGGATTTTAAAGGAAATTACTGGTGTATGGAAACGCCCTCTAGCCCATGCCTCCACCAATCCAAAGCTTTTAATTTTGTGGGGAATAGTGAACGAGTGCACACTTCAGGAGGAAGGAGATATTATTGGGACAGACCCAAGGTAGAGGAGCATAGGTAGGCAGGACATATAATTGCTGAGTGATTTAAAAAATCTAACAAAAAGCCCTAGAGGTCAGGAGAGTAGGCAATATAGCACCACCTTGATGAATGAAGATCTCTCTGCCTAGTATGTCTGACTGCCACTGAAACCTAGAACCCAGCTATTACATGGTGACCTGTTACTCCAAGCCTCTCACTCAAAGTTAACTCCAGTGTTTTACTTCCCTTCTGTACTCTGCCACCCAGACAGTTTTACTTCCCTTCTGTACTCTGCCACCCAGACAGTTTTACTTCCCTTCTGTACCACTCCAACATACCTCTCTCCCTGAGGGCCAGCTGTAGTCGCGCACACACACACACAGCCCTCTCAAACCTACGAGCATGTCCAAAGTCAACAGCCGAGACAGACCCAAAGTGCCATCAGTCCGTTCTACAAGGACAGACCACCATCCCTACACTACAAACCCTACATTCATTACAGACATCACTCATAATGCTGCCAACACACACAAAGCCATAACTCATAACACTGACCCTGTATAGCAACAGAGGCTAAATAAATATCATAATTAATAGGAGACTCAATCATATACAGTGGCATTGGGTGGGCTCTCACACTATGTAAGCTAAGCACAGACACAGTTGGTTATGTAGCTCAGTTGGTAGAGCATGGCGCTTGCAACGCCAGGGTTGTGGGTTTGTTTCCCACGGGGGGCCAGTATGAAAATGTATGCATTCACTAACTTTATGTCGCTCTGGATAAGAGCGTCTGCTAAATGACTAAAATGTAAAAATTTTAAAATGTTATGTCTTAAATGGCACCCTATTCCCCATATAGTACATTGGCTAGATCTCTAAACTGTGCACTACATAGGGAATAGGGTGCCATTTAAGATCAGACTAGAAACACTTTGTTCTCTCACGTACACTATTCACCATATGCTGTACTCTACATATGACCAGAGCGCCCCAGTGTGCACTGGTAGTGCACTATATAGAATAGGATGCCATTTGAGATAGCAGTATTGCCTCTTCACACATTTTAAATAGTGCACTACATAGAGAACAGGGTACCATTTAGTATTTTATACTGTGATATACCCTATCACCCAGTAGGTCATGGTGGGAGCAGGCTTCCTCTGGTCGGTCCAGTTCTCAGGTTTACACTGGAACAGAACCCCGTGTTCTTTCACTGGGCCCAGCCCATGGGTCCCCTGGGGTCTGTCTGCACCCCGCCTGCCCTGTTAACAGAGATAAACACACATATATAGAGAGAGAAGTCTATGATTTTATACATAAACACACTACCTTTGTTTTGGAGAATGTTGTATTTCAAAAACGGTTTGAATGGTTTGCTGGCGCCCAGCTGCAAGATTTTGATAGGATGTTACATTTCAAGAACCCTCCCCCACACGCCCATAGAAGGGGTGCTGTGTGTTATGTGCGTCACTGTCTGCGATTTATATATATTGAAATTGAGAGTGGATTACGCTGGTAAAGTCAAACGTCCTAGCACGTTCTAAACCGCTCTGGTAACAAACTTACTTTTTTCCTTGTCTCCATTTATGGCTGCCCATTATTTTGTTTTTGTAAGGAGCAAAAAAACAGAGGCAATGGGAGAACCTATTCAAGTAAGTAAATACATGTTTTAAATGTTAAAAAACAAGCATTATTCACTAGCTAGCTGGCTACAGTAGGCCACTTTGTAGGCTAACTTAACTGAGCTGCTAGCTAGCTAACTTTACACACTGTTTAGCTAAGTTAATTAAATGTCATCAACTAGCTAACTTCCTATTAGCTAGCTATCTTGATGTAATCATTATACATTAAAAACACAGTCTCCAAATGTATTTGTAGATAACAGCCATGGGTGAAATTGCAGCTCCAGCTAACACTAAAATATTATCCAGTTCCAGTCCCTAGAGAGGACAACTTTGAGGACAGAGAGATAATAGCAACATAATATTCAGTCAGTGCTGTCTAATTTGAGTATAATGAAACCTTTGTGATGTTTTGTGTCCTCAGATATGGAAAGCTGTGAAAGCCTGTTTGCAGATGAAGAGAGAGGTCCCAATGAATATCCCAAGAGACTAAGGGTATATCCCACATATTAGCAAATGTTGTATACAAAAATACAGTTAAACATTACACACAATGTATAAACCTATTAGAATTGGAGCAGGCCAACCCTGCTGGAGGTCTGCTGGGTGTGCAGGGTTCTGTTTCAGCCCAGCAATAACACACCTGATTCAACATATCAAATCTAATGAGTTGATAATCAAGTGTTCTATTGATGGGCTCGAATAGAAGTCTTCTCACCCAGTAGATCAGGGATCAGCGGAGCAAGGTTGGCCATTACAGGAATGAGCACTACAGGTATGTTTTTATTTTTAGCTTACGGCACCTGGTATTCCCAGGCGGTCTCCCATCCCAGTACTAACCAGGCCCTGAACAGGCCACAAGCGTATATTTGTTTTACCCCGTTTTCTCCACAAATTAGGTCCCTTGGCTTATCTCTGCAACTCCTCAATGGGCTCGGGAGAGGCAAAGGTCGAGTCGTGCGTCCTCCGAAACATGACCGGCCTGGCCGCCTACTTCTTATCACACTGCTCCCTTAACCCGGATGTCAACTGCACCAATGTGTCGGAGGAAACACCGAAGTCAGCTTGTAGGCGCCCGGTCCTGTCACAAGGAGTCACTAGAGCACAATGAACCAAGAAAAGCCCCAACGGCGAAATCCTCCCCTACCCCGGACGGCGCCGGGCCATCCTATGTGGCTCCTGGTCACAGCCGGTTGTGAAACAGCCTGGGATCGCCTGCGGTGCAGTGCTTTTGACCGCTGCGCCACCCAGGACCCCTACAGGTAACATTTTATGAGGTTTATTTTATTTTATTTCATTAATTTTAGCAATGTTACTTGCAAAATGATTGCAGTTGTTCCCATAGATAGACAGCACGTGGTTGCTCTATGTATCACTGACCCTGGATAAGCTAGCAACTGGGCTAACTAACACAGCTAACCTTTTAGGTCAATAATATGCTGTTTTTATAAAAAATGTGTAGGCTTTATAATCGTGAGAGAAATTTAACAAGCTAGTAGCTAGCTAGTTAGTTATACCTAGGTAGCTTACAAGGTTAGCTCACTTTTCTCAAAACAAACCGCATTGTGGCAAGCTACTTCTTGTTCCTCATGCTAGCCTTTACAGCCAAATATTGATATGGCCAGCATTGTAAGCCATTTCTCTCCTCTTGCTGCAGCTTTAGCTCATCTCGAAATAACAGAGAAATTTTGCTCCTACAGCACTAATTTGATTGGTTTGACATGTTGTGAGGCATCACTGATTTACACCGGGTTCCGACCCCTCTTTAGCTGATTTCTGCCATGGAACTTCCCCAGGCTTCCCGTTTTAGGGAAACCTGGTTCGCGGCGAGGCTATTTTGTATACAACTCAGACACATTGTTACATATGAGGATGTGTTGTGTTTGTGTGTGTGAAAGAGAGCGAAAGCGTGAGTGTGTCTGTGTGTGTGAGAGCATGCGCACGAGTGTGTCTGTGAGTATGTGCGTGCATGTGCATGTACAAGCCTGTGTGTGTGTTGTATCTCACCCTGAGCGGTAGACTCTGCTGGAAGGCGGCCCGTATGGAGAGGCAGCAGTGGTGGAAGTTACGTATGAGCTGAGGGTGGATGGAGCCGCTGAGCTGGGCCAGCTCCCTGTGTGTAGGAGCTATGAAGATACCCTGCACTGTCTCCATCAGCACATAGTGGAACAGAGTGTTCTCTGCCCCAGACGTCAACCTGGGAACACAGCACAGAGAGAGAGTGGAATGGGATAGAATAGTATAGAATGGATGGAATAGAAATGAATGGAATAGAATGGAATAGAAAAAATGGAATGCGATGGAATAGAATGAGAGAGAATGGAATGGAATAGAAAATAATGGAATGGAATAGAATGAGATTGAATGGAATGGGGGGTTAGAGCATTATTACAACAAGGAAGGATAAACTAACTTCTAACACTGCTGGCCTGTGTCACTCACTTAATAGTGTGGTACATCTCCTCTGTCTCTCTCTCTGTCAGACTCTTCTTCAGGGTGCCCAGGTAGAACGGGTTAGGGTGCTTCATCCTGGGAATCTAGGGGGACAAATAAACAATAAAAAGGTCCATTGGTAAATGACAAAAGCCATAGAGTCCCATGCATACTGTGCTCACTAAAAACTCTCCTTTCTCCTAGTGGTGTATGCGTGTGTACCAAATGTAATGTATCAAAGTCAATACAGGTGATGGAACCTTAGCAAGGGGGAAGGAAAGTTATGACGCTACCTTGAAAATACTTCCACTGCCTCCACTCCCTTCAGATCCACCAGAACCCAGTGAGTCTCTCCGCCCACCCAGCTTCCTGGCTGAGTCCGGGGTGGAGTGTGGACTGAGCCCCGTCTGCCCTCCTACACCCCCCTCCGGCTGTCCCTCGCTCCCACTGTCCGACTGACTCCTCTGGGGGCTAGGTCTCCGGGCACCCCCTCCGAAGAGGCTCCTGCCCACTCCCTTCCCCCCTCCCTGGGCGGAGGACTGTGGCTTCACAGCCCCGGCCAGTTTACTGAAGACAGGGGACGATGCGGCCATGGTGTCCAACCTGAGGACCACAATGGAAGTAAGTTTTCTGACCTTTTTGTCTCATCCTGGATGATTTTATTTAGGCAGATTTTGTACCAATGTCGGATCTTAATTTGATCACCCTGTTGCAGGAGAACTTTCCTGCAATGCAGGAAATGTAAAACTTGCAGTGTACAGTGCATTCGGAAAGTATTCAGACCCTTTCACTTTTTCCACATTTTGTTACGTTACAGCCTTATTCTAAAATTGATTAAATAGTTTTTTCCCCTCATCAATCTACGCACAATACCCCATAATGACAAAGCAAAAACAGGTTTTTATGACATTTACATAAGTATTCAGACCCTTTACTCTGTACTTTGTTGAAGCACCTTTGGCAGCGATTACAGCATAGAGTCTTCTTGGTATGATGCTACAAGCTTGGTACACCTGTATTTGGTGTGTTTCTCCCATTCCTCTCTGCAGATCCTCTCAAGCTCTGTCAGGTTGGATGGGGAGCGTCGCTGCACAGCTATTTTCAGGTCAATTTGCTCCGTTCATCTTTCCCTCGATCCTGACTAGTCTCGCAGTCCCTGCCACTGAAAAACATCCCCACAGCATGATGCTGCCACCACAATGCTTCACCATAGAGATGGTATTGGTCAGGTGATGAGCGGTGCCTGGTTTCCTCCAGACGTGACGCTTGGATTTCAGGCCAAAGAGTTCAATCTTGGTTTAATCAGACCAGAGAATCTTGTTTCTCATGGTCCGAGACTCCTTTAGGTGCCTTTTGGCAAACTCTAAGCGGGCTGTCATGTGCCTTTTACTGAGGAGTGGCTTCCGTCTGGCCACTCTACCATAAAGGCCTGATTGGTGGAGTGCTGCAGAGATGGTTGTCCTTCTGGAAGGTTCTCCTATCTCCACAGAGGAACTGGAGCTCTGTCAGAGTGACCATCGGGTTCTTGGTCACCTCCCTGACCAAGGCCCTTCTCCCCCGATTGCTCAGTTTCTTGATAGTTCCAAGCTTCTTCCATTTAAGAATGATGGAGGCCACTGTGTTCTTGGGGACCTTCAATGCTGCAGACATTTTTTGGTACCCTTCCCCAGATATGTGCCTTGACACAATCCTGTCTTGGAGCTCTACGGACAATTTCTTCGACCTCATGGTTTGGTTTTTGCTCTGACATGCACTGTCAACTTTGGGACCTTATATAGACAGGTGTGTGTCTTTCCAAATCATGTCCAATTAATTGAATTTACCACAGGTTGACTCCATCTCAAGGATGATCAATGGAAACAGGATGCACCTGAGCTCAGTTTCGAGTCTCAAAGCAAAGGATCTGAATACTTATCTAAATATGGTATTTCTGTTGTTTCTGTTTAATACATTTGCAAACAATTTTACAAACCTGTTTTCACTTTGTCATTATGGGGTATTGTGTGTAGATTGAGGGAAAAAAGTATTTAATACATTTTAGAATAAGGCTGTAACGTAACAAAATGTGGAAAAAGTGAAGGGGTCTGAATACTTTCCGAAAGCACTGTATTTCAGGTTTAAAAAGGCTTCTGAAGTTTGTAATTTCCACTTTGAAATTTCAGACTTGATTTTCCCTTACGAAAAAGGTATCAACCCCTACAAAAATGTCCATTAATTATATTCTTAATTTATATTCTTAATTATTATTCATTATTAATATAATTCACATTTCTTGTTGCTGCAAACTTATTTTCCTGCTGTAGCAAACTGGCTCAAATTAAGATCCTACATTTGTATGTGTGTTTTACTACTAAACTAAACGTAACTACTAACTAAAGTGAAATACTTTACAACAAATTCAACTTAACAAACTAAACTTAACTACTAAACTAAAACGAACCTGTCTCGGGCGGAGGAGGGGAGGAACCAGTCTGCACAGGAGAGGCAGGGTGCGGGCGGTGCGGCCAGGCGTTCCTCCATCCCTACGTCCAGCCCCTCCAGTTGCAGGAGGGTGGCCTTCACCTGGTCCACGTACACGCAGTCAGGCCTCGGGGCCCCCAGGGCAGGGGCCGCACAGCCCCCCGCCTCCAGGAGGACGCACTGCATGAAGTGCCTCTGGGGGAGAAGGAGAGAGAATGTGTGGGTTCACAGAAGTGTCTGGGAGGAAAAGGGTCAACTCATTGACAGATGGAATAGGTTATAGGAGTTTAAGTTGATAATGGCAGCCACCTTGGTCAGGGATCAAGTCTAACTGGATTAAATGTCAGGAGAGGCAGAGAAGAAATAATTTATTCCTTTTAGTAATGCAGAAGAAAATAATATGTTTCTAGAATGAAAGCTTTCCAGACCAAGATGGCTGTCATTTTAGTGCTGTTGCCGGGATACCAATGTCCATTGTAGTGTTCTATTTAATACAACGATCTTACCAGTCCCACTATGAGCAGGAAGTAGCGTCCCTGTGGCTGGCAGTAGCCTGGCCTGGTACAGTGGTTGCTATTGGTCTGATGGGTCTGGGTCTGGTGGTTCTGGGTGCGGTGTCGTGGGAACACCTCTCTCCAGATGACCAGCTGGCCCACGCGCTGCTCTGCAGCCAGGGGGAGGAGACAGTAGTGCTGGCAGTACAGACACACGTCCAGCAGATCTTCCTTGGGGAGGTGGTTGGCTATCAGGTAGCCCTGTAGAGAGACGGAGAACACACACACACACACGTAGACAGACAGAGACACAGAGAACGCACACACACACACAGGAACGAAAGAACGCACGCACATGCACAGATAACACAATTAATATAAAATAGTGTTCATATTATTAGAGTGCCACACTTTCTTTACACTAAAGCTGATGAGGATGGAGACTGGAGTCTACTGAACGATATAATTATACGCATCGTTCATATGTCAGCATTAGTTGTTAGGCTGATGGCGTTTCAGCATTAGTTGTTAGGCTGATGGCGTTTCAGCATTAGTTGTTAGGCTGATGGCGTTTCAGCATTAGTTGTTAGGCTGATGGCGTTTCAGCATTAGTTGTTAGGCTGATGGCGTTTCAGCATTAGTTGTTAGGCTGATGGCGTTTCAGCATTAGTTGTTAGGCTGATGGCGTTTCAGCATTAGTTGTTAGGCTGATGGCGTTTCAGCATTAGTTGTTAGGCTGATGGGGTTTCAGCATTAGTTGTTAGGCTGATGGTGTGACATCCAGGGAATTAAGAAGTACATCCTGGGTGATGATATGATATCTATATAATCACTATTTAACTGGCTCTTCCTTCCTATCCATCCAAGGGTGTCAGTCTGTCCCTTTTGTGAGGTGTCAGGTTTCACCGTGGGCCCAGGTGTATGTGGAAAGGAGAGAGCTCCAGCAGACAAGTGTATGTGACACTCACCTTGTAGAACAGACAGGAACCCAGTGTCACGTAGAGACGCCTCATGCCATAGAAGTCCTCTGACTACGAGAAAGAGAAAGAGAGAGAGAAAGAGAGAGAGGACTATCTCCATTATCAGTTTTAGAAGTTCAGACATGAATGATTAAGTAGCCTGCTGCTCTATCCTCCCTCTCTCTCCCGCTCTCTCAGCCCTGCTTAATTTAAGGACGCAGGTATAAAGATGATCTCATCCTCCATTACTGGCTCATTAAATATACACAGGCAGGTCCAGAAATAGATCCACCTTCTCCTCTCACGACTACGCCCTACAGAGGGAAGGAGCCAGCTGGTGGCTCTGTCTAATGGGAATGGGGATAAGGATTGGACCTTCTCTGCGTCTGAAATGGCACCCTACTCCCCATAAAGTGCACTGCTTTGACCAAAGCCCTATGTAACGATTTGACTTACCATTTCTCCAAAATCTGATGATTCAAAGTCTGAGAGAACAGTGTCAACCTCCATCTGTGGATACATATGACATATTAGTCATTTAGCAGACGCTCTTATCCAGAGCGAGTTACAGTGAGTGCATACATGTATTATTTTTTTTGCTTGTTTTTTTCATACTGGCCCCCGGTGGGAACCGAACCCACAACCCTGGCGTTGCAAGCGCCATGCTCTACCAACTGAGCTACACAGTGCCTAGACAGATGATCAGAGACGATCGGTAGAATTCTGACATACAATTGTAATTCTACATCACAGACGTAGTGACTTATTTCTGCATTAACATCGGCTGCAGAGTCAACCATGCTCTGGAGCATCTAGACATGGAAAAGAGTCTAGCAGGACCACTTGCCATTTTTTACCGCTAGACAGCAGAGGGCAGCAAAGATGAGACATAAATCGATAAAGACGTCCATCAAGATCATAGATGGGCAACGTCAGTCCTCGGGGCCTGATTGGTGTCACACTTTTGCCCCAGCTAACACACCTGACTCCAATAATCAAATAATCATGATTTTCAGTTTAGAATGCAATTAGTTTAATCAGCTGTGTTTTGCTAGGGATGGAGTAAAAAGAGTGACACCACTGGCCCCAGAGGACTGGAGTTGCCCATCCCTGATCAAGATGGAAAAAATCTCATTCATATTATAGCAAGAGCAAATTCCTAAACTTATCACTGACTTGAGTCTAAAACATTTTCATAGAACAAGAACGGTAGTTAAAACATGAGAAAGCACAAACACCAAATGGGTAAGATACAAATGAACAGGAGTTCCTAAAAGTGTTTCATCACATTCATGGCCCGAAGCTGTGGCCCATCCAGACCTTTATCTCAGGAGGCAGTGTGAGCCACCGAACCGCCGGCAGTCCGTCCAGGAAGAGAGTCCCTGAGACGTCAGGGAGCATGGCCACAGAGCTGTCACTCAACCTGGAGGGCTGGATCAGCTGCTGGAAGAACAGGCAGAAGAAATGGTCCAGTCTGGGGGCGTGATCCACCTGGCAGAACGCACTGTGGAGGAGAGGAAGAAGGGACAGAGGGAGGGACGGAGGGAGAGAGAGAGAGAGAGGGAGGGAGGGAGGGCGAGAGGGAGGGAGGGAGGGAGAGAGGGAGGGAGGGAGAGATGGAGGGAGGGTGAGATGGAGGGAGGGAGAGAGGGACGGAGGGAGAGATGGAGAGAGGGAGGGACGGAGGGAGAGAGAGATGGAGGGAGGGAGAGATGGAGGGAGGGAGAGATGGAGGGAGGGAGGGATGGAGGGAGGGCAGGAGGGAGGGAGGGAGGGCAGGAGGGAGGGAGGGACGGGGGAGGGAGGGGGGGAGGGATGGAGGGAGGGAGGGAGAGATGGAGGGAGGGAGAGATGGAGGGAGGGAGGGAGGGAGGGATGGAGAGAGGGATGGGGGAGGGAGGGAGAGATGGAGGGAGGGAGGGGAGGAGGAGGGAGGGAGGGACGGGGGAGGGACGGAGGGAGAGAGAGATGGAGGGCGAGATGGAGGGAGGGCGAGATGGAGGGAGGAAGGGAGGGAGAGATGGATGGAGGGAGGGAGGGAGAGATGGAGGGAGGGAGGGAGAGAGGGACGAGGGACGGGGGAGGGAGGAGGGAGGGAGGGACGGGGGAGGGAGGAGGGAGGGAGGGAGAGATGGAGGGGGGAGGGAGGGACGGAGGGAGAGAGAGATGGAGGGAGAGAGAGATGGAGGGAGGGATGGAGGGAGGGAGGGCGGGATGGAGGGAGGGAGGGCGAGATGGAGGGAGGGATGGAGGGAGGGAGGGCGGGATGGAGGGAGGGAGGGCGAGATGGAGGGAGGGAGGGAGGGAGGGCGGGAGAGAGGGAGGGCGGGAGCGTGAGAGGGAGGGAGGGAGAGATGGAGAGAGGGAGGGATGGAGAGAGGGAGGGACGGATGGAGAGATGGAGAGAGGGAGGGACGGGGAGAGAGAGATGGAGGGAGGGAGAGATGGAGGGAGGGAGAGATGGAGGGAGGGAGGGAGGGAGGGGAGGAGGGAGGGACGGGGGAGGGATGGAGGGAGGGAGGGAGAGATGGAGGGAGGGACAGGGGAGGGAGGGAGGGAGAGATGGAGGGAGGGGAGGAGGGAGGGAGGGACGGGGGAGGGACGGGGGAGGGACGGAGGGAGAGAGAGATGGAGGGATGGAGGGAGAGATGGAGGGAGGGAGGGAGGGAGGGAGGGCGAGATGGAGGGAGGGAGGGAGGGAGGGAGGGAGGGAGAGATGGAGGGAGGGAGGGAGGGAGAGATGGAGGGAGGGAGGGAGGGCGAAATGGAGGGAGGGAGGGAGGGCGAGATGGCGGGAGGGATAGATGGAGGGAGGGAGGGCGAGATGGAGGGAGGGAGGGAGGGAGGGAGGGCGAGATGGAGGGAGGGAGAGATGGAGAGAGAGATGGAGGGAGAGATGGAGGGAGAGATGGAGGGAGGGAGAGATGGAGCGAGGAAGGGAGAGAGGGACAGGGGAGGGAGGGATGGACAGGGGAGGGAGGGATGGACGGGGGAGGGAGGGAGAGAGAGATGGAGGGAGGGAGAGATGGAGGGAGGGAGGGAGAGAGGGACGGAGGAGGGACGGAGGGAGGGAGGAAGGGCGAGATGGAGGTGAGGGTGGAAGGGAGGGAGGGCGAGATGGAGGGAGGGAGGGAGGGAGAGATGGAGGGAGGACGGGAGGGAGAGATGGAGGGAGGGCGAGATGGAGGGAGGGAGGGTGAGATGGAGGGAGGGAGGGAGGGCGAGAGAGATGGAGGGAGGGCGAGATGGAGGGAGGGAGGGAGAGATGGAGAGATGGAGGGAGGGAGGGAGGGAGAGATGGAGGGAGGGAAAGATGGAGGGAGGGAGGGAGAGATGGAGGGAGAGATGGAGGGAGGGAGAGATGGAGGGAGGGAGGGAGGGAGGGAGTGAGGGAGAGATGGATGGAGGGAGGGAGTGAGGGAGAGATGGAGGGAGGGAGAGATGGAGGGAGGGAGAGATGGAGGGAGGGAGGGAGGGAGGGAGGGAGGGAGGGAAGAGGTGGAGGGAGGGAGGGAAGAGGTGGAGGGAGGGATGGAAGGAGGGAGGGAGAGATGGAGGGAGGGAGGGCGGGAGGGAAGAGGTGGAGGGAGGGAGGGAAGAGGTGGAGGGAGGGACAGAGGGAGAGATTGAGGGAAAGAAAGAAGTGTAAAAAAGGCAACAGCCTATTTAGGTTTGATGTAATATAACAGTATAAATTATCTTTCTTCAAACAGGAAGCCAGAAAGACTGGGACAGCTTGAACCAGGAAATCAAACATGCATCCGAAATGGCACCCTATTCCCTACATAGTGCACTACTTTTGGTCAAATTTAGGATGCATCCCTAGTCCGTGACCAGGACTGGAGATTGTCAACAGACCTGCCCAGAGAGCCGTACATCACGTTGAGTGTCCTGACCACACCTCCCACTACCGTCGGCAGAGAGAGCAGAGGAACCCTGGAGGAAACATGAGAACACAACACACAGTCAACGAGGAGGAGGACATCAAACACCTATTATTAGGGCACATGGTCAAGAAAAGCTATAACATTTAGCTGACACATGGGATTGACTGAGACGGTACCTCTCAGCAGGCAGGCCGATCACCAGCAGGTTGTTGCTCTCCTTCCAGTAGCCCACATGGACCAGCTGTTTACTGAGCAAGAGAGACGAGCTGAGGAGGGGGAGGGAGGGGAGGAGGAGGAGGACAAAAGAAGAAGAGAAGATGGGTAGAGTGCAGAGAAAAAAAGAGGGGGAATGAGACAGAAGAGGAGGGGGAGGGGAGGAGAAGAGAAGGCAGAAGGTTAGAGCACAGAAAAAAAGAGGGGGAGACATGGGAGAGGAGGAGAGGAAAGCGGGAGGAAGAACAGGTGCAGGAGAAAAGAGAGCAAGAGGAGAAATATAAATCATGGCATGAATGGATGGAATTTCAATTTTTAGTAGTTAGCTATATTTAATTGGGGCTTTGTATATTCACTCTACCGCTGTGGTAGTCTTACCTGACTAACCTAACCCTCTATTTGCTGTTCCCAATAAAGTTATTCAGTACTTTTGGAGGCCACGGCAAACAGTGAGTGGACATTTTTTTTATTTCCGTGGAAATCTTACTGAGCTCCCACAATATGTATATGATTGTACAAACTTTGTTTACCTGACTATCTGTCCCCCGGTGACATTCTCCAGCATGTCAGACAGAGTAAGGAAGATCCCTCTGACTCCCTTCAGCTGGCTGGATGCCTCAGACACTGGGTACTGGTACAGGATCTCCTGCTGAGATCTCCTGCTGAGGAGGTACATGGAGTTACACACACAGACAGACAGTCTGTTAGAGAAGAGAGAGCACAGGGCAGGTTCCCTGTATTGTCTTTGATATTAGTATTCTCCACAACATGCTGTCTGCTATGAAGGTTGTGGAGCGGACCACTTCAGGAGAGAGCCGGGGGAGGTTGGGCCGACCACTTTGGACAGGGGCCGAGGGGAGGGGGGTGAATGAGGAGTAGGGCCTCATAGCCCTGGAAACAAGGACAAAAGCTGGGAGAATCCTTAAAATGCCAGACATTCACCTGTGGGTCAATAACACACCAACACTCGTACCACAGACAAAGTTATATTCAGGCAAGTTAGCTGGCTAACTCCTTGATCCTGCTTTGTAGTATACCCCTAAGGCACTGAAACTAGTGGCTTGCGAAATAATTCACCCCCCTTGGCATTTTTCCTATTTTGTTGCCTTACAACCTGGAATTAAAATGGATTTTTGGGGGGTTTGTATCATTTGATTTACACAACATGCCTACCACTTTGAAGATGCAAAATATTTGTTATTGTGAAACAAACAAGAAATAAGACAAAAAAACAGAAAACCTGAGCATGCATAACTATTCACCTCCCCAAAGTCAATACTTTGTAGAACCACCTTTTGCAGCAATTATAGCTGAAAGTCTCTTGGGGTATGTCTCTATAAGCTTGGCACATCTAGCCACTGGGATTTTTGCTCATTCTTCAAGGCAAAACTGCTCCAGCTCCTTCAAGATGGATGGGTTCCGCTGGTGTACTGCAATCTTTAAGTCATACCACATATTCTCAATTGGATTGAGGTCTGTGCTTTGACTAGGCCATTCCAAGACATTTTAATGTATCACCTTAAACCACTCGAGTGTTGCTTTAGCAGTATGCTTAGGGTCATTTTCCTGCTGGAAGGTGAACCTCCGTCCCAGTCTCAAATCTCTGGAAGACTGAAACAGGTTTCCCTCAAGAATGTCCCTATATTTAGCTCCATCCATCATTCCTTCAATTCTGACCAGTTTCCCAGTCCCTGCCGATGAAAACATCCCCACAGCATGATGCTACCACCACCATGCTTCACTGTGGGGACGGTGTTCTCGGAGTGATGAGAGGTGTTGGGTTTGCGCCAGACATAACGTTTTCCTTGATGGCCAAAAAGCTCAGTCTCCCACATGGCTTTTGGCGAACACCAAACTTGTTTGCTTATTATTTTCTTTAAGCAATGGCTTTTTTCTGGCCACTCTTCCGTAAAGCCCATCTCTGTGGAGTGTACGGCTTAAAGTGGTCCTATGGACAGATACTCCAATCTCCACTGTGGAGCTTTGCAGCTCCTTCAGGGTTATCTTTGGTCTCTTTGTTGCCTCTCTGATTAATGCCCTCCTTGCCTGGTCTGTGAGTTTTGGTGGGCGGCCCTCTCTTGGCAGGTTTGTTGTGGTGCCATATTCTTTCAATTTTTTTATAATGGATTTAAGGGTGGGATGTTCAAAGTTTCGGATATTTCTTTATAACCCAACCCTGATCTGTACTTCTCCACAACTTTGTCCCTGACCTGTTTGGAGAGCTCCTTGGTCTTCATGGTGCCGCTTGCTTGGTGGTGCCCCTTGCTTAGTGGTGTTGCAGACTCTGGGGCCTTTCAGAACAGTTCTATATATACACTGAGATCATGTGACAGATAATGTGACACTTAGATTGTACACAGGTGGACTTTATTTAACTAATTATGTGACTTCTGAAGGTAATTGGTTGCACCAGATATTATAATGGGGGTGAATACATATGCACACACCACTTTTCCGTTATTTTTTTTTAAGGATTTTGTTAAACAAGTTATTTTTTGCATTTCACTTCACCAATTTGGACTATTTTGTGTATGTCCATTACATTGAAATCCAAATAAAAATCAATTTAAATTACAGGTTGTAATGCAACAAAATAGGAAAGACGCCAAGGGGGGTGAATACTTTTGCAAGGCACTGTATGATTAGTTTCCTAGTAACAAACATTTCTATCCAGCACAGTCTTCAAGGTGCCTCTGTTATTGTTCTGACCTAACGATCAGCTTCCACCATATTGCTTTCGTCTGTCAAGTCCTTCTTCTTCCATGAAACTAAATATAGAAACACTCACACTGTGTGTGTGCGCCTACCCACAGAAACACAAACACAGATTTCAAAATGCACACACACAGGCTACATGGCCGGCTACACACAACAACTTCTGTCATTTCTCCTACTGTAAAATCGGCGGACTAACAAAAAAAATGGTGCACTATGCTGTCATTTAAAAAACATGGATGCCTGCCAACTAGCTGATGTGGCATCGACTTCCAAGTTCACGCCCTCTCCTTCTCCCACCCGTGGCCTGGAAGAGAAGGCCCGCAGAAATACAGTAAGAAAACATCAACGTCTGCATTGAAGAGAGAGAGAGAGAGAGAGAGAGAGAGAGAGAGAGAGAGAGAGAGAGAGAGAGAGAGAGAGAGAGAGAGAGAGAGAGAGAGAGAGAGAGAGAGAGAGAGAGAGAGAGAGAGAGGGAGAGAGAGAGAGAGAGAGAGAGAGAGAGAGAGAGAGAGAGAGAGAGAGAGAGAGAGAGAGAGAGAGAGAGAGAGAGAGAGAGAGAGAGAGAGAGAGAGAGAGAGAGAGAGATCCCATGACCATTCATTCCTTGAAGTATTTACAGTGTATATAACTACAAGTAATACAGTGCTTTCGGAAAGTATTCAGACCCCTCTGCTTTTTCCACATTTTGTAACGTTACAGTTTTTTCCCCTCATCAATCTACACACAATACCCCATAATGACTAAGCAAAAACCGGTTTTTAGAAATGTTTGCAAATTGTAAAAAAAAAAAAAACGGAAATAGGATATTTACATAAGTATTCAGCCCCTTTACTCAGTACTTTGTTGAAGCACTTTTGGCAGCGATTACAGCCTCGAGTCTTCTCAGGTCTCTCAAGAGATTCATCGGGTTCAAGTCCGGGCTCTGGCTGGGCCACTCAAGGACATTCCGAGAGTTGTCCCGAAGCCACTCCTCAATTGTGTTGGCTGTGGGCTTAGGGTCGTTGTCCTGTTGGAAGGTGAACCTTCGCCCCAGTCTGAGGTACTGAGCGCTCTGGAGCAGGTTTTCATCAAGGATCTCTCTGTACTTTGCTCCGTTCATCTTCCCCTCGATCCTGTCTAGTCTCCCCCCCCCCCACAGAGGAACTATGGAGCTCTGTCAGAGTGACCATCGGGTTCTTGGTCACCTCCCTGACCAAGGCCCTTCTCCCCCGATTGCTCAGTTTGGCCGGGCGGCCAGCTCTAGGAAGAGTCTTGGTGGTTCCAAACTTCTTCCATTTAAGAATGATGGCGGCCACTATGTTCTTGGGGACCTTCAATGCTGCAGAAATGTTTTGGTACACTTCCCCAGATCTGTGACTCGACACGATCCTGAAATTAAGTGTAGCTACTATACTGAACAAAAATATAAACGCAACATGGAACAATTTCAAGGATTCTACTGAGTTACAATTCATATGAGGAAATAAGTCAATTGAAATACATAAAATAGGCCCTAATCTATGGATTTCACATGAATGGAAATACAGATATCCATCTGTTGGTCACAGATACCTTTAAAAAAAAAAGGCCTCAGGATTTCATCACGGTATTTCTGTGCATTCAAATTGCCATCGATAAAATGCACTTGTGTTAGTTGTCGTAGCTTATGCCTGCCCATACCATAACCCCACTGCCACCATGGGGCACTCTGTTCACAACGTTGACATCAGCAAACCGCTCGCCCACACGACACCATACAAGTGGTCTGCGGTTGTGAGGCCGGTTGGACGTACTGCCAAATTCTCTAAAACAACGGAGGCGGCTTATGGTAGAGAAATTAACATTAAATTATCTGGCAACAGCTCTGGTGGACATTCCTGCAGTCAGCATGCCAATTGCACGCTCTCTCAAACCTTGAGACATATGTGGCATTGTGTTGTCACGATCGTTATTAGAGGCAGACCAAGGCGCAGCGTGATAGGCGTACATCTTTTAATGAGTACTTTACACCAACAACAAAACAACAAAACGATACGTGAAGTCTAAAGGTTCACCAACACAAACCTATACAGAACAAGATCCCACAAACAACTGTGCAAAACAGGCTGCCTAAGTATGGTTCCCAATCAGAGACAACGAGCAACAGCTGCCTCTGATCGGGAACCACCCTGGCCAACATAGATCTAAACGATCTAGACAGAAAACAAGGAACAACTAAACATAGGAACTAACACCCTGGCTCAACATTAAAAGAGTCCCCAGAGCCAGGGCGTGACATGTGTTGTGTGACAAAACTGCACATTTAAGAGTGCCCTTTTATTGTCCCCAGCACAAGGTGCACCTGTGTAATGATCATGCTGTTTAATCAGCTTTTTTATATGCCACACCTGTCAGGTGGATGGATTATCTTGGCAAAGGAGAAATGCTCACTAACAGGGATGTAAACAAATTTGTGCACACAATTTGAGAGAAATTAGCTTTCTGTGCGTATGGAAAATGTCTGGGATCTTTTATTTCAGCTCATGAAACACTTTACATGTTGCGTTAATATTTTTGTTCAGTGTACTTTACTTTCCCACAGAGCAAGAAAACATAGCCCTTCACTACAGGTCCACTGTCCTCTGACCTCTGCTGAGTCTGCTCCAGCGTGGCTTTCTTCCGCAAAGCTAAAGGGACAGTTTCCCAGACACAGTTTAGGCTTAGGTTTATTACTAGACTTTGTCTATTGAGCCTTGCTCTGTGTGCGGAAAACTGGCCCAAAAAGTATAAATTAATATTATGTATGTATGAGGTGTGAGTTCACCCCCTTACAATGTAAAACACTTTGAGCACTTGGAAAAGCGTTATATAATCCAATTAATGTATTTTATTGAAGTCAGTGAAACTAACGTTAATCAATTCAATCCTTGTGCAATTATTGGTATTTATTTATCCCATTACTAATGTAATGGTTATGTATTATCAAGGGAGATATTATCAAGAGGAAGTAACTTTATTCTTCACATCTTTCTCCTGTTCTCCTGTTTCTATTTTTCCACTGTATGTGTGTGTATGTGTGTGTGTGTGTGTGCACATTTTGGATGTTGTTATAAAGAGCCAAAGGCCCTTGATCTGGAAGCCTACCAGAGCAGTAGTTCTGTTCTCTAAAGCTTCTGCTTTGTGTCAGAAAACACAGAGTGTGCCAACAAGCTTTTTAAGTGCTGCGCTAGGGATTTCCTACACATGGGTATTTTTTAAAACATTTAATTACTCTTAATGCAGTTAAGTACTCATTCATTGACTGTAGAAAAATGTATTGTACCCATGAGGTGCTTTTCACTGGGTCTCAAGAAAGCACTTAGCTAACATTGAACTACAGTTAGAGGCACAATAAGTACATTTAATTTCTGGTTTTGCTTCTTGGTCGAATGTTTTCGTACTATCTCGACTTGCAGATGGGGTGACAAAACTTACGGATTGCACCTTTAATGTAGATTTGCGTTGGTGAATGTAAAGAAATATCAAGGTAGAGGTTACCTTTAACCTCAGACCGTAGATCAGATTACCGTACCCCCAGTCCTACACTTTACCTATGGGATCTGGTCAAAAGTAGTGCACTACATAGGGAATAGGGTGCCATTTCTGAGACCTACTGAACTGACCTCTTCCAGGGGGGAGTCTGAATCCAGTTTGAGAGACAGGTACATGACGATGTGAGGGATGTGTCCTATAGACATCTGGAGCTCCACCGTGTCCTCGCCCCACAGCAGGCGTACCAGCTGGCTGACTGGGGGAGAGGGCTTGAGCCTGGGGGCAGAGGACACGTCCACACCCCCCTCCCCTGGTCCTCCTGGACTGGCTGTCTCCAGGGTCAGCTTCACCTGGGCGGGCGGGGGGGAGGAGGGAGAGAGAGAGGGGAAGAGAGGGGAAAAGAAAGAAAGAGGGAGAAAGAAAGAAAGAGAAGAGATCATCATCTTTCCACCACATTCTACATCGTTTTTCCTTTTTGAAACACTTTAAAAAAAGGCCCATTGTGGGTTTGGCTGCAGAACATAAGCTAGCAGTGAGTTTGTACGAGTCTGAAGAATCCCTGTTGGCCAGAATCAGCAGGGGAACTACACTGTGATCATAATATGGTCATAAACGGCATTTAATCCCGTCCATTAGGGCTGCAGCGTAACTCATATGCTCCCCATTTCATGGTTTGGCCTGGTGCTACAGGAAAGGGTTCAGTTAAACCACATATACAGAGCCATCAGTGATGTGATTGTCAGAGAAAGAGAGAGAGAGAGAGAGAGAGAGAGAGAGAGAGAGAGAGGATATTCCTCCTGACCACTGAAAGTGAAGCGACATGGGTGCGTGTGAGTGAATCAGAAACAGATCCCACCACAAGGCAGGCCCCAGAACAGTGACAGAAGAGCCTATTCCACACTGCATCGCCATTCACACTGTACAACACACACACACACACACACACACTTTACAAACCAACCCAGGCAGACAGGTACACAAATGGAAACACACAGAAACAGTATGGTGGAGAGATTCATGCTCGACATATTTACAGATTAATATTAATGTCTGTCATTCTCACATTTCAAAAAGACCCCAAATACTATGGCCTACACACGCGCAGCCTCAAACTCAAACACACTGTACAAATACCAAAAATAATTGTGTACACACACGAGATGCGCATACGCACAGGGCTGGCTCGGGGCAGTAACCTGTCACCACTTGAGAGGTCTGCTAAGGATTTCTAGTTGACGTTAATCAAGGCAAATCAGGACCAGAGACCAGATGTGTGTGTGGATTCGTGTTCAACACTGTGACACTGGCAACGGTCTGACTCTCTACCTCTCCAATAACTGTTCACTGCCCTAATGGAGTACAAATGAATGGACTGGTGTCAGAAATATGGTAGAAAGTCCATGCTTACACCAATCCAACGCTTTGATTTGTATTGTTTTTTATTTTGTTAGGTTCCCATTAGCCGACGCCAATGGCGACAGCTAGTCTTACTAGGGTCCGACACATAACGGAAAAGACATTACAGATCAAATACTTTTCAATTTACATACATTTAAAAACATTAACATGTAGTGTGCATACATTTATCAGTTACACGTACATGTCAGTACATACACACAAAAAGTAGGTCACCTAGTAGTCCTCCCGTGTGTCTCAGCTGGTAGAGCATGGCGCTTGCAACGCCAGTGTTGTGGGTTCGATTCCCATGTGGGACCAGTACAAAAATGTATGCACTCACTACTGTAAGTCGCTCTGTATAAGAGCGTCTGCTAAAATGTAGTATTGATATCAGCCCTCTGATTACAATGAAGAGCAAAACGTGCGGCTCAGTTCTTGGCCAGCTGCAGCTTAACTAGGTCTTTCTTTGCAGCACTTGATCATATGACTGGACAATAATCAAGATAAGACAAAACTAAAGCCTGCAGGACTTGCTTTGTGGAGTTTGGTGTCTCATTATCACGGACAGATCTCTGCCCATCGTTACAACCATTGAATCAATATGTTTTTAACAGCAACAGTTTACAATCTAAGGTAACACCACGTAATTTAGTCTCCTCAACTTGCTCAACAGCCACATCATTCATTACCAGCTGAGGTCTAGAAATTAGGGAATGATTCGTACCAAATACAATGCTCTTAGTTTTAGAGATGTTCAGGATCAGTTTATTACTGGCCACCCATTCTAAAACTGACTGCAACTCTTTGTTTAGGGTTGCATTGATTTCATTAGCTGTGGTTGTTGACGTGTATAGGGATGAATCATCAGCATACATGGCCACACAGGCTTTGTTTAATGCCAGTGGCAGGTCATTGGTAAAAATAGAAAAGAGTAGAGGGTCAAGAGAGCTGCCCTGCAGTACACCACACTTTACATGTTTAACATTAGAGAAGCTTCCATTAAAGAAAACCCTCTGTGTTCTATTAGATAGATACAGTGTGGAAAAAAAGTATTTAGTCAGCCACCAATTGTGCAAGTTCTCCCACTTAAAAAGATGAGAGAGGCCTGTAATTTTCATCATAGGTACACGTCAACTATGACAGACAAATTGAGAAAAAAAAATCCAGAAAATCACATTGTAGGATTTTTAATGAATTTATTTGCAAATTATGGTGGAAAATAAGTATTTGGTCACCTACAAACAAGCAAGATTTCTGGCTCTCACAGACCTGTAACTTCTTCTTTAAGAGGCTCCTCTGTCCTCCACTCATTACCTGTATTAATGGCACCTGTTTGAACTTGTTATCAGTATAAAAGACACCTGTCCACAACCTCAAACAGTCACACTCCAAACTCCACTATGGCCAAGACCAAAGAGCTGTCAAAGGACACCAGAAACAAAATTGTAGACCTGCACCAGGCTGGGAAGACTGAATCTGCAATAGGTAAGCAGCTTGGTTTGAAGAAATCAACTGTGGGAGCAATTATTAGGAAATGGAAGACATACAAGACCACTGATAATCTCCCTCGATCTGGGGCTCCACGCAAGATCTCACCCCGTGGGGTCAAAATGATCACAATAACGGTGAGCAAAAATACCAGAACCACACGGGGGGACCTAGTGAATGACCTGCAGAGAGCTGGGACCAAAGTAACAAAGCCTACCATCAGTAACACACTACGCCGCCAGGGACTCAAATCCTGCAGTGCAAGACGTGTCCCCCTGCTTAAGCCAGTACATGTCCAGGCCCGTCTGAAGTTTGCTAGAGTGCATTTGGATGATCCAGAAGAGGATTGGGAGAATGTCATATGGTCAGATGAAACCAAAATAGAACTTTTTGGTAAAAACTCAACTCGTCGTGTTTGGAGGACAAAGAATGCTGAGTTGCATCCAAAGAACACCATACCTACTGTGAAGCATGGGGGTGGAAACATCATGCTTTGGGGCTGTTTTTCTGCAAAGGGACCAGGACGACTGATCCGTGTAAAGGAAAGAATGAATGGGGCCATGTATCGTGAGATTTTGAGTGAAAACCTCCTTCCATCAGCAAGGGCATTGAAGATGAAACGTGGCTGGGTCTTTCAGCATGACAATGATCCCAAACACACCGCCCGGGCAACGAAGGAGTGGCTTCGTAAGAAGCATTTCAAGGTCCTGGAGTGGCCTAGCCAGTCTCCAGATCTCAACCCCATAGAAAATCTTTGGAGGGAGTTGAAAGTCCGTGTTGCCAGCGACAGCCCCAAAACATCACTGCTCTAGAGGAGATCTGCATGGAGGAATGGGCCAAAATACCAGCAACAGTGTGTGAAAACCTTGTGAAGACTTACAGAAAACGTTTGACCTGTGTCATTGCCAACAAAGGGTATATAACAAAGTATTGAGAAACTTTTGTTATTGACCAAATACTTATTTTCCACCATAATTTGCAAATAAATTCATAAAAAATACTACAATGTGATTTTCTGGATTTTTCTTTCTCATTTTGTGAAATGTACCTATGATGAAAATTACAGGCCTCTCATCTTTTTAAGTGGGAGAACTTGCATAATTGGTGGCTGACTAAATACTTTTTTCCCCATTGTAGCTCTTAATCCACGATATGGCAGATGTTGAAAAGCCATAAAATACATTTTTTCAACAACAGGTTATGGTCAATAATATCAAAGGCTGCACTGAAATCTAACATTACAGCTCCCATAATCTTCTTGTTATGAATTTCTTTCAACCAATCATCAGTCATTTGTGTCAGTGCAGTACATGTTGAGTGCCCTTCTCTATAAGCATGCTGAACGTTTGTTGTTAATTTGTTTACAGAGAAATAGCATTTATTCGGTCAAACACCATTTTATCCAACAGTTTGCTAAGAGCTGGCAGCAAGCTGATAGGTCGGCTGTTAGAACCAGTAAAGGCCACTTTACCATTCTTGGGTAGCGGAATGACTTTGGCTTCCCTCCAGGCCTGAGGACAAACACTTTCCTCTAGGCTCAGATTAAAGATATGACAGATAGGAGTGGCTATAGAGTCAGCTACCATCCTCAGTAGATTTCCATCTAAATTGTCAATGCCAGGAGGTTTGTCATTATTGATTGATAACACTTTTTCCACCTCTCCCACACAAACTTTACAAAATTCTAACTTACAATGCTTTTCTTTCATTATTTGTTTTTTTTATGCATGAATACAATGGCTCACTGTTCGTTGCTGGCATTTCCTTCCTAAGTTTGCCCACTTTGCCAATGAAGTAATCATTAAAATAATTGGCAACATCAAGTGGTTTTGTGATGAATAAGCCATCTGATTCGATGAAAGATGGAGCTGAATTCGTCTTTTTGCCCATAATTTCATTTAAGTACTCCACCATTCTTTATATCATTGATCTTGGCTTCATAATAGAGTTTCTTCTTCTTTTTGTTGAGTTTGGTCACATAATCTATCAATTTTCAGAAGTCAGATGTGCAGCCAGACTTATTAGCCACTCCTTTTGACCAATCTCTTTCAACCATACACTTTTTAAATTCCTCATCAATCCATGGAGCCTTAACCGTTCTAACAGTCAATTTCTTAACAGGTGCATGTTTATCAATAATTGGAAGAAGCAATTTCATAAATTCATCAAGTGCAGCGTCTGGATGCTCCTTATCAATCACATCAGACCAACAAATATTTGTAACATCATCCACAAGAGTCACAGCAAAATTTTTTGTATGATCTGTTATACACTATTTTAGGCCCAGCTTTTGGAACCATGGCTTTCCTGGATTACTGCATCCAATGGGTACGGACACAGCTTTAGAACAAAGTACTACAGTATTAGTAAAAATGTGATCAATACATCTGGATGATATAGTTCCTGTAGTGTTTGTAAACACCCTGGTAGGTTGATTAATAACCTGAACCACATTACAGGCACTGGTTACAGTGAGAAGCTTTCTCTTGAGCAGACAGCTTGATGAAAACCAGTCAATATTCAGGTCCCCAAGAAAGTAAACCTCTCTGTTTATATCACATAAACTATCAAGCATTTCACACACATTATGTGGTCCTCTGTAGCTCAATTGGTAGAGCATAGCGCTTGTAACGCCAGGGTAGTGGATTCAATCCCCGGGACCACCCATACGTAAAAATGTATGCACACATGACTGTAAGTCGCTTTGGATAAAAGCGTCTGCTAAATGGCATATTATTATATTATATTACATTATCTAGATACTGACTGTTAGCACTAGGTGGCCTATAGCAACACCCTAAAATAATAGCCTTTAGATGAGGCAGGTGAACCTGTAACCACAACACTTCAATAACACTTGACATGAGATCTTCTCTAAGCATTACAGGGATATGGCTCTGAATATATACAGCAACACCTCCCCCATAGGCATTACTGTCTCTTCTGTAGATGTTATATCCTTGTATTGCTACTGCTGTATCATCAAAGGAATTACCTAAGTGAGTCTCAGAAATGGCTAATATATTAATGTTATCTGACATTAACAAGTTATTGATTTCATTATCCTTATTTCTAAGGCTACATATATTAATATGGGCTATTTTTAGCCCTTTCCTGGGTAGCTTATCAGAGCTATGCATAATATGGAAAATAACAAACAAAGCAACAACAACAAAAAACATTCAGCAGTCCATCAATCAGTTGGTGTGTGTAAGTGTGTATGTGAGGCTTGGCTCCCTCATCCCTTCTAGGCTTTTGGGAGGGATGGTGGACAATGAGCCTGTCATAGCGGATGTAAGCAATGAGCCAAGCCCCACGTGCTCTGGCAGCTTTCATGGCTGGGAAGATTTGCATTCCTCTCAAGTTCTTGATTCTTTCCAGAACAGCTACCTTGTCCTTGAACCTCGGGACCTTGGCCGGTGGTGGGGTTTCCAGTCCTCTGGGCGTGATCCACCTCAATCTTCCTGTGGTCCATCTTCAGTTTCTCAGTGATCATTTCCCTCACTTTGTCCTCAGACTCTGTCCAGGTCTCATGGGGAGATTTTGCAATTTTGTCCACAACAATGTTGTTCCACCTTGATTGTCCCTCGAGGTAATCTGATTTCTCCGTCATTGTTATCATGGATTCACACACAGAACTGATGTCCTCTCTCAATGACTTACAGATTGCTGTCATCTTGCTGTTCTCCTGTTTAAACTCATCGAGCTGACCCTGGGAGAACTGCAAACTGTTCTTCAGGTCCTGGACCTCTCTGGTCAGATCGTCCATTATTTTATTAGTTGACTCCACCAGTATTTGGACACAACACTTGAAGCTATTTTCTTGTTGTTGTAACAACTGCTTGTAGAACTCTAAACTTTTTGTTTAAAAGATCCTTCACCTGTGACAGAGAGACACCACTGTCCTCAACGGTACTCCCACCGGCATTGGTCTTTGTCATGGTAGCAACGTAGAATACGCTGTTACTCCTTGCAGTTCCAGACAGGTCAGGTCACACAGGGAAGATGGAAACAGCAACAAACAAACATCAGGGATTCAAACAGTCACACTCTCGGGACAATCCATGCTTTAACTAAGCAAGAGCGTGCGTATGTGTGTCCGTGCTTTAACTAAGCAATCCGTGCTTTAAATAAGCATTTATTTATAGTATTTTTCACCCGTGTTTTAAATTAATCCATTACTCTAGGGTGAGGCCATAACATCTCCAGACGCTGTCAGCAGAAACACACAAACTGTTGAGCCGCACCAGGGCAGGCGCCAGTCCTTGGCCGGACGCCATCTTGGTTCTGCAGGGAACAGTAGCCTGTTATTAGAAGGGCCTAACAGTGATGAGTGAGTCGCTCTAAGTCCCGCTGACATTCTGTAACTTACTCTCACAGTACGTCTGACTGCTTCTCGAGTCCCAGAGCAGAAGAGAACAGGGTCGTGTTCAACAGGGAGAAAACATTTGGAAACGGGTCGGTTCTACCACAGCCTGTCTAATGGAGGACACAGATTTTTGGTTTATGTTGAAAAGTGTTTTGCTACGGTGTGTCATCCTGAACATGACCCAGAACAGAGGACAAGCCCACACTATCCTCTCATCAACCTCTCAGCAACTAGAGGGTGTTGAAGAGTGTTGAAGGACCATATGGATCAACTCAACTGTCATTCTCCATATTAGGGCAGTCCCGTGTAACTCAGTTGGTAGAGCATGGCGTTTGCAACGCCAGGGTTGTGGGTTAATTTCCCACGGGGGACCAGTATGAAAAATAAATAAAAAATGTATGCACTCACTAACTGTAAGTCGCTCTGGATAAGAGCGTCTGCTAAATGACTAACATTTTACATTTTAAAATGTAGGGCTGTCCCAGACTAAAAAGATCCTTGTCTACCGAGAGTCATCCTGTTCTTTCGACCAATTGATTGGTCGAAATGTTTAAACATATTTTTCCATATATAGACACACACCCTATGCATTAGAATAAAACCAACTACATATGCACTGAGCTTGTTTGATGCTTTAAGCACACTGTTTGATTCAATAATGAAGACACACAAATGACTCAAGAAAGAGCCCAACGGTCGCACTGTGCTAATGCCTGTGTGACTGGCACACGTTGTCTCTCTCTCCTCCCTGCTGCAGCGAACAGGCACCACAGCACAGCAACTGTTTATAGCACTGTCCATGCTGTATCTGCGACATAATTTGTTTAGGAAAAACATTCCCTATTCTCTCAACCCTTGCTCTCTTTACGTGAAACATGTAAGCATCGCATGCATGTGACCAATAGGGCCTGACCTATAGCCTATCATAATCACATCAATAAATTGGTTATAACAAACGCCGAACACAGTAACACGTGACAGCAAAATGGATGGGGAGGATGTGAAAAAGAAACTTGAAACAGGGGAATGTTTACTGCTCAGGAGGGAAAGGGGAAGTCAGATGTGTGGAAGACATTTGACTTAGTTGTGGAAACTACTGGAGATCAAGAAAAAGGAGGGCATAGGAGCAAGCGCTGCGTGAGTATTATGTGCCAAACAGTTGCTGTTAGATTACAATACTATAATTTTTTCGGACCATTTGGAACAGTATAAACAACACTAAATAAAGAAGTGTACCAGAAAGTCTGTTCCAATGAATAAAAAGAGAGTACACAGTAGCAGAATACCTGATCACTGTGACTGACCCAAACTTAAGAGAAGCTTTGACTATGTACAGACTCAGCGAGCATGGCCTTGCTATCGAGAGAGGATGCCATAGGCAGACCTGGCTCTCAAGAGAAGACAGGCTATGTGCACACTGCCCACAAAATGAGGTGGAAATTGAGATGCACTTTCTAACCACCCACCAAATGTATGACCATAATAGAAACACACATTTCCCACAGACCCACAAATAATCTAATTTTGATCAACTCCCATATCTATTAGGTGAAATACCACAGTGTGCCACCTCAGCAGCAAGATTTGTGACCCGTTGCCACAAGAAACCAGTGGAGCACAAACAACATTGTAAATACAACCTATATTTATCTGTTTATTTATTTTCTCTTTCATACTTCAACTATTTGCACATCGTTACAACACTGTACGTAGCCAATAATATAACATTTGAAATGTCTCTATTCTATTGAAACTTTTGTGAGTAATGTTTACTATTAATTTCTGATTGTTTCTTTCCCCTGTTTATTTCCCCTTTGTTTATTGTCTATTTCACTTGCTTTGGCAATGTAAACTCATGTTTCCCATGCCAATAAACCCCATTGAATTGAGAGGGAGAGAGTAAAGTACTACTGATGATACTATACTATGAGGGTAAGCAGAGGGCATGGTGGTCCAAACCTTTATACAAACTGCTGCTACGCCCATGTAATAGCTACTGTCTACCATGCTTTACCTGGGAGGGCGGACGTTCACACACACAAAAGTGCCCACATACATACAGCCGGCCAGCCACGCACGAAGCCACACACAGACAGACACACACACACACACACACACACACACACACACACACACACACACACACACACACACAGAGAGAACCACCACCAAAGTTGAAGTTTCCTCTGAGTATGCCAGTTCTACAGTAGCATGGTAAGCCACGACGGACCGACAAGGCCTTGTTTTTTCTCCTCATCTTTTCTCTTCCTCCTCTCTTCTCTACAGTGTAATTTGCTATCTGGCCGAGTCTTCTAATCAGCTGTACTCTCAGTGGCCGCAGCGTAATGGTCGTTTTCCTGTGGTTATCCCAAACAACCCCCGCCGCAGTCTGGCTTCTCTTGCTCTCTCTACCTCTGTCTCCCTCTCTGTCTGCAAACGCCATCACTCCCGCCAACACTGTCAATTACAAATTCCACCTTCTTGAGGCCCTGTTTTGACTGTGTGAGGAGAGGAATGAGGAAAAAGCTTGAGCGGTTTTCTGAATGGCGATCAAAGCGTCATTTCTCAGAACTTGACAGTTTTCCTCATATAGAATGGTGAAGATTGTTACCTGCTATATACGTTTTGACAGCCGATCGAAGCCAAACGGAATGGGAGAAGATGTCTGTATTCAGTGGTGAGCACCATTCTACTCAACCATTCGTCCTACAATGGATTTACAGAGACTTAAAGAAGTCTTTCTGTATCCAGGGAGCATATTAAATATGGACAAACATCAAACTCCTAAAACAGTCACACACACTGAGAGTATAGATACAGTGCCTTCAGAAAGTATTCACACCCCTCAACCTTTTCCACATTTTGTTGTGTTACAAGGTGGGATTAAAAATTAATTTAATTGTCATTTTTTTTGTCAACAATCTACACAAAATACTCTGTAATGACAAAGTGGAAGAAAAATTCTAACATTTGTAAAGAAAATTATGAAAAATAAAACACTAACATATCTTGATTACATACAGTGGGGAGAAGTATTTGATACACTGCCGATTTTGCAGGTTTTCCTACTTACAAAGCATGTAGAAGTCTGTCATTTTTATCATAGGTACACTTCAACTGTGAGAGACGGAATTTTTAAAAAAATCACATTGTATGATTTTTAAGTAATTAATTTGCATTTTATTGCATGACATAAGTATTTGATACATCAGAAAAGCAGAACTTAATATTTGGTACAGAAACCTTTGTTTGCAATTACAGAGATCATATGTTTCCTGTAGGTCTTGACCAGGTTTGCACACACTGCAGCAGGGATTTTGGCCCACTCCTCCATACAGACCTTCTCCAGATCCTTCAGGTTTCGGGGCTGTCGCTGGGCAATACGGTCTTTCAGCTCCCTCCAAAGATTTTCTATTGGGTTCAGGTCTGGAGACTGGCTAGGCCACTCCAGGACCTTGAGATGCTTCTTACGGAGCCACTCCTTAGTTGCCCTGGCTGTGTGTTTCGGGTCGTTGTCATGCTGGAAGACCCAGCCACGACCCATCTTCAATGCTCTTACTGAGGGAAGCAGGTTGTTGGCCAAGATCTCGCGATACATGGCCCCATCCATCCTCCCCTCAATACGGTGCAGTCGTCCTGTCCCCTTTGCAGAAAAGCATCCCCAAAGAATGATGTTTCCACCTCCATGCTTCACGGTTGGGATGGTGTTCTTGGGGTTGTACTCATCCTTCTTCTTCCTCCAAACACGGCGAGTGGAGTTTAGACCAAAAAGCTATATTTTTATCTCATCAGACCACATGACCTTCTCCCATTCCTCCTCTGGATCATCCAGATGGTCATTGGCAAACTTCAGACGGGCCTGGACATGCGCTGGCTTGAGCAGAGGGATTAAAAATCATACAATGTGATTTTCTGTATTTTTGTTTTAGATTCAGTCTCTCACAGTTGAAGTGTACCTATGATAAAAATAAAAGACCTCTACATGCTTTGTAAGTAGGAAAACCTGCAAAATCGGCAGTGTATCAAATACTTGTTCTCCCCACTGTAAGTATTCAACCACCTGAGTCAATACATGTTAGAATCACCTTTGGCATTACAGCTGTGAGTCTTTCTGGGAAAGTCTCTAAGAGCTTTGCACACTTGGATTGTACAATATTTGCAAATAAAAAATATAAAAAAGTAAAGCTCTGTCAAGTTGGTTGTTGATCATTTCTAGGCAGCCATTTTCAAGTCTTGCCAGAGATTTTCAAGCCGATTTAATTCAAAATTGTAACTAGGCTACTCAGGTACATTCAATGTCGTCTTGGTAAGCAACTCCAGTGTATATTTGGCCTTGTGTTTTATGTTATTGATTGTCCTGCTGAAAGGGGAATTTGTCTCCCAGTGTCTGTTGAAAAGCAGACTGAACCAGGTTTTCCTCTAGGATTTTGCCTGTGCTTAGATGTATTCCGCTTCTTTTTATTTAAAAAAATCCCTTGCCGATGACAAGCATACCCATAACATGATGCAGCCACCACCATGCTTGAAAATATGAAGAATGGTACTCAGTGTTGTGTTGTGTTGGATTTGCCCCAAACATAACACTTTGTATTCAGGACATAAAGCTAATTTATTTGCCAATTTTTTAGCAGTTTTACTTTAGTGCCTTACTGCAAACAGGATGCATGTTTTGGAATATTTGTATTCTGTTCAGGCTTCCTTCTTTTCACTCTGTAATTTAGTTTAGTATTGTGGACTAACTACAATGTTGTTGATCCATCCTCAGTTTTCTCATATAACAGCCATTAAACTCTGTAACTGTATTAAAGTCACCATTGGCCTCATGGTAAAATCCCTGAGCGGTTTCCTTCCTCTCCGGCAACTGAGTTAGGAAGGACGCCTGTATCTTTGTAGTGACTGGGTAGATTGATACACCATCCAAAGTGTAATTAATAACTTCACCATGCTCAAAGGGATATTCAATGTCTGTCATGTTAGACACTATTATTGCACGCAGAGTGAGTCCATGCAACTTACACTGCTCAAAAAAATAAAGGGAACACTTAAACAACACAATGTACTCCAAGTCAATCACACTTCTGTTAAATCAAACTGTCCACTTAGGAAGCAACACTGATTGACAATAAATTTCACATGCTGTTGTGCAAATGGAATAGACAACAGGTGTTAATTATAGGCAATTAGCAAGACACCCCCAATAAAGGACTGGTTTTGCAGGTGGTGACCACATACCACTTCTCAGTTCCTATGCTTCCTGGCTGATGTTTTGGTCACTTTTGAATGCTGGCGGTGCTTTCACTCTAGTGGTAGCATGAGACGGAGTCTACAACCCACACAAGTGGCTCAGGTAGTGCAGCTCATCCAGGATGGCACATCAATGTGAGCTGTGGCAAGAAGGTTTGCTGTGTCTGTCAGCGTAGTGTCCAGAGCATGGAGGCGCTACCAGGAGACAGGCCAGTACATCAGGAGACGTGGAGGAGGCCGTAGGAGGGCAACAACCCAGCAGCAGGACTGCTACCTCCGCCTTTGTGCAAGGAGGAGCAGGAGGAGCACTGCCAGAGCCCTGCAAAATGACCTCCAGCAGGCCACAAATGTGCATGTGTCTGCTCAAACGGTCAGAAACAGTATGAGGGCCCGACGTCCACAGGTGGGGGTTGTGCTTACAGCCCAACACCGTGCAGGACGTTTGGCATTTGCCAGAGAACACCAAGATTGGCAAATTCGCCATTGGCGCCCTATGCTCTTCACAGATGAAAGCAGACGTGACAGAGTCTGGAGACGCCGTGGAGAACGTTCTGCTGCCTGCAACATTCTCCAGCATGACCGGTTTGGCGGTGGGTCAGTCATGGTGTGGGGTGGCATTTCTTTGGAGGGCCGCACAGCCCTCCATGTGCTCGCCAGAGGTAGCCTGACTGCCATTAGGTACCGAGATGAGATCCTCAGACCCCTTGTGAGACCATATGCTGGTGTGGTTGGCCCTGGGTTCCTCCTAATGCAAGACAATGCTAGACCTCATGTGGCTGGAGTGTGTCAGCAGTTCCTGCAAGAGGAAGGCATTGATGCTATGGACTGGCCCGCCCGTTCCCCAGACCTGAATCCAATTGAGCACATCTGGGACATCATGTCTCGCTCCATCCACCAACGCCACGTTGCACCACAGACTGTCCAGGAGTTGGCGGATGCTTTAGTCCAGGTCTGGGAGGAGATCCCTCAGGAGACCATCCGCCACCTCATCAGGAGCATGCCCATGCGTTGTAGGGAGGTCATACAGGCACGTGGAGGCCACACACACACTACTGAGCCTCATTTTGACTTGTTTTAAGGACATTACATCAAAGTTGGATCAGCCTGTAGTGTGGTTTTCCACTTTAATTTTGAGGGTGACTCCAAATCCAGACCTCCATGGGTTGATAAATTTGATTTCCATTGATAATTTTTGTGTTATTTTGTTGTCAGCACATTCAACTATGTAAAGAAAAAAGTATTTAATAAGATTATTTCATTCATTCATTCAGATCTAGGATGTGTTATTTTAGTGTTCCCTTTATTTTTTTGAGCAGTGTATTATGTGACTTGTTAAGCACATTTCTACGCCTGAACTTATTTAGGCTTGCCATAACAAAGTGGTTGAATACTTATTGACTCAAGACATTTCAGCTTTTCATTTTTTATTAATTTGTAAACATTTCTAAAAACATATTCCACTTTGACATTATGGGGTATTGTGTGTAGAAAAGTGACAGAAAATGTCATGCATGTCTCTCATTGAGGTCAATTAATGATTTACTTCACTTTTATCTCAGCTCTGAATCAGGCCATCTCAAGGCATTCTAGCCTTATGAATGTGTGACTTTGGTCAGAGCTATAGCATCCATTGGGTTTATGCTAACACGGTGCAGTGGCATCCTAGACCTCACTTTTAACGTGTGGGGCAGTGGAATGATCCTGACACACAGTCTTGGTCTGCCTTGCGTGTCTGCCTTGCGTCTTAGTGTGTGTGTGTCTGCCTTATGTGCACCTGCCTGCCTTGAGTGTGTAGAAACCAGCTTCTAACACATTTGAGCAGAGCAGACGTGTTGGTTAGAAAAAAGGAGTTTGTCTGTAATTGAGTTAATGTGAAGGACTTCCCTTTCTTTGGCTGCTGTTGCTGTTTCAGAGGCTACGCCCCAAATGGCACTCTAATCCCTACATAGTACACTACTTTTGATCGGCGCCGGGTGCCATTTGGGACACAGAGACGTGTGTGTTTTATGGGGTCTCTTCATGAAGAAAATGAACTCTTAATGTAGAAAACCAAGAGCTGAGAAAGATACATGATCATGGAGCTCAATTAATGTGAATAGGGCTCAACAAACAACATCTAATCTGTTGGAGGTCTTTGGCATACTTTCACATGTGAAAGCAGTATTACAACTCGTAATAATACACTTACCTCGAATACAACACACAACAGTGCATACTTCTCTCTAACTACTGTTCTTTTAATACGGCAGTAAGGAGTGGGGTGGGTGGTCTTGGAAACACACACACACACACACAAACACACACACACACACACACACACACACAAGCAAACACACACCTGTGTAGGCCCAGGAATGCAGGAGAGAACCCTCTCAATGTTCTCTGTGGTAACATCCACATCATCCACTGCTACTAGGTCATCACCTGGGGAGGAGGAGGAGGAAGTCAATGGATAACAGCAGCATGTTAACGTAGATAACAACAATAAGCGTAAATAGTTATATTTCTGCAAACGTACTCAATTGAGTCTGTACTGTAGGCTATGCAAATGAATGTTTGTATGCGTGTATCTTTTCATCCCCGTTTTTAATGAGCTGCATTAAGTCGAATTCCTAACAACTTTGGTTGGTACGGCAAAAAAGTATTGTGTTATCTGTTTTACAAATAGTATGGTTTTGTAGAGGAGCACAGTCTAGAGATATAGTCCAAGGATATAGAAATAGCCAAATGTGCTGTTGTTTCTTTTTGTATATCAAGGAGTTTCACCTGCCCCTGTGCAGACTTCTATTCATTCCTATCTCCCTAACAAAGACTTCACCTCAATTGTTTCAGGTATTTAACGAGTCTAGGCTAATTGTTTTAGCATGGAGTGGTAGGCTACATGAAAGGCATGGCTTTAAACACTAACTCATGTGGAGTTTCTTCGCATTCCTTGGTCTGCCCACAACAACTGTGTCGACGTCAGTCTCCACAAACATAAGAAACGATTTGCTGTAAAACACAACTTTATAAGTAGTTAATATCATGTCAATTATGTCAATAAAATTGTTTCTTGCAGTCTTGCTGGGATTTCTGCCAGTGCCCATCCAAAGGTCAAGCAATGTGTATATGACAGACACATTGGGTGCGTCTGAAATGGCACCCTTATTCCCTTTAAAGTGCACTACTTTTGACCAGGGCGATTATGGTCAAAATGAGTTGGCTATATAGGGAATACGGTGCCATTTCTGACGTCCCCACAGTGAGTTTTTGAACACTCACCGATCAGTATCTGTGCACACTTGATGGCGGGGCTGTTGGGCACCAGGCCGTGGATGGTGATCTTCTCCCCCCTTCTCCCTGTAGGGTCTCCCTGGCCCCTGCCCCAGGACGGGCGATGCACCACCCCCAGCAGAGCCTCCAGTAGACCCCCTCTCTCCAGGGGAGGAGGGGAGCAGCTGCCCAGTCGTTTGGGGTTCAGGTAGACACACACCTCCGTCAGCTGCTGCTGCTGGACCACCAGCCCCGCCCTCTGCCCCGCCTGGTTTTTCAAGATGGATGCCGGAAGCGATGACGAGTCTTTGGCTCCTCCGTCGGGCTCACTGCGCAGGGATGGCCGCCTCTTCCTCCGTAGGATCCTGGCCAGTCTTTTCAGCTTGGGCTCTCCTTTGGTTGGAGCGCCATCAGGATGCTTCCTGCACTCCTCGCTGATGATCTCCGCCTCCTTCTCGCTGAAGCGCACGTGATTGGTGGAGAGGCCGTGATTGGCGGCGGCCTGAGCTAATGCCGCCTCCTCCTCGCCCTCGCTCAGCTCCAGGTAGAAGAGCTCGCCGTTCTTCTGGACGTCGTCCAGCCATTCTGGCTCTAGGTCACTGGAAATGAACAGACAAAAAGCATAAAGTGGGTGAAAATGTTTGAGAGCAGAGCCAAAAGTGATGGTTTGCCTGCCCACTGAACCCATCAGATAGGGATTGTCAGGTTAATTTGGCAAGAACTACAGTGTAGAGACATAAGGCTCGCTTGAGGATTAAAAGTGCATATATTGTCATTAATTTAGAGCATATTGGCTTTCATCACAATTTGTCTGATTAGCCCTCAATCCCCATCTAAACATGAATCTTGTATGATGCTATTCAAACGGGCTAGTAACGCAATTATACTACTGTGTAACAAGTGAAACTCTGTCAAACAGCCCAAAAGTATGATAGCCCATCTTGTATTCTGTTCTGGGTCAGTGTATAACTACAGTCAAGGAGAGAGTGATGACTGAAAGGCAGATGTGTAATAGGACAACCATCATGTAGGCTACAGGTGTAAAGGTTTATGGCATACAATGCTGTTTTCATTTAATAATACTTCACAACAGCTACATTTACATGACGTTTTATTATCCCCTAATCCTCTATCTTACTCATTCCCAGTGGAGTGCTTTTCTGTTCTAATTTATCGTGTGGCATTTGGGGGGAGAAAGAAAACCACACGGCTGAAGAAAGACTAGAAACTGCATTTTTTGAGACAAGCAGAGACGAGAAAAAGCTAAACCCACACCCCCGCCCCGAGAGACAAAATGCCCTAACTCTGCAAAAAAATATAAAAAATTATGTCGGTCGGTCTCCTTCTAAACTAAGCTGTGCTGCCTCTGTGGTAGACTCTTGGAAAACACATCCATAAATTCACTAAGGATGGTGAATACCATATAATTGTTTATGAAGGTTAAGTTTCCAAATTGGAAAAATACATTTCCCAAAACTTTGATAGAAAAAAGAGGGGAGAGTAGTATACTATGCCCAGAATAGCGCAACTACACTGATTGTTCCTTTTGCTTTTGCCTCATCCATCTTTTCTGTTTCAATACAAAGCCTGTGTCCCCAATGGCACCCTATTCACTATATAGTGCACTACTTTTGACCAGGGCACATAGGACTCTAGGGAAAAGGGTGCCATTTGGACGCATTCCATGGCTTACAGTTGAGTTCTACTTTAATTGAGTAAAGATGACGACCTTCTTTGAAAGGTGATATGGCCAGATAAGATAGCAGAGATAGTTATCTGTCCATACCAGTGCTGCAGTGCAGATTGAGCTCTGATCCCTTATCCTCAAAACATCTCAGAGTAGGAGTACTAATCTAGGATCAGGTCCCAATCAGTCCATATAATGTTATTCATGATGATCTAAAAGGCTAAACTGATCCTACATCAGTACTCATACTCTGAGAGGCTTTTTGGATACGGTGAACACAACATTTAAACTGAAGGTATTTGGATTGCTTGGAATTGGTAGACTAGAGGCAAACAATGGACAGTCATCAAGTCAACAAGACGGCCAGACAACAATAAAAACATACAAATACAAATAAATAGTTGCCATGGCGCCCTAGTAGCAGCCTAAGCACAGACCTCCTGTAAATGTGTAGCTACATATTTAGCTATTTTGTTGGTGTTTTTAATTATTGATTTTTAATCAGCTCTTTTATTTTTGAGAACATACGTTTTTATTGTAAATACAGTATCTGGTGTTTTTGAGCCACGGATTAACACTTTTTGGCTTGGCTAGCTAGTTAGCTAGTTAGCTAGCTAATGTTTTTGTTTGGAAGAGTGCCTGAAGCATGAGAGGAATGGGAGATAGAGGACTACAGCAGTGCTGAGGCAGAGGGCTCGTAGTGAGGACGACTGGCTACTATTCTGAACTTTGTGTGGTGAACTTTCTGGTACCCAGAGCTACGGAGGCATCACCCAAGTGGGTGCTACACAGAGTGGAAGAGGAGAAGTCCAGTGTCTATAAGAGTCAGGCTGGTTCTCAGACTTGCCCTCTACAAGATCATCAGCAGACTCCATCATCTAGCATCCTCTAACCAGCTCTCTCCACTTAAGACATGAACTGACTTCTCCATCTTCGGAGGATGCAGCTTTCAAAGACTTGATCTCTATTGGTTGTCCTGTCATGATATATTACTTGTTTATTTTTGGCTCTTGAAGCACTTTGAGATTCTATGAAAAGCGCTATAGAAATTTAATAAATTATATTTATAAACTTTTAAACTAATCTCATAGAATCAATATACTAAACAGACTTTGTTGGGTGAACATAGCATAGGCCTACCTTGCCTTTATAATAATAACGCATGCCATAAGCTTTATGAACACATAAAAAGAGTTTCACATAAAAAGAGTTTGGATGTTATGAAACAGATGTTGATACAGCAAAACCATGCATCGATCACTGTCCACACATAGGTGAAGAATAACAGTAGCCAGTAAGCCACCACTAGACCACTTTACAGTGAGTGTGCATCCTGCTTCACCTGCCCAGTCGCTTCCAGTGAGCTGCCTCGGTTGTCAAGTTATAAAGTTGAGGTGGCAACTGATAAAGACAGCTAGACAGCGGAGGTCGCAAACAGTCAGGCAGCCCTTTAATACCATAACGTTAGCCCTCTCAAAAATAGGTTTTTCTTTCTCTTCGGAAGCAACATGCAATAATGTACAGGGTTATCTTACTCGGAGTAGTCGGACTGACTGTAACTTGATGATGTTGATTCACTATCATTCCCGTATTCATGCAGTTCCTCCCTGTCGTCGACCTCCCGTATCGGGTGCTTACGCACAGCTGCATGCGTCTCGAGCGTCCCGCAAGAATCTTTAGTAGCCATCATTCCATTCATTAAATGTGTTCGACAAGATGATACCAGTCAAAACTCAAAACGTTAAGATAATATGTTTTAGCTACTTGCTACTTTGTCTTTGTGAGCATCCGCAGTCTCTCGCCATGTTTTCTGCATACGGGCTCTTCAACTATGCCACGTGACGCAAAATGTCTCAGTGTGGTTGGCTGATGTTCACGTTTCCCTGACAACATGGAAGCTTTCCGTTTGCAGGATAGAAAACAGACAAGGGAGTAGGGACACAGCATCACCCGTGCCCCATCTAGCCGCTAATACACGTGCAATAAAAAGAGGTTGACTGAATAAATGTTTCAATGCAACAACTTTGATAGTAACAAAAAAGTAAACTAGTATTAGGTACATATTCTTGACTATGCCTAAACTAAGCAAACAACATAAGAAATTGTCTGAAACACTCTGGAAATATGAGATACTCTGCAAATTTGAAACACATTTCTTTCTAATAAAATCACAAACGCAGCCAAATCTAAATATTGCAACATTTTAACAAGCTATCTCCCTCTGAATAGATGGGCATGAGCACCACTTATGTTTAGTTCGCCCCCTCCCTCTCCTCACGAACTGCACGAGGTCTTTAAATCCCCTATGGCATTCAGAGTGCTTTGGACTTTGGACAAAGCAACAACAGTCAAACAAAAGTGCAATGAATGCGAGAAGGAACACAAAGAAAGTGCAAATAGTTTACCAAAACGTCTACAAGACATTTTCATATAAACTCCCTTCGTCATTGCCATAGCATAGCAAGTATCAATATACTGACCTGTATAGAAGCACACTGCGTATGGAATCAAAATCCTCTAAATTATTAACGAATGACCTGGACGTTCCTCTATATGTAGCAATGTTAAACATTATTTATGTTTCATGTTTTCACGGATAGGGTGAGTTCAGCACAGATCATCAAGGCTTTACGACGATACTCTCTTTGAGCATTGACAACATTTCCATTCCGGACAAAAAGTCCTGACTCACGGCTTGGGATGAATAGTGCCGTTTTGGACCAGTCGTCTGCCAGCAGTCTTCTTCTACATTTTCAAATGCATTTTAAATGTTTAAATCCTCTGTCATGGTCCGGTGGTGAATGTAGAATCCTTGCGCTAGTCAGAATGAATAGCCTAATGCTGCTGTCGATCCTACAAAAAGTATTAACTTCTCCTCCCGATTTCTCACGTCAATCTCTGACTCAAGGACATGCAGTTCCCTCCCTATGCTTTTGAAAACGAGAAGAAAGCAGTCCTGAATACTTCTCCAGACTCCAGTCGGTAAGCGAGCGCAGGCAGCACATGCACGAGTTGAACCGCTTCTGGTCTAGCGGGTGCACTTGGCAGGTGGCGTAAAACGCCGCCTCTTTTGCTCAATAGATGTAGTTACGAATACACTATAGGCTATACAAGCTTTTGTTGTAGGACTTGACCATTATTTGAGTCTCATATTTTGTCAATAAAGTGTTTTTTCTGTATGACTTTGACAAATATATAAGGCTACTGCTCTGATCATACTCCCTTCCTCCATGCCCCCAGAAGAGATACAAAACGGGCATCAAAAGCAGAGGTAGGAAGAATACATTCTTCAACCTCTGCCCGCTTCGCGCTCAGAAAGGAGTGTCAAACACGTCATCGTGGACAGTGTAACCAAACACTTCAGAACCACACTTCTCAAGTCAAAAACTACAGAAACCATCCCTGAAAGTATAGTCTTGACCAGTAACTCCATTCGCAACAGGTCTTGTACCACGAGCATACTCTTTTCATTCATGGTGATAACACCAAATCTGAGCAGTTCACAGATTAAAACACTGACAAAACGTTTTTATCATTTTTCTTCCGAAAAAACATCTACATTATTGGCTACGTTAATGATAAAAGTCAGATTTTTCAAATACCCACAACGCTATCTGGTAGCACGCCCAATGCATCACACATTTCATTGGTTACTGAGCACTGTGGACAAGTGAGGGTAGTCAGCGTGATAGCTAGGTCCTTGTGGGCGTGAAGCTAATTGTGGCTCGGATGAAAATCTAACATCAGTTTAATGGTTTTGTGTTCATGGATCAGTCATAAGGTGGCTGCATACTTCAAAAATAATATCCTTATCCAGAGTACTTTTTCATAAAGAAATGAGGGGGGAACTACATTTGAAGTTTGTTAGCGACAAGCCTGCGCTCACACTGAGGTATAAAGAACGCTCAAACAGGTGTAAATTAAAAACGTGTCCGGCGTAGAAACATATTTTCTTCTTCTTCTTTGGTATCGTGGCGTTCGCACATTTGTTGTGCATGCCGCCACCTACTTTGCGGGAGTGTGTGGGCGATCACGTTAACACAAAGTTTCTAAACGCAGAGGCGCAACATTGCAAGACTTCCGGGAACGCTTGCGAAACAGACGAAACTGAAAAGGCCGGGGTTTAGAGTTTGAGGAGTCAATGAGAGAAGTGAAAAATTCTTCCTTAGTTGTTAATTTTCTGAAAATCTAATGGCACAACCTAGATTCAAGCCAATGTCATAAGTAGTTGAACATATTTTTACTACAATTTCGTGAAAGTGAGAAACTGATACGTTTTCAGTTTTGTCAAATACTATTTTATATCGAAGGAGTGCCATTTGACGCATGCACATGCGCAGTTCAGCGCGAGACGACCGTTACCCCGAGGTGACGTGTTTCTACGCAAGATCTTAGCTAGCCTACAATGGCGAAAAAACATATTGTCCGTCAACATCTCAATTTCTCTCAGAGATTATCAACAAAACTTTCTTAGACTTTATATGGAAAAATAAACAACACAAACTTAAGAAGTCTGTAATATCAAACCAAAGACCTGATGGTGGGCTTGAAGTACTAGATTTCATTGATATCAACAATACCTTTAAAGTAAATTGGATACAAAGATGTATGCTTAGCTCTGAATCTATATGGTACTTCATTCCCTGTCATATTTTTCATGAAATTGAGTGGTCTTCATTTTTTATGGAAGTGCAACTATTCTCCAGCAAAATTACCCATCAAACTGTCCAAATTTAATGAACAAGCCCTTTTAGCCTGGAAACTTTGTTATGTCCACAACTTCTCCCCACACAAAGATATTGTTGTTAAAAACAACTCTTTGTTCTTCCCTAAGTGGTTTGAAAGAAATATTATATTTGTGCTTGATTTATTTGATAAAGAAGGAAACATACTCTCTTATAGAAAGTTATTTGAAACATAGAACTTCCCAATACATTATAAATAATTTAATTATATGCAAAGCACTGCCTTCAGGATTTACTCAATTAATGAAATCTCATTTGTGTTTGGAGAACATATCAAGATAGATGTACAATTTATGTTAGAAGGTTGCCCCCTGCTGGATAAGAAATGTAATAATACGTTCTTAAGATAACTTTTTAACTCCAAGAACAAGACCTCTCCTAGAGGGAAATTCTTCTGGAATGCATATATTACTGAAATTGAATGGGAAAAAGCTTGGTTTCTCCCTCACAAATTGTGTATATCAAATAAAGTAAAATAAATTAACTTTAAAATCTTGCACAAAATATACCCTTGCAATAAATTGTTGTCTAAATTCATGGATTTAGAGGACATATGCCTTTTCTGTGATAAAGAAGGGGAAAATATTATACACATTTTTTATGAGTGTGACTCTGTGAAGTTATTTTGGAGAGAGTTAAGTAATTACATTTTTCATTTAATTAATAAGACCCATGTATTTACAATGAAAGATGTAATATGTTATTATTCAAATGAAAATGAAATGACCGAATTAGTTGTTCATTTCTTCATTCTCTCTGGTACATTTTATATACACCAAAGCAAATATTTGAAATCTGTCCCCAAATGCAATATAGTTTTACTTACATTTACATTTTAGTCATTTAGCAGACGCTCTTATCCAGAGCGACTTACAGTTAGTGAGTGCATACATTTTCATACTGGCCCCCCGTGGGAAACAAACCCACAACCCTGGTGTTGCAAGCGCCATGCTCTACCAACTGAGCTACAGGAGGCCTAGACACCCTACTATGCAGACACCACACTATGCAGACACTATACAGACACCACACTACACAGACACCACACTACACAGTTTATCAGATGACATCCAGGTAAGCCTGAGAAACTGAAACATATGACAATTTATCATAGAGCCAGTCTGTCTGATGCTCTTGGCAGCCTGGTCAAGTGATAGACTACTTATATAAGAATGTGACACTTTATCAGTCAATTAGTCAGCAGCAGACACTTTAACGTGAGACTACTCATCATAGAGCCAGTCAGTCTGTGGTGCTGATGGTTGATTCCAGGACCAGTGTCACAGAGTAAAAGCCATGCCTGACAGTTCCATAAACACAGCCCAGAAACAATGAGTCATAAAGGATTAAAGGATGCTGAACCTCAAAGTTAACCAATTAGATCTGCAGCCTAGATTCATCATCCTGCTGCTACTCAGGATCATCATCCTATAAATCAGCATAGGCTGCATAACATACTGGCACAGAGTGTCATCAAGTGTTGAGTAGCCAATCTATGGTTCTAGCCCAAAAGGTACCCTATTCCCAATGGGTCCTGGTCAAAAGTAGTGAATAGAGTGCCCTCTGGGACACATATTATGTATTCCTGGCACACAGAAAGTGTGTAGTCCAGTGTGGAGTGGCATGCTGTTATGTAGCCCATGGCTGGCATACTGTGCGTTCAAATCAGTGGATTTAGTTTGTATTGTCAGTCACACCTCAAAGACAGCAGAGGAGAGAGAACAGTGAGTTATGTGTACAGTTAAAAGAAAACATAATTTTGAATGCAGGACATAAAATTAACTTTTTGGTCCACCAGCCACTGTGGCAGGTAGATTTCAATATATTTTTTTTACTCAAAGATTACACTAACAAAGCACACAAAAAACGATAAGCATGCTTTGTACTGTTTCTAAAACAATACATGTATTACTAGTAAGAGGTAATGTGGCATATTGTTTAATAAAAAAACATTGTGACCTGAGTCTTTTAAGCAAGCAAGCAAGCAAGTTTATTTATATAGCACAATTCATACATCGAAGCAATTCAATGTGTTTTTCAAAGATGTTTATCAAAAGTAATGAAAACATCATAATAATAAAAATACAATAAAAAAAATACATATAAAGATTAAAAATTAAAAATGGGATAAAAACATAGGAAGCTATAAGGCTAAACAGTGTGGTTAAGTTTAAGTGCTCAGTCGTAGGCATGTGAAAAGAGAAGTGTTTTTAACCTGGATTTAAAAATGGATACGTTTGGGGCACATCTAAGATCTTCTGGTAGTTTATTCCAGTTGTGTACAGCATAAGTGCTAAACGCAGTTTCTCCATGTTTAATTTGGGCTCTGTGCTCTACTAGCTGACCTGTGTTCATGGATCTAAGAGCCCTGCTCGGTTTATATTCTTCAAACATATCAGACATGTACTCGGGTCCTAAACCATTCAAAGATTTATAAACTAAAAGCACCATTTTGAAATCAATTCTGTAACTGACTGGAAGCCAATGTAAAGATTTAACAACCGGAGACAGGCGAGACAAAAACGTTCACCTGCCCCTTTAAGGGCGGGAGGTTACCGTGGTAACGGGAATCCAGTCATGTTTGTGCCTGTGAGATTGAGTCTGACTAGTAGAAGCGTTGCCTTCTCTTCTCTAGCAGTTGAAACTCAAACATAGAAAAACGACTGCGCTTGTGAACAAAACAATGTAAATAGCCAAGAAACACAAGGACAAAGTCTCACTTTAGTAGACTTTCATTTCAAGTAAATTAGACCAACTTTTATGCCTGTGCGCTGCGCTTCTAAAAATGAATCTTTCACTCAGCTCTTCACGTGCGCACAGCCCCCGGCCAGGCAGCACAAGGTGGAATAGGCTATATAGGATTCGTAGTTCTTTGACTTTGTGCGATTAATTTAGCAGCTATGAAACAAAACGCCAGAAATACTTTGAAAACAGCTACTGCAACATTTATGTGACTATAAACGTGATTATACTTGACTATTTATTAGTAAGGCACTTAACCCTAATTGCTCCTGTAAATCGCTCTGGATAAGAGAGTCTGCTAAATGACTAAAACGTAAATCTATTCACATCGCTATAGAGATAGTAGATGCCATGGTCACATGACAATACAGACAACACTATACAGATCATACTTGACCATTTTTATTCACAAATGCGAGAAATACTAGCACTGTGGAGCCCTGACCACACGCCAACGTGGCTTGTGAAATAGACATCTTACCCACCAATGCCAAAATCTACCTGCATTTGGCAGGTGTTAATTTTAGGCCCTGTTTGAATCCCTTTTGAGTGATGCCGATTATTCAAAACACTGTTAGCAAAATTCATGACATACCTGTTCCACCGTTGGAGGTGGTACATGGTTGTATTCATCAGGCACCAAATAGAAGAAAATAGACTGGTGGAGGCGGACTACCTGAACATGTCCAATAAGAATCACCCGTTTTCCACTGCAAAGCGCATTGCTACGTGTGCTCTAACCAATACCCATTAGGACAGTGTTACCATCCCCCCATCGAGGGAGTAGCTACCTGTGTTGAAGTCCAGCTTGGACACCTGCAGGGCGTAGGCCTCACACTCCTTCTTACTGAAACTGAAGATGATAACCGGCTGGAAGTTCTTCTCCATAATCATCTTCACTATCTTGAACATATTGGACGGCCCACGTGTTCCTCCTACTTGAAATCCAGTATTTAATAAAATCTCTAGAATTAGTCAATAACAAAAAAAACAAAACACTGTATTCTTACAACTCTATCATAGGTTTATACAATTGTAACCCCTGACCTTATTTTATTTGTGTCACGATCGTCGGTAAGAGATGAGGACCAAGGCGCAGCGTTGCAGACGAACATACTCTTTATTAGTGATACACAACCAAAACAACAAAACGATAACGTGACAGTCAACGGTCTAACACAAACCAACTAGAACAAGATCCCACAACTATTGTGGGAAAACAGCCTCTATAAATATGGCTCCCAATCAGAGACAACCAGCAACAGATGACACTCGTTGCCTCTGATTGGGAACCACTCTGGCCTACACAGAAATACAATACATAGATCTACACATCCTGGCTCAACATAACAGTGTCCCCAGAGCCAGGGCGTGACAGTACCCCCCCCTAAAGGCGCGGACTCCGACCGCGTCAACCAAATATCACAGGGAAGGCACCGGGTGGGCACTCCGCCTAGGCGGCGGATCCGGCTCCGGGCCTGATCCCCGCTCCCTCTCCAACCCCCCAAAGTACCCCTGGTCCGGTCTGGCCCCGCTGGCCGGAGCTGGACTGCACACTGGTGGAGCGGATTGCTCTAGCTCCGGCGTGAAGCATCTGACTGGTGCCGGACCAGGCACCGGTGGAACAGGCACGGGACGCGCCGGACTGACGACGCACACCACTGGCTTGGTGTGGGGAACAGGCACGGGCCGTGCCGGACTGACGACGCACACCACTGGCTTGGTGTGGGGAGCAGGAGCGGGCCGGACCGGGCTGGCGACGCGCACCACTGGCTTGGTGTGGGGAACAGGCACGGGCCGTGCCGGACTGACGACGCACACCACTGGCTTGGTGTGGGGAGCAGGAGCGGGCCGGACCGGGCTGGCGACGCGCACCATTGGCTTGGTGTGGGGAACAGGCACGGGCCGTGCCGGACTGACGACGCACACCACTGGCCTGGTGTGGGGAGCAGGAGCGGGCCGGACCGGGCTGGCGACGCGCACCATAGGCTTGGTGCGGGGAGCAGGAACAGGCCGGGCCGAGCTGGCGACGCGCACCATTGGCTTGGAGCGGGGAGCAGGAACAGGCCGGGCCGGGCTGGCGACGTGCACCATAGGCTTGGTGCGGGGAGCAGGAACAGGCCGGGCTGAGCTGGCGACGCGCACCATAGGCTTGGTGCGGGGAGCAGGAGCGGCCCGGACCGGGCTGGAGACTCGCACCATTGGCCTGGTGTGGGGAGCAGGAACAGGCCGGACCGTACTGGGGACATACACCACTGGCCCTACGCAGGGATCTGGAACGGGCCGGACCGGACTGGTAACACACCCCAGTACCTCTCGCCGTGCCTCTACACCTTCCTTCCCCTCTTCGACCAGTGGCCCCCGTAACCTGGCGGCCTCCTCTGCCAACCCGCTGGGCCGCTCTGTCGCGGTCTCCTGCTGCCCCGTCGTCCACGGCGTTAGCCCCCCCCTAAAAAAATTATGGGCTTCACTCCTACCCGTGGACCAGGTCTCCATACTTTTTGCCAGCCTTTCGCCCTTCTGCTTCCACGTCAAGCCCCTCTCTTCCTCACATGGCTTGACCCAGTCGAGGAGGCGAAGGAGATCCGCTAGAGATCTCCCAGGCGATGGCTCCTGGACTTGCTGCTTGGTCCAGTCTTGGTGGGATCTTCTGTCACGATCGTCGGTAAGAGATGAGGACCAAGGCGCAGCGTTGCAGACGAACATACTCTTTATTAGTGATACACAACCAAAACGATAACGTGACAGTCAACGGTCTAACACAAACCAACTAGAACAAGATCCCACAACTATTGTGGGAAAACAGCCTCTATAAATATGGCTCCCAATCAGAGACAACCAGCAACAGCTGACACTCGTTGCCTCTGATTGGGAACCACTCTGGCCAACACAGAAATACAACACATAGATCTACACATCCTGGCTCAACATAACAGTGTCCCCAGAGCCAGGGCGTGACAATTTGAGGTACTTTAACTTTGAAACTCAATTCATGTGTAGTGATTTTTATTTAATTTTGTACTTTTATTTTATTTTATGTTTCTTCAGAGAAAATATACCTGTAGTGATGTCCTATGTTAAAAAAAAAAAATTGTATTGTACTTTTTATTTATTTATAAAAAAATAAATAATAAAATAAAGGTTGCCTGCAAGTGTGATTGGGGATTTCTATTGCAGAAGCCGTTTTAGCCTATCTTCTGTTAGAAATTGCGTAATTCAAATCTGGTACTGGAACAAGAATCAAGAGATCTTTAATCCAAGCTAAATTTATTATATGCAAAATGTATGTATGATAAGTATGTTGGTTCGTATACGGGCTCACTGAAAAACCTCGCAGGGCAGACAGAGAGCTAAAAACATTGCTCCAGGTTCTTCCTCAAATACTCTGACAGAGAGAGTTTCCCACCTCTCTGCTGGCCAATCAGAGTAGAGACTTGAGCGTGGTTTAGACTTACTCAGCCAATCCGTTGACACACTGGCTGTTGCCAGGCATAAGTCCTTATCATAACAACCTGTCTTGGTGAGAAGAGCCAGCTCCCCTAAACACCATTCCTACGTCCAAGGAAGGTTCACAGATCACAAAGAAGCAGTGTTCGTATCTGTGAGAAATACAAGTCTTATCTATAAGAAATACAAGTTTTATCTCATCCTAGCCCCTAACGTTCCTCACATGAATCACAGCCTGTTATGTGAAACAATTTATATCAGTATAGTTCAAACCTATGCTCCTCATTAATGCATTCCTTCTAAGCTATTCATCACTTCAATCCAATTATTAGAAAATAGAACCCAACACTTCCTACTGTACTGTCTATGACGTTACATGTTGTGATATTTTAGATAGTTCCTGTGTCTGTCAAAATTGTCCGACTGCAACAAAACTTCACAAAAAATGAAAAAAATTAAATTAAAATAAAACTTCACAAAGTTAGCTATATAGCAAGTCAAATGTAGTCAATGTTTAAAATGCAACTGATTGAATGGTATCATCAGTGTTGGGGAAGCTACTCTGAAAATATCATTTTCACACTGGAAGACGTTAAGCTACACTAAAGCTAACCTTAAGAAAAGTTACTTTGAAAAAGTAGTTCACTACATCCAAACAACTTGGTGATAAATGATCATATCTATCTGAAATGTCATAAGATAGATGTGAATATTCTCAAATCTGCATGAAGAAAATATGCACATTTCCCCACCAGTAGTGTGTTTCCACCAAACAGACTTGTTGCGGAAACAAATGTAATATTGTGCACACAAAATGTACTTTTTCGCTTAAGGTTTCATGTACCAAACAAAAATCTAAAGTTCAAAGTGTTTCCATCGCATTTTCAACTCTACGGATAGTTTTGTCACAATTTTCTTTGCTTTAAATAGCCGATGTGCCTACTCTGGTCTTGGCAGGTGCGCTCTAGCCAACAGCTGGCAGATACAGTGCAGGTAGGCTAGGCTACATGATGAGATTATTATGGATAAGAGCGAGAATATTTTTATTTGTCAAATGGCAGTCAAGCATCGATTATCATGTCACCAGAATAAGACCTCAATGTTTATTGGAAAGGAGCATCAAGCTCATCACCGTGCACTTTCACCACCCTGTGAAGTTCATCATATCTTATTTCATCTGTAGCCTAATAAACTGAGTGGTAGTGGGAGGACCACACACCACATCATTGCATGACTCCAAGTGCGTGACTCCAAGTTTACTTCGATATGATGGTTACAGTGCATTCAGAAAGTAGTCACACCCCTTGTCTTTTGCATATTTTGTTGTGTTACAGCCTGAATTTAAAATGGATTACATTTAGATTTTTTTGTCACTGGCACATTGTCAAAGTGGAATTATGTTTTTAGAAATGTTTACAAATTAATTTAAAATGAAAATCTGAAATGTCTTGAGTCAATAAGTATTCAACCCCTTTGTTATGGCAAGCCTAAATAAGTTCAGTAGAAATGTGCTTAACAAGTCACATAATAAGTTGCATGGACTCACTTTGTGTGCAATAATAGTGTTAAACATGATTTTTGAATGACTACCTCATCTCTGTACCTCACACATACAATTATCTGTAAGGTCTCTCAGTCGAGCAGTGAGTTTCAAACACAGATTCAACCACAAAGTCCAGGGAGGTTTTCCAATGCCTCTCAAAGAAGGGCACCTATTGGTAGATGGGTAAAAATAAAAAGAGCACATATTGAATATCCCTTTGAACATGATGAAGTTATTAATTACATTTTGGATGGTGTATCATTACACCCAGTCACTACAAAGATACATGCGTCCTTCCTAACTCAGGGATTTCACCATGAGGCCAATGGTGACTTTAAAACAGTTACAGAGTTTATTGGCTGTGATAGGAGAAAACTGAAGATGGATCAACAACATTGTAGTTACTCCACAATACTAACCTAAATGACAGAGTGAAAAGAAGGAAGCTTGTACAGAATAAAAATATTCAGAAACATGCATCCTGTTTACAACAAGGCACTGAAGTAATACTGAAAAAAATGTGGCAAAGCAATTAACTTTTTGTCCTGAATACAAAGTACTATGTTTGGGGCAAATCCAATCCAATACATTACAGAGTATCACTCTCCATATTTTCAAGCATAGTGGTGGCTGCATCATGTTATGGGTATGTTGTAATCGTTAAAGACTGGGGAGTTCTTCGGGATAGAAAATAAACGTAATGGAGCTAAGCACAGGCAATGGCCCGCTGTAGCACGCCATCAGCCAGCCGCAGTCTCCCATACTTTGACCACAACTATTTGGCCGCAAGTGAGAGCGCTGGCACCTCTTCCCACGGTGGCCTCAGCTGCGCCTCTACCCACTGTAGCACTAGCTGTAGGTCTGTGTCCCGTCCCGGCTGCTACCCCCATTCAGCCACGTTGACAGTCTGCAGCTCACAGCAGACAGGCCCGCTCGCCCGACACACTGTGGCACAGACCCCCTCCTCCACACACAGCTCTCTCTCATGGCCCTCTCTCCGCTCACAGTGGCGGCACCCGTCTGCAGTCCAGGGCCGACGGGACATGGCGTTGGAGTGGCGTGCCCCTGCCCTGTGCACCACTGTGAAGTCGTACGGCTGAAGCTCCTCCAACCAGCGTGCAACCTGCCCCTCTGGCTCTTTGAAAGACATGAGCCACTGGAGAGCAGAGTGGTCAGTCCTTACAGTAAAGGGCAGGCCACCCAGGTAGTACTTGAAGTGTTTGATGGAAACCACAACAGCGAGGAGCTCCCGCTGGGTGACACAGTAGCGGCACTCATGTTTGTTGAATGTTTTGCTGAAGTATGCCACCACTCTCTCCCCCTCTGGCCCCACCTAGGCCAGCACCCCACCCATGCCCACATTGCTCGCGTCTGTGTCCAGGATAAAGGGCAAGTTGAGGTCAGGGGGGCGAGCACGGGGGCCTCGATCAGTGCACGTTTGAGGGTGTTGAAGGCCTCCTCGCACTCCACTGTCCAAGTGAAGGCCTTGTCCTTCGGCAGCAGGCGGTTCAGGGGAGCAGAAACGTTGTACGAGGCCAGGCCCAGGAAGCTCTTCAGCTGATGCTGGTTGGTTGGGGTGGGCCAGTCTCGGAGACAGCCCCCACTTTGTTCTCCAAGGTGCTGATTACCCTCCTCCCCCACTTGGTGGCCCAAGAAGGACACCTCTTTCCTCATGAAGTGGCACTTCCCGGGGTAGAGCTTCAGGCCTGCGGGCAGCCACCCTCTCCAGCACACGCCTCTGGGGAGAGGGGCACCTGCCAGTAGCCACTGCGGATGTCTAGTGAGGAGAACCAGGAGGACCCCCTAACCAGGTCCAGCGACTCAACGTGGTATGAGTCCTTCCTGGTTACCTCATTCAGCCGCCTGTAGTCAGCACAGAACCTCAGCTTGCCCCCCTTCTTAGGAACCATGACAACTGGTGCCGTCCAGGGGCTGTCTGATGGCTCGATGAAGTCTGCCCGCTGCATCTCCAACACAGCCTTGTCTGCCGCATCCTGGCGTGCCAGCGGGATACGGCAGGTACGCATCTTGATGAGCATCACCAGTGTCAATCTCATGCTGCACCAGATGAGTCTGACCCACCTCTTCCTCACTCAGCGCAAAGCTGTCTCTGAATTCAAACAGCAACTGCCACAACCGTTCCTGCTGCTCGGGGTCAAGACCAACACAGTTCCTCTCCCATATCTCCCTCACTGCAGACAGTGTCCTCTCCTTTCCTATCTGGGGTAGCCAGGCTGGGGGGCACACAGATGTGGGGGAGGGGGGGCAGCCATGAGTCTCTGCTGCTTTAACTGTTGGAGTAAGTAACTGTTGGGTTGTGTGAATGTGACATTGGGGGGGGCCATGGTTAATGCCGGCCCTCCCTGGAAGCTCAGTGTGCCCCCATTTAGGTCTAACTGGCAGCCTGTGCTCCTAAGAAAGTCCAACCCCAGGATACAAGGGTCCTGCACAGCCGTTTTGTACAGTTTATATCTGACCCTGTATCAGTGGTTAACATGCAGGGCCTACTCCTGTAAGCAGGTGGTGGTACTTAAAAAGCCACTATAACCTACTTAGTGGAAGTTTTGGTTAAATACATAAATGAAGAGGGATTGCCGGGTGAAAGTAGTTTTATGTTTATGTTGTTATCCCAGTAAATCTTGTTTTGTTTAATAATATAAAATAATATGCCATTTAGCAGACGCTTTTATCCAAAGCCACTTACAGTCATGCGTGCATACATTATTATTATTTTTTTGTATGGGTGGTCCCGGGGATCGAACCCACTACCTTGGCGTTACAAGCGCCGTGCTCTACCAGCTGAGCTACAGAGGACCACATTACTTGTTGTAATCTTGTGAAATACTTGAAGCAATAAACTTGGGAGTATCTAAGATCACTTCAAGTCTCTCAGTGCTTTTATATGTGAGCCTTGACATTGGATTGTGTGTGATGTTTATTTTATTAGTATTTTTTCTGTGTATTTATACAGCTAGATTGCACATTAACTAATCATCCTGTAGTCTATTTGCCAAACTAAGGTTGCATGAATGGAGTCCTCGTTCCTGTTACTTTTCAGTAACCGTTTTAATTGTTTTATTATTACTTCCTTTCAAACCTGTATAGTCTGAAGAGACGGTAAGATAAACCTATAACTCAGGTTTACCCTACTGGCGGCCCACGGGTGAGCCCCCCAAAAATATACAGTGCCTTCAGAAAGTTGACGTTTTCAAAATGTTTGTTGTGTTACTGCCTGAATTTAAAATTGATTAAATTGATTAATTTACACTTCTTGGATTCAGCATCGTCACGGGTAAACACCCGACATGATAAACATCACCAAAGCTATGTAGTAGGGACTAATCTAGACACTCAGAACAATATTCGTTTCTGTACCTAGTTTTCTAAACACACAAAATGCACAGAACCACACAGGGCCTTTCAATAGCAGCACACGATTGCACTGATGTTGTCCTTAAAATGCTGCTAGTCTCTAGTGAAAGGAAAGTGCACTGCCATTATACCTTAAGTTCAACTGCTCTGTTATGGTGATTGCCATCTAGTGAAAGGAAACTGCACTGCCATTATACCTGAAGTTCACCTGCTCTGTTATGGTGATTACCAGCAGAGAGATGTCCAAGAAATAGTTAATGGTCCTCAAAAGTATTTTGATGACGTGTTTTTATACTACTTTTATGTGATAGCAATCTGCTCATTTGTTTTAGATCATGATTCAATCCAGTGAGTTCTAGTTTACACACTTCACACATTATTGTTTTTATTGAAATAATGTATACACCACAGGTGGCTGGTGGCACCTTAATTGGGGAGGACAGGCTCATGGTAATGACTGGAACAGAATGAATCGAATGATATCAAACCCATCAAACCTGTGATTCCATGTGTTGGATACCATTCCATCAGTGGAGGCTCCTCAAAGGAGGAAGGGGAGGACCATCCTCCTCAGTGAATTTCATAAAATTAAAATGGTAAAACTCTTGGTTCTCACCCCCTTCCATAAACTTCACTGTCTTGATGTGCTTAGACCACGTTCGTTTGTTGGTGATGTGGACACCAAGGAACTTGAAGCTCTCAACCTGCTCCACTACAGCCCCGTCGATCAGAATGGGGGCGTGCTCGGTTCTCTTCTTTTTCCTGTAGTCCACAATCATCTCCTTTGTCTTGATCATGTTGAGGGAGAGGTTGTTGTCAATGGCACCACACGGCCAGGTCTCTGACCTCCTCCCAATAGGCTGTCTCATCGTTGTCGGTGATCAGGCCTACCACTGTTGTGTCATCAGCAAACGTAATGATGGTGTTGGAGTCGTGCCTGGCCATGCAGTCATGAGTGAACAGTGAGTACAGGATGGGACTGAGCACTCACCCCTGAGGGGCCCCCGTGTTGAAGATCAGCGTGGCAGATGTGTTGTTACCTACCCTTACCACCTGGGAATAAGTCAAGAGGTATGAATACTTTCTGAAGGCACTGTATAAATGTTTTATATATATATCGTTTTCATTGTTGGACATAAAAGACTGTAAAAACACCAGGAAATCAGCTCCAAGTTATTTTAATTGAGGAAATCTGCTCCCAAGTATTCCCATGAATAATAGAGAGACACGTGATCTTATACAAACGTAAGCAAGGTTTTAAATGATTGCTTTAGTCAGATATTATATCTGTTTGGGCATCTTGCAGTCAATTTGCAGTCTATAAATTATTATTAATTATGTTCCAGCCCCCCTACCATCCTCTCAAGAAAAAAACGGCCTGCGGCTGAATCTAGTTGATGATCCCTGCTATAACTTATAAACATTTTACCTGTACGGAGTGGCTGCGCGACCTGTGTTCCTCCCGTCCCCAGGAAACCTTTTTCCATGCACTAAACAACCTTACATTCTGTGTATGTGTTACTTAATGCAAAAAAAGCACTCCCTCCGCTGCTCCCTCCCCCTCCTCACTTACCTACAATTTGAATGAACATTCCAAAGAATTAGGACAATATGATCGACAAGTTGAACAAACTTCTTTGTCTGTTGTAAATATCAGGATATTCAAATCGAATCACATTTTATTGGTCACATACACATATTTAGCAGATGTTATTGCGGGTGTAGCGAAATGTGCAGTAGTATCTAACAATTCAAAACAATACACACAGATCTAAAAGTAAAAGAATGGAATTAAGAAATGTATAAATATTAGGACGAGCAATGTCATTGTGGCATTGACTAAAATAGAGTAGAATACAGTATCTACATATGAAATGAGTCAAACAGTATGTAAACATTGTTAAGGTGACAAGTGATTCCATGTCTATGTACATAGGGCAACAGCCCCTAAGGTGCAGGGTTGAGTAACCAGGCGGTAGCCGGCTAGTGATGGCTATTTAACAGTCTGATGGCCTTGATATAAGCTGTTTTTCAGATTCTCGGTTCCAGCTTTGATGCACCTGTACTGACCTCACCTTCTGGATGATAGCGGGGTGAACAGGCCGTGGCTTGGGTGGTTGATGTCCTTGATGATCTTTTTGGCCTTCCTGTGACATCGGATGCGGTAGGTCCTGGAGGGCAGGCAGTGTTCCCCCAGTGATGCGTTGTGCAGACTGCACCACCCTCTGGAGAGCCCTGCGGTTATGGGCGGTGCCCGATACAGCCCGACAGGATGCTCTCAATTGTGCATCTTTAAAAGTTTGTGAGGGTCTTAGGGGCCAATCCAAATTTCTTCAGCCTCCTGAGGATGAAGAGACATTGTTGCGCCTTCTTCACCACACTGTCTGTGTGGGTGGACCATTTCAGATTGTCAGTGATGGCACCACTCTGCCAGGGCCAGCACCTCCTCCCTGTAGGCTGTCTAGTCATTGTTGGTAATCAGGCCTACTACTGTTGGATATTACTTAACTGTATCCAGTGGTAATACCTTGACATGACTCTCCTGACAGTGGATGAAAGGACCCATCAGCTAGGCAAATGTTTGAAGATAGCCAGACCCCCTCTCTCCCACAGAAGAGGGGAAAGGGGGATGTGCCGGTCTTGACACCTTAACGCTGGGTCCTAAATTTAAGCAGGAGGGAACTTTCCCTCTCTGCCTTTCAGTACCCACCAAAGAAATCTCTTTGTTACAGATAGACTCTTGCTGCCTAAGAACTCTAACGTCAAAAGATTGGACATTGGAACATTATTCCTGACACCAAAATGTTTGGAATGGTTGGTGGGGATCTAAAGAATAATCATGTCATATTGTTTATTATTTTGTGATGTCATTAAGGATGGTATAACAAAATAACTGTGGCTCTGAGGGTGTACACATTCTAGTTGTCAGGGATGCACTTAATATGTTGTATAAAATATATGATTAAGTATGAGAATACTTTTGTGAAGGTAGCAGTGTGATTTTAGCCTTCTAAATGAGAATTGTTTTTCATGTAAACTTGTGCCCAATCAGTAATCACGCCCAAGTGAGCATAGACATTGTGTCGGCGTGATGGAACGCCCCCTTTTTACCCGAGCATAAAAGCCTTGAAACGAAATTTACATTAGACCAGAAAACGTGAGAGTGGCGACTGCACGTTTAGAATGGTTAGCACTTTGAATCAGAGACCAGAAAGTGTGGAGCTGTGGCTACACGGCTTAAAATGGTTAGACCAGAAAGACCAGCCGATGTGTAGTGGGAGCTGAACTTTACAAATGGTTGACACTCTAAGACCAGGAAACGTGAGACGTTAGTCCACACATTTGAAACGGTGAGAAACTCTGAAACTCTCAATCTCTACCCAAGAAGAAGAAACTCACTAGACCATAGCATTACCAGTCTGCAGCTGGCATGTAAAGTAGACTAGAACTTTCACTAAAGACACGAGTTGGGAAGGACAATCCCATCTCAGACAACTGTTGGTACATCAGAAATATCTATCTAACGAACACTCCATTCGTAGACAAGCCGAGTCTCACCAAAGTGGGATAGAACACTCAAACCCTTTTTGAGAAAGTGGCTCAACAGAGAGACAACGATCAAGGACAGCTACACGTAAATATGCATTGCATTTCTTGTCCGAATGAGCGGTGGTTTCCAAATGTCACGATAGTTGAATCTCTTTGTTTCTCCCTTTCCCTCTCGTTCTGATTCCGCCATCTTTTTATAACCGAACAGTCATGCTATTGTTAGTGCTGGTGACACTGTCTGTGATTTATTTAGAATTCAAGGCACACTTAACCAGCATGGCTACCACAGCATTCTGCAGCGATACGCCATCCCATCTGGTTTGGGCTTAGTGGGACTATCATTTGATTTTCAACAGGATAATGACCCAACACACCTCCAGGCTGAGTAAGGCCTATTTGACCAAGAAGGAGAGTGATGGAGTGCTGCATCAGATGACCTGGCCTCCACAATCCCCCGACCTCAACCAAATTGAGATGTCTGGGATGAGTCGGACCGCAGAGTGAAGGAAAAGCAGCCAACGCGTGCTCAGCATATGTGAGAACTCCTTCAAGACTGTTGGAAAAGCATTCCAGGTGAAGCTGGTTGAGAGAATGCCAAGAGTGTGCAAAGCTGTCATCAAGGCAAAGGGTGGCTATTTGAAGAATCTCAAATATAAAATATATTTTGATTTGTTTGACACTTTTTTGGTTACTACATGATTCCATATGAGTTATTTCATAGTTTTGATGTCTTCACTATTATTCTACAATGTAGAAAATAGTGAAAATAAAGAAAAACCCTTGAATGAGTAGGTGTGTCCAAACTTTTGACTGGTACTGTATATATCTATATATCTTTTTAAGAGTTTAATGTGGGAGATGGTAACTCATTATACAATTTCTTCCGTGGTGCCCCAAAATCCTAATGAGTTAATTTAATCGAGTGACAATTAAACATATATATATATTTTTTTTTGTTAGGGGTTAGATCAGCTTTAATATTGCAGATAGATTGCAACTTCCATCAATGTAATTGTCTGCATCACTTCCAATCCCCCATATGTTTTTTTTTTCTTTTTCTCGCATATATATATACACACATACACATACATACATATACGCATATACATACATATACTGTATATATACATACATATCCTTTAAAATAAAATATATTTCCCTTTATTACTTTCCAACCCCACCATCCCTTCCCTAATTGGAGTAAACTAGTGAACAACAATGCTTAGGCCTCTACTTCATGCTTATACATACTATATACATTTTATGGACACAGTCACTAATTATATTTTGTTTGTTTTTACTCCTGAACTTCCTCCGATCATTTTTATGATGTCCATCTGGTATGCTTCTATATGCCATATCTTTCTAACTGTGCTCTTTCACAAAAGCTCACAATATATAACCTATATACTTATTATGGACACAGCATGCCTTACACTAGTTATCTTGTTGTTATTAGTTGTTGTTATTAGTCCCATTCTTCAGCTCCATTCAACACCTCCCATCTATCTCTTAACACCATCCATATTGGATTTCTATTTGCCATATATTTTTCAACTGTACTGTGATGTTTTACAAAAGTTCTGAACCTTTCTATTCTCATTGTTTCTACAGTTTGTGAATTGAAAATAAACATCTTTGCTAAAAGTATTATTATATTATTGATCGATTGACTATGACTTTTCAGATCACCCAGTAGTGCTATCTGCAGGGTCAGCTCCATGCAAATATTGCAATCCTTCAGCCATCCCTGGACCTGAGTCCAGAAACAAGCTACAAAAGGACAGTACCAAAACAAATGATCTAATGATTCTGTCTCCTCGCAGCCAAATCTGCAGAGGTGGGAAGATTGTATCCCCCATACAAATAACATTCTATTGGTAGCAAGAATTTTATATAATAATTTAAATAAAAAAATTATAAGTTTTGAATCCGGCGTCGTTTTGCGTATCAGTTCATAAACACTATGCCATGGAATCGGTACGTCAAAAATCTCTTCCCAACTATTTTGCAATCTATATGGGACGGCTGTCAATCTTTTTGGTTCTTAAATGAAACTGGTCAACTTTTTTATTTATCACAATTTTCTTTAACCAATTATGTTCTTTAATGCAAGGCCGACAGTGGGATCTTGTTCCGTGTTGGTTTGTGTATGTACACAAGGACTTCACGTATCGTTTTGTTGTTTTTGTTCGTGTGGTGAATTAAAATAAAAGATGTTCGCATTCCACGCTGCGCATTGGTCCACTCCTTTCAACGATCGTGACAGAAGATCCCACCAAAACTGGACCAAGCAGCGTGTGTCGGAGCAAACGCCGGGTAGGGAGCTGGAAAAGTTGGCGATGGCCCAGGTGGGCCAATGGTGGTCCTGGGAGGACATGTTCGAGGGCAGAGGACCATGGGCAAGGGTTAAAGCCCTGGCGAGAGAGGAGGTACGGCGCCAACAGTGTCGTCGTCGGACAGACGAGAGGCACCCCCAAGTCATTTTTACGGGGGGCACATGGCATGGGCGACGGGGCTGCTGGAGGCAGAAAAAGGGCGAGTTAGTGGACGAGGAGAGAAGGCCACCGGGTTACGGGAGCCATTGGTGAGTAGAGGGAGGGAAGTGTAGAGGCACGGCGAGAGGTACTGAGGTGTGTTGCCAGTCCGGTCCGGCCCGTTCCTGATCCCCGTGTAAGGCCAGTGGTGTGTGTTCCCAGTGCGGTCCGGCCTGTTCCTGTCCCTCGCACCAAGCCTGTGATGCGCGTCGCCAGCCCGGTCCGGCCTGTTCCTGTCCCTCGCACCAAGCCTGTGATGCGCGACGCCAGCCCGGTCTGGCCTGTTCCTGTCCCTCGCACCAAGCCTGTGATGCGCGTCGCCAGCCCGGTCCGGCCTGTTCCTGCCCCTCGCACCAAGCCTATGGTGCGCGTCGCCAGCCCGGTCCGGCCTGTTCCTGCCCCTCGCACCAAGCCAATGGTGCGCGTCGCCAGCCCGGCCCGGCCTGTTCCTGCCCCTCGCACCAAGCCAATGGTGCGCGTCGCCAGCCCGGCCCGGCCTGTTCCTGCCCCTCGCACCAAGCCAATGGTGCGCGTCGCCAGCCCGGCCCGGCCTGTTCCTGCCCCTCGCACCAAGCCAATGGTGCGCGTCGCCAGCCCGGCCCGGCCTGTTCCTGCTCCCCGCACCAAGCCAATGGTGCGCGTCGCCAGCCCGGCCCGGCCTGTTCCTGCTCCCCGCACCAAGCCAATGGTGCGCATCGTCTGCCCGGTCCGGCCCATTCCTGCTCCCCGCACCAAGCCAGGGGTGCGCGTCGTCAGTCCGGCACAGCCCGTGCCCGGTTCACCGGTGCCTGGTCAGGTACCGGTCAGCTGCTCCACACCGGAGCCTAAGCAATCCGCTCCACTGATGTCCAGTCCAGCTCCAGCCAGCAGGGCCAGACCAGACCAGGGGCACTACGGGGGGGTTATTAGAGGGTGGTGGTCACGCCCGGAACCGGATCCGCCTCCGAGGAGGAATGCCCACCCGGCCCTCCCCTGTTCGGTTTATGTTTGGCGCGGTCGCAGTCCGCGCCTTTGGGGGGGGGGGGTACTGTCACGCCCTGGCTCTGGGGACTCTGTTATGTTGAGCCAGGGTGTGTAGAGTCTATGTTTTGTGTTTCTATGTTCAGGATCTAGTTCATTGTGTGTCTATGTTGGCCGGGGTGGTTCTCAATCAGAGGCAACGAGAATCAGCTGTTGCTTGTTGTCTCTGATTGGGAACCATACTTAGGCAGCCGTTTGGGCATTTGTGTTTGTGGGATCTTGTTCCGTGTTGGTTTGTGTATGTACACAAGGACTTCACGTATCGTTTTGTTGTTTTTGTTCGTGTGGTGAATTAAAATAAAAGATGTTCGCATTCCACACTGCGCATTGGTCCACTCCTTTCAACGATCGTGACATTGGTTGTAGTTTTGAGTAGAGCAGACATTTCCATATGTTTTTGTTAGCTGCATGTGCGACATAACTCCACCATTCCTACCGATAATATCATTTACGAAGATTATACCTTTTTTAAACATTTTCTCAAAAAAGAAAGTTTTTTTTATCAATTAGTATATCTGAGTTTAACCACAATATTTGCAATATTTGTTCTGTCATTTCTGGAGGATTAAATTGAAATGGCAACCAACTTTCTATGGCTTGTTTTAGAAATAGTGATATTTGGGAGATTATTTCCTTTTCAAATACCTGAAAGTGAGGGGTTGTAATCTGAATAAAGGGAAAAAGTCCTTTCTTTAACATTGGGTGAGACAATCTTACTAGTTTGCTAGAGAACCAGTTTGGATTTAAGTATAATTTTTGTATGACTGAAGCTTTTAGTGATAGGTCTAATGCTTTAATATTTAACAATTTCTGTCCTCTGAATTCATATTCATTATATAAATAGGCCCGTTTAATTTTGTCTGGCTTGCCATTCCAAATAAAATGGAAAATTTTTTTCTCATATAATTTAAAGAACTGTTCGATAGGCGTAGGCAAGACCATGAGCAAATAGGTAACCTGGGATAATACTAAAGAGTTAATCAGGGTGATTTTTCCACAAATTGACAGGTATTTACCTTTCCATGGTAGCAAGATCTTATCTATTTTTGCTAACTTTCTATTAAAATGTATTGGAGTGAGATCATTTATTTCATTTGGGATATTTATTCCTAGTATATCCACATCACCATCAGACCATTTTATTGGTAAACTACATGGTAATGTGAAAATTATATTTTTTAGTGATCCAATACATAATATAGTACATTTATCATAATTTGGTTGTAATCCAGAGAGGTTAGAAAATGTATCTAGATCCTCTATGATGCTGTGGAGGGACTCAATGTCAGTAGCTGAGTGTAGATGCGGTGTGGAAATCAAGCGCAGGAAACACGGGCGTTCGTGAACAGACTTTAGTAAAATAAAGGCAACACCAAACAGGCGAACAGCCAACCCAACCGGGAGGCAAAATACAAATTACGCACAAACAACAACGTGCGTAAAAGGACAATAGTGCACACAGTGCGGACTCTCGAAAACAACAAAACACGAGAGAAATAACGAGAGCAACAGCTAGACAATAACCAATCACACATAACACCTGACCCAACACACGATAACTAAATAGGAAACCAAATCAAACACTAACAAGGGACAGGTGTACCAACAGACAAAACCAAACAAACATGAAACATCGAACGGTGGTAGCTAGTACTCCGGGGACGACGACCGCCGAAGCCTGCCCGAACAAGGAGGAGGAGCAGCCTCGGCCGAAACCGTGACAGTACCCCCCCCCCTTGACACGCGGCTCCAGCCGTGCGCCGATCCCGGCCTCGGGGACGACCAGGATGACGCGGAGCAGGGCGCGTAGGATGACCCCGATGGAACTCGGTCAGCAGGGACAGGTCTAATATGTCCCTCCTCGGCACCCAGCACCGCTCCTCCGGGCCGTACCCCTCCCACTCCACGAGATATTGGAGACCCCCCATCCGGCGTCTCGAATCAAGGATGGACCTCACAGTGTACGCCGGAGCCCCCTCGATGTCCAACGGGGGCGGAGGAGTCTCCTCTATCTCATAGTCCTGGAGTGGACCAGCCACCACCGGCCTGAGGAGAGACACATGGAACGAGGGGTTAATATTTCTGTAATCAATAGGCAGTTCTAACCTGTAACACACCTCGTTCAACATCCTCAGGACTTTGAATGGCCCCACAAACCGCCGACCCAGCTTCCGGCAGGGCAGGCGGAGGGGCAGGTTTCTGGTCGAGAGCCAGACTCGATCTCCAGGTGCGTATACAGGCCCCTCACTGCGGTGGAGATCGGCGCTCGTCTTATGCCGACGGATGGCCCGCTGCAGATGTACGTGAGAAGCGTTCCATGTCTCCTCCGAGCGCCGCACCCACTCATCCACCGCAGGGGCCTCGATCTGGCTCTCGTGCCAAGGTGCCAGAACCGGTTGGTACCCTAACACACACTGGAAAGGGGTTAGTTGGGTGGAGGAGTGGCGGAGAGAGTTCTGTGCCATCTCGGCCCACGGAACGTATCTCGCCCACTCCTCCGGCCGGCCCTGGCAATAAGACCTCAGAAACCTACCCACAACCTGGTTGACACGTTCAACCTGCCCATTACTCTCCGGGTGGTAACCCGAGGTAAGGCTCACCGAAACCCCCAACCGTTCCATGAAGGCTCTCCACACTCTGGAGGTGAACTGGGGGCCTCGATCAGACACTATATCCTCGGGTACCCCGTAATGCCGGAAGACATGGGTAAACAGAGCCTCAGCGGTCTGTAGGGCAGTAGGGAGACCCGGCATGGGAAGGAGACGACAGGCCTTCGAGAACCGATCCACAACGACCAGGATGGTAGTATTCCCCTGTGAGGGGGGAAGGTCTGTAACAAAGTCCACCGAGAGGTGGGACCAGGGTCGTTGTGGAACGGGCAGGGGTTGTAGCTTACCCCTGGGCAAATGTCTGGGCGCCTTACACTGTGCACACACCAAACAGGAGGAGACATAAACCCTCACATCCCTGGCTAACGTTGGCCACCAGTACTTAGTGCTAAGGCAGTGAACTGTCCGGCCGATACCTGGATGTCCAGAGGAGGGGGACGTATGAGCCCAATAAATGAGGCGATCGCGTACCTCGAGCGGAACGTACGTCCGACCCACTGGACACTGTGGAGGACTTGGGTCGGTGCGTAACGCCCGCTCGATCTCTGCATCGACCTCCCATACCACCGGTGCCACCAGACAAGACTTTGGTAGTATGGGAGTGGGCTCAACGGACCTCTCCTCCGTGTCATACCGCCGAGACAGGGCATCTGCCTTCCCGTTCTGGGACCCAGGGATGTAAGTGATTTTAAACACAAACCGGGCTAGAAACATAGTCCAGCGGGCCTGGCGAGGATTCAGTCTCCTAGCTGCCCGGATGTACTCCAGGTTACGGTGGTCCGTCAAAATGAGGAAAGGGTGTTGAGCCCCCTCAAGCCAATGCCTCCACACCTTTAGGGCCTGTACCACGGCTAACAGCTCCCTGTCCCCTACATCATAATTCCGCTCCGCCGGACTGAGCTTCTTAGAATAAAAAGCACAGGGGCGGAGCTTAGGTGGTGTGCCAGACCGTTGTGAGAGGACGGCCCCAATACCGGCCTCGGACGCGTCTACCTCTACCTGGAATGGTAAAGCGGGATCCGGATGCGCCAACACCGGTGCCGAGGTAAACAGGTCCTTCAGTCTCCTAAAAGCCCTGTCCGCCTCAGCTGACCACCGCAAGCGCACCGGACCCCCCTTCAACAGAGACGTTATGGGAGCTGCCACCTGTCCAAAACCCCGGATAAACCTCCGGTAATAATTCGCAAAACCCAAGAACTGTTGCACCTCTTTCACAGTGGTTGGGGTTTGCCAATTACGCACAGCTGACACCCGGTCAACCTCCATCTTCACCCCTGACGCAGACAACTGATAACCCAAAAAGGAGACCGACTTCTGAAAGAACATACATTTCTCTGCCTTGACATATAGGTCATGCTCCAACAGTCTCCTCAACACTCGGCGCACCAGGGCTACATGCTCAGCTCGGGTAGAACTGTACACCAGAATATCGTCTATGTACACGACTACTCCCTGCCCCTGCATGTCCCGGAAAATGTCATCTACAAAGGATTGGAAGACTGAGGGAGCATTCATTAACCCATATGGCATGACGAGATACTCGTAATGACCGGAGGTCGTGCTAAATGCTGTCTTCCATTCATCGCCCTCTCTAATGCGCACCAAGTTATATGCGCTCCTGAGATCCAATTTTGTGAAGAACTGAGCACCGTGTAATGACTCCGTCATAGTCGCAATCAGAGGAAGTGGATAACTGTACTTCACCGTAATCTGATTGAGACCGCGGTAATCAATACACGGGCGCAAACCTCCATCTTTTTTCTTCACAAAAAAGAAGCTTGAGGAAGCGGGTGAAGTGGAGGCCCGTATGTATCCCTGTCTCAGAGACTCAGCGATGTAAGTTTCCATCGCCTTCCTCTCCTCTTGAGACAAGGGATACACATGGCTCCGCGGGAGTGCTGTTCCTAACTGGAGATCTATCGCACAATCCCCCCGTCTATGAGGCGGCAGCTGCGCCGCCCTTGTCTTACTAAACACCAGTGTCAAATCCTCATACTCGTGGGGAATATGCAATGCGGGCATTTGATTTGGACTCTCCACCGAGGTCGCCCCTATGGAAACACCCAGACATAGCGCCTCACACTGAACAGACCACCCTTTAAGAGCTTTCTCTCGCCACAAAATAGTAGGATCATGGGTAATCAACCAGGGAAGTCCCAGCACCACCGGATACGCAGGAGAGTCAATCAGATAGAGCTGAATCGTCTCCTCATGACCCCCCTGCGTCTTCATCCTAAGGTGCGCTGTGACCTCCCCAATTAACCCAGATCCTAACGGACGGCTATCTAGGGCATGTACAGGGAAAGGCTTATCAACGGGAAGGAGAGGAATCCCTAACTCTACACAGAACTGGCGATCTACAAAATTCCCAGCTGCGCCTGAATCTACTAGCGCCTTATGCTGGGAACGAGGTGCAACCTGTGGAAAACAAACAGGCAAGGTTATGTGAACGACAGAAAGCTCTGGGTAAGTAGGGCGCCTACTCACCTGGGAGGACTCCCCAATGCGTGGCCTGCCTTCACCTCCACCGGGGGACCTTCCCCAACACCTAGCCGCGGTGTGCCCTCCACGGCCACAGTTGGTGCAGGGAACGGCCCCCCTCGGGTTCCTACTCCTCCGTTCTCTAGCGCCAGCACCTCCGAGCTCCATAGGGCTCGGCTCGGAGGTGCCGGAAGGTGGAATGGGCAACCCCCCCCCGGGACGTCCACGGGTGGCGAGCAGGGTGTCCAGCCGAATGGCCATGTCGACCAGTTGGTCAAACGACAACGTGGTATCCCTGCACGCCAACTCTCTCTGGACGTCCTCCCGGAGGCTGCAGCAGAAGTGGTCTATGAGGGCCCGCTCATTCCACCCTGCATCTGCCGCTAGAGTCCGGAACTCCAAAGCAAAATCCTGTGCGCTCCTCATCCCCTGTCGGAGGTAGAATAGACGTTCCCCCGCCGCCTTCCCTTCTGGTGGATGGTCAAACACGGCACGGAAGCGGCGGGAGAACTCCGCGTAGGTAATAGTAGCGGCGTCTATTCTCCTCCATTCGGCGTTGGCCCACTCCAACGCCTTGCCGGTGAGACAGGAGATGAGGGTGGAGACGCTCTTGTGTCCCGAGGGCGCCGGGTGTACGGTGGCGAGGTAGAGCTCCACTTGCAGCAGGAACCCTTGACACCCGGCAGCGGAGCCGCCGTACGCCCTCGGGAGCGAGAGCCGTATCCCGCTGGGTTCCGGAAGGGGGACAGGAGGACTGACCGATGGGGATGGTCCGGTAGGTGGGGGCGTGGGTACCCCGCTGCTTTCCCATCGGTGGAGAGTGTTCATCACCCGATCCAGGGCGTGACCGATCTGGTTGATCCTGTCCTCCTGCCCACGCAGACGGTCCTCCATGATGTCCGTTGGCGCGGTTGCTCCTGCTGATTCCATGGGTGGATGTGTGATTCTGTCAGTAGCTGAGTGTAGATGCGGTGTGGAAATCAAGCGCAGGAAACACGGGCGTTCGTGAACAGACTTTAGTAAAATAAAGGCAGCACCAAACAGGTGAACAGCCAACCCAACCGGGAGGCAAAATACAAATTACGCACAAACAACAACGTGCGTAAAAGGACAATAGCGCACACAGTGCGGACTCTCGAAAACAACAAAACACGAGAGAAATAACGAGAGCAACAGCTAGACAATAACCAATCACACATAACACCTGACCCAACACACGATAACTAAATAGGAAACCAAATCAAACACTAACAAGGGACAGGTGTACCAACAGACAAAACCAAACAAACATGAAACATCGAACGGTGGTAGCTAGTACTCCGGGGACGACGACCGCTGAAGCCTGCCCGAACAAGGAGGAGGAGCAGCCTCGGCCGAAACCGTGACACTCAAGTTGTGGGTTTAAAATAAAACATAAATCATCAGCGTACAATGACACCTTTGTTTTTAAGCCCTCGATTTCTAATCCCTTGATATTATTGTTGGATCTGATTTTAATAGCTAACATCTCGATGGCCATAATAAATAGATATGCCGATAGTGGACAACCTTGTTTCACTCCTCTTGACAGTTTAAAACTTTCTGAGAAACAGCCATTATTTACTATTTTACACCTAGGGTTACTATACATGTATTTAACCCAGTTTATAAAAGATTGTCCAAAATTGAAATATGGGCGGTCCTCTGTAGCTCAATTAGTAGAGCATGGCGCTTGTAACGCCAGGTTAGTGGGTTCGATCCCCGGGACCACCCATACGTAAAAATGTATGCGCACATGACTGTAAGTCGCTTTGGATAAAAGCGTCTTCTAAATAGCATATTATTATTATTATTAAATGCTCCAGACATTTATATATAAACCCCAGTCGTACTTTATGAAATGCCTTTTTGAAGTCTGCTATGAATAGCAGGCCTGGTTTGCCAGATTTCTCATAGTGTTCTATTGTTTCCAGTACCTGCCTTATATTATCTCCAATGTATCGCCCATGTAAAAAACCTGTCTGATTTGAATGAATAATGTCTGACAATACCTTTTTAATTCTATGCGCTATACATCTTGCTAACATTTTTGCATCACAACACTGAAGTGTAAGGGGCCTCCAATTTTTTAAATCTTTATATCTTTATATTTTCCACTTGTATCCTGTTTCAGTAATAATGAAATCAGACCTTCTTCTTGAGTGTCTGATAATCTACTATTTACATAGGAGTGGTTAAAACATGCTAATAACGGTCCTTTGAGTATATCAAGAAAGGTTTGGTATACAAGTAATCCTTCTACCCCACCCCCTACCCCACCCCCACAAAATATATAAAAATAATAAAAATAATAATAATAATTATTATTATTATAATAATAACAATAATATTAATAATATAATAATAATAAAAAAGAATAAAAAAAAGAATAAACATTGTAAAGTGGTTGTCCCACTGGCTATCATAAGGTGAATGCACCAATTTGTAAGTCACTCTGGATAAGAGCATCTGCTAAATGCCGTAAATATGTAATGTAAATGTATACCTCGACTGGTATGCTATCCAACCCTGGAGTTTTCCCGGACTTAAAGTCTTTAATTGCATCCAGAAGTTTCTCCTCTTTAATTTCACATTCACATGAGTCTTTCTGTATGGCTGTTAATTTTACATTATCAATAGAAAAAAAATCTCTACAATTTGCTTCAGTTAGAGGAGATGGAGGCGACTGAAACGAAAACATATGCTTAAAGTACTTTGTTTCCTCCTTCAAAATATAATTTGGTAAATCATGGGTGACTCCGTCATTTGTAACTAGTTTCAATAAATTATTTTGGGTAGCATTCCTATGTTGAAGATTAAAAAATAATTTGGTGCATTGTTCACCATATTCCATCCAGTTTGCTTTGTTTTTATAATATATTGCACTTGATCTTTCTTGAATAAGTTTCTCCATTTCTTTTTGTTTTTCCTCTAATTTATTCTGAGTCGCTATGTTACAGTTTTTATTGCTATCTATCTGTTCTGTTAGACCTTCTATTTCCTTTGTTAGTATGAACTCTTTTGACCTAAATTGCTTTTGTTTTCGAGATGAGCACTGAATTGCATGGCCTCTAAAGGCAGATTTAAAAGTGTCCCATACAATAAGGGGATTTGCTGTACCTACAGTGGGGAGAACAAGTATTTGATACACTGCAGATTTTGCAGGTTTTCCTACTTACAAAGCATGTAGAGGTCTGTAATTTTTTATCATAGGTACACTTCAACTGTGAGAGACGGAATCTAAAACAAAAATCCAGAAAATCACATTGTATGATTTTTAAGTAATTAAGTTGCATTTTATTGCATGACATAAGTATTTGATACATCAGAAAAGCAGAACTTAATATTTGGTACAGAAACCTTTGTTTGCAATTACAGAGATCATACGTTTCCTGTAGGTCTTGACCAGGTTTGCACACACTGCAGCAGGGATTTTGGCCCACTCCTCCATACAGATCCTTCAGGTTTCGGGGCTGTCGCTGGGCAATACAGACTTTCAGCTCCCTCCAAAGATGTTCTATTGGGTTCAGGTCTGGAGACTGGCTAGGCCACTCCAGGACCTTGAGATGCTTCTTACGGAGTCACTCCTTAGTTGCCCTGGCTGTGTGTTTCGGGTCGTTGTCATGCTGGAAGACCCAGCCACGACCCATCTTCAATGCTCTTACTGAGGGAAGGAGGTTGTTGGCCAAGATCTTGCGATACATGGCCCCATCCATCCTCCCCTCAATACGGTGCAGTCGTCCTGTCCCTTTTGCAGAAAAGCATCCCCAAAGAATGATGTTTCCACCTCCATGCTTCACGGTTGGGATGGTGTTCTTGGGGTTGTACTCATCCTTCTTCTTCCTCCAAACACGGCGAGTGGAGTTTAGACCAAAAAGCTATATTTTTGTCTCATCAGACCACATGACCTTCTCCCATTCCTCCTCTGGATTATCCAGATGGTCATTGGCAAACTTCAGACGGGCTTGAGCAGGGGGACCTTGCGTGCGCTGCAGGATTTTAATCCATGACGGCGTAGTGTGTTACTAATGGTTTTCTTTGAGACTGTGGTCCCAGCTCTCTTCAGGTCATTGACCAGGCCCTGCCATGTAGTTATGGGCTGATCCCTCACCTTCCTCATGATCATTGATGCCCCACGAGGTGAGATCTTGCATGGAGCCCCAGACTGAGGGTGATTGACCGTCATCTTGAACTTCTTCCATTTTCTAATAATTGCGCCAACAGTTGTTGCCTTCTCACCAAGCTGCTTGCCTATTGTCCTGTAGCCCATCCCAGCCTTGTGCAGGTCTACAATTCTATCCCTGATGTCCTTACACAGCTCTCTGGTCTTGGCCATTGTGGAGAGGTTGGAGTCTGTTTGATTGAGTGTGTGGACAGGTGTCTTTTATACAGGTAACAAGTTCAAACAGGTGCAGTTAATACAGGTAATGAGTGGAGAACAGGAGGGCTTCTTAAAGAAAAACTAACAGGTCTGTGAGAGCCGGCATTTCTTACTGGTTGGTAGGTGATCAAATACTTATGTCATGCAATAAAATGCAAATGAATTACTTAAAAATCATACAATGTGATTTTCTGGATTTTTGTTTTAGATTCCATCTCTCACAGTTGAAGTGTACCTATGATAAAAATTACAGACCTCTACATGTTTTGTAAGTGGGAAAACCTGCAAAATTGGCAGTGTATCAAATACTTGTTCTCCCCACTGTATGTTATGTCGGAAAAAGTCAATTATAAATTCGTCTGTCCTAGTTAAAAACAAGTTATCATCCAATAGGCTTTGATTACATTTCCATATATTCTCGCCCACGTGGAAATTCAGTAAGAGTAATGTATATGCCAATTATATGATGGTCTGAGCGCATTCTGTCTCCTATCAACCCTTTTTTAACTTTTGGTGCCAATGAGAATGACATAAGAAAGAAGTCAAGACGACTAGCTTGATTGAGTCTCCGCCATGTATATCTCACTAGATCAGGATATTTAAGCGTCCATATATCTACTAGTTCTAATGTATCCATCACATTCACGATTTCCTTAAGAGCATGAGGATGATTGTTTGTAGTGTGATTTCCTTTACGGTCCATTGAGCTATTTAAAACGGTATTATAATCTCCCACCATATTAATAGAGTCTTGAATTGCTTGCAAGGTTGATAATTTATTATATATTTTTTCAAAGAAGTGTGGATCATCATTATTTGGTCCGTAAAGGTTAATGAGCCATATTTGTTTATGGTCCAATAACATATTTAAAATAATCCATCTACCTTGCGTATCTGTTTGGACAAATTGCACATTCGGGTCAAAATTACTATTAATATCATCACCCCTTTTGAGTTTCTTAGCCCATGGGAGATGTATATTTCGCCCCCCCCACGCAACTTCATCTAGAATTGTTGAATGGGTTTCATTTAAACAATAGATATTATATTCCTTCTCTTTGAGTCATGTAAATATAGTTTTTCTTTTGTTATTATCTGCTAAGCCATTACAATTATAACTGGGTATACTTATTTCACCACATACCATAATGAGATACAAGTTTCAAATCTATTTGTCATTATATATGTTTGTAAATTTACCAATAGAAAATACCATAGTGATTGAGTGTCCATATAGGTGTACCATGATATTTGCAATGTTACAAAATAACCCTCCAATTGTTCTCCACTAATTCCCCCGCTAAAACCCCTCCCCATCCCAAGTTAGGCCGTCATCCCAGTGATCAGCATACCACCCCTGTCCCCCCGGATCCCTATGCCCCCGAGGGGCCAGGACCCATCCATCGAAAAAAGCACATAGTACCACCCACAAAACAGAAGCAGGTCAACCGCCAAAAGCATTTCCAATGCTCTCACCTCAATATATTTATATAGCTATTTAAAAAATATTTATTCAAATATCTTGCATATCTTATTTTCCATCATAATCAATTAATGTGCGTAATAATGTCGGCAGTTCATGCGTAGGATTTTAACCTATAACCCGAATTGCCATTGTATTACATAACATTTTTAACAAGCAACTACCACTTCAGCAAACAACCACTGTGATTCACCCCCCCCCCCCCCCCCCCCCCCCCCCCCCCACACAACCAGCCGCAAGATCAGATGCTCAATGGTTGATACATCCCAGAGCCCAACTCAAGAAAGGACCTGAGTTACGAATGCATATACAGTTACAGCCGTTTGAGAAAGCATGCAAGATTGAGCAAAAGTGAATAACAATGTGAGATTTGATTAATCTATTTAATCTATGTCAAGTCCTAGGTGATGGAAATCAGATCCACCCTCTTCACCTGAGACACAAACACTCTGGTCCCCCGTTGTAACCATTTTCCCAAGCATGTCAATGCAGTCATACCGTTGATTATTTTGTGCCACTTGGGCCACAATAGTAAGCCCCCTCTCTGATTGTCCGAGTGTGACCCCCTCCCCATGGGTTACTGCAGCCAGTGTTGCCAGCACTGCCACTACCTAGGTGGGGGTACCCCACCCGAATCCCCACCGGCTATGTACAAGGTCGTCAAGGTTCTCATTAGCAGCTTTGAGAATTTCCTTGTACATTATGCTCCCCCATCGGGGGCTCTGGCTTTGTAGGACCACCCTGCCAGGCAGGCTCAGAATCTTGAGAGGGCGGTGCTGCTCAAGTAGGTCTCTGACCGCATTTATTTGTCTGTTTAGGCTGCATAAAGGCAATTCACAGCAGGTCCATAAAACAGATGGGAACTTCTCTTTGGTGTAGTTAGTTGATTCGATAAATAACAGTCATCAGATTAATGAAAGTCACGTCACGACAACCTGGTTAATGATAACATTACTGGTTAATACTCTAGTTATGACCAGAAAATACTATTTTTGGATAACATTTTGGATGTTCATACGGTTTGCACTCTAAAAGTGAACCTCACTGCTGAGATTCTTTATGACATATTCAGGGGTGGGAAATGACCAAAAATATCACTCCGGGAACACTCAAATATTAGGTGCACGTCTTTACAGGTCAAAATAACCCAACTTCCATCTGGGATTTCGCTCCTAGAAGACAATACTCCCCATTTCCACCCCTGCACATAGTTGGCAAAGTATCGGCAGTACATCAGTTCTTAAGAAATTACACAACCCCCCCTCCCTCCAGTCTCCCACAAGTCTCATATTACACATCAACTGTCAAAGGCAATGAACTGCCTTAAAATATATTCCTTTCCCATGTCTTACATAAACAAGAACTGATTAACTGTGATAGTCATGGTACCGGTATTTGTATTCTTCAGAATTTGAAAGCCTCACTTGGAATTCATGGCGATGACCGAGTCATATAAATACTAATCTGGCTCCTACTCCACAGCACTCTTTGTTGAAAGATAAAGGATAGATAATGACATTTGGGTTATTGCAACCTGCAAGTTCAACTGAATGTAATAAAGCAGAAAGACTGTTTCTTTATGGGTCAAAGAAACACTACTGAAACTTATTCCAGGAGATAATCTAAAATCTGTCACGCTTTATGGTGCTCTATCACCATTATTTTGTCAGCTTCATTGTGTTGATATGAGCAGGAGGCGAACTGTTTGTTTCATAAGCAGTATACAGTATAGGCCTATTATATTATCCCAAAAAGAATTCAGACAAAAAATAGAACAATCCCATTTTGGTTGATATTTGATTGAGTTGACAACCAATGTAAATTATACTTGGAATAAACCAACCCTTGACACCCTGATTTTGATTTGTGGTTGAAATCTAGGTTGACATTAGACAAAAACTGTGACTTAAAATAGAAATTCAACCACCCAGCTTTACTAATGGTTCTTTGAAATAGGTTGGATGATAGAAGACCAGAACTACAGATTAAAAATAATAACGATAAATTTATAGATAGCTTCATCCTTTCTGTGACTGCCTCTGGACGATGAAGCGAGCGAGTTTCTTCACCGAGCCACAGTGAGGGTCAGGTAGATCCTCTATCCACTCACCAGACCAGCACTGGAAAGCAAGACACATTCACTGTGGTTATTGTTAGGAATTGAAAATTGGTCAAAGTGTGGAGAAATGCTGGATGTGAAAGATATTTAAGAATTGTACTAGACAATAACTGTGCACATTTTCAATGCCCTAGCTGAGGGAAGGAGGTTCTCACCCAAGATTTGACGGTACATGGCCCCGTCCATCGTCCCTTTGATGCGGCGAAGTTGTCCTGTCCCCTTAGCAGAAACACCCCCAAAGCATGTTTCCACCTCCATGTTTGACGGTGGGGATGGTGTTCTTGGGGTCATAGGCAGCATTCCTCCTCCTCCAAACACAGCCAGTTGAGTTGATGCCAAAGAGCTCGATTTTGGTCTCATCTGACCACAACACTTTCACCCAGTTCTCCTCTGAATCATTCAGATGTTCATTGGCAAACTTCAGACGGGCCTGTATATGTACTTTCTTGAGCAGGGGGACCTTGCGGGCACTGCAGGATTTCAGTCTTTCACGGCGTAGTGTGTTACCAATTGTTTTCTTGGTGACTATGATCCCAGCTGCCTTGAGATCATTGACAAGATCCTCCCGTGTATTCTCATGATCATTGCAACTCCACGAAGTGAGATCTTGCATGGATCCCCAGGCCGAGGGTGATCGACAGTTATTTTGTGTTTCTTCCATTTGCGAATAATCGGCCCAACTTTTGTCACCTTCTCACCAAGCTGCATGGCGATGGTCTTGTAGCCCATTCAAGCCTTGTGTAGGTCTACAATCTTGTCCCTGACATCCTTGGAGAGCTCTTTGGTCTTGGCCATGGTGGAGAGTTTGGAATCTGATTGATTGATTGCTTCTGTGGACAGGTGTCTTTTCTACAGGTAACAAACTGAGATTAGGAGCACTCCCTTTAAGAGTGTGCTCCTAATCTCAATCTTTCTGATTGAGAGGGGGTCAAATACTTATTTCCCTCATTAAAATGCAAATCAATGTATAACATTTTTGACATTTTCAAATAAACCTACCATTAAAATTATAGACTGATCATTTCTTTGTCAGTGGGCAAACGTACAAAATCAGCAGGGAATCAAATAATTTTTTCCCTCACTGTATATGCTGTTCCTACAGCACCTCTCACAACCTTAAAAGTCTATTTTGTTATTACTCCCAATGTAACAGCAGTAATTATTGCTCTCGCTTTAACTCTGTCTCTCTCAGTGACTTGCATCACTGGCTTTGCCGTTCGATCTATGATTGAGTTCGTGAGATATTCTCTGCCTTTTTCCCAGTCCTCTCCTAACGTTTTCCTGACCAGCTTATCTATTGCCTCCTTATGTTGTTCTACAGTAGGGTCTGGCGGGTAATAATTACAATTACTCAGATCTGGATCACATCTCTCATCCCACGGCATACCCAACCCCCCAGTAAACACTATGGCCTTGGTTTTCGGGATACCCTGGAGAGGGCTTACAGTGGCTTGCGAAAGTATTCACCCCCCTTGGCATTTTTCCTATTTTGATTTTTGGGGGTTTGTATCATTTGATTTACACAACATGCCTACCACTTTGAAGATGCAAAATATTTTCTATTGTGAAACAAACAAGAAATAAGACAAAAAAACTGAAAACTTGAGCGTGCATAACTATTCACCCCCCCAAAGTCAATACTTTGTAGAGCCACCGTTTGCAGCAATTACAGCTGCAAGTCTCTTGGGGGATGTCTCTATAAGCTTGGCACATCTAGCCACTGGGATTTTCACCCATTCTTCAAGGCAAAACTACTCCAGCTCCTTCAAGTTGGATGGGTTCCGCTGGTGTTCAGCAAACTTTAAGTCATACCACAGATTCTCAATTGGATTGAGGTCTGGGCTTTGGCTAGGCCATTGCAAGACATTTAAATGTTTCCCCTTAAACCACTCGAGTGTTGCTTAATCAGTAAGCTTAGGGTCATTGTCCTGCTGGAAGGTGAACCTCCGTCCAAGTCTCAAATCTCTGGAAGACTGAAACAGGTTTCCCTCAAGAAGTTCCCTGTAGTTAGCGCCATCCATCATTCCTTCAATTCTGACCAGTTTCCCAGTCCCTGCCGATGAAACAAGTTATTTTGTTCATTTCACTTCACCAATTTTGACTATTTTGTGTATGTCCATTACATGAAATCTAAATAAAAATCCATTTAGATTACAGGTTGTAATGCAACAAAATAGGAAAACGCCAAGGGGGATTAATAATTTTGCAAGGCACTGTATGTAACAAGATATACAGTGGGGAAAAAAAGTATTTAGTCAACCACCAATTGTGCAAGTTCTCCCACTTAAAAAGATGAGAGAGGCCTGTAATTTTCATCATAGGTACACGTCAAGTATGACAGACAAAATGAGAATTTTTTTTCTCCAGAAAATCACATTGTAGGACTTTTAATGAATTTATTTGCAAATTATGGTGGAAATAAGTATTTGGTCAATAACAAAAGTTTCTCAATACTTTGTTATATACCCTTTGTTGGCAATGACACAGGTCAAACGTTTTCTGTAAGTCTTCACAAGGTTTTCACACACTGTTGCTGGTATTTTGGCCCATTCCTCCATGCAGATCTCCTCTAGAGCAGTGATGTTTTGGGGCTGTCGCTGGGCAACACGGACTTTCAACTCCCTCCAAAGATTTTCTATGGGGTTGAGATCTGGAGACTGGCTAGGCCACTCCAGGACCTTGAAATGCTTCTTACGAAGCCACTCCTTCATTGCCCGGGCAGTGTGTTTGGGATCATTGTCATGCTGAAAGACCCAGCCACGTTTCATCTTCAATGCCCTTGCTGATGGAAGGAGGTTTTCACTCAAAATCTCACGATACATGGCCCCATTCATTCTTTCCTTTACACGGATCAGTCGTCCAGAAAAACAGCCCCAAAGCATGATGTTTCCACCCCCATGCTTCACAGTATGTATGGTGTTCTTTGGAAGCAACTCAGCATTCTTTGTCCTCCAAACACTACGAGTTGAGTTTTTACCAAAAAGTTCTATTTTGGTTTCATCTGACCATATGACATTCTCCCAGTCCTCTTCTGGATCATCCAAATGCACTCTAGCAAACTTCAGACAGGCCTGGACATGTACTGGCTTAAGCAGGGGGACGCGTCTGGCACTGCAGGATTTGAGTCCCTGGCGGCGTAGTGTGTTACTGATGGTAGGCTTTGTTACTTTGGTCCCAGTTCTCTGCAGGTCATTCACTAGGTCCCCTTGTGTGGTTCTGGGATTTTTGCTCACCGTTCTTGTGATCATTTTGACCCCACGGGGTGAGATCTTGCGTGGAGCCGCAGATCGAGGGAGATTATCAGTGGTCTTGTATGTCTTCCATTTCCTAATAATTGCTCCCACAGTTGATTTCTTCAAACCAAGCTGCTTACCTATTGTAGATTCAGTCTTCCCAGCCTGGTGCAGGTCTACAATTTTGTTTCTGGTGTCCTTTGACAGCTCTTTGGTCTTGGCCATAGTGGAGTTTGGAGTGTGACTGTTTGAGGTTGTGGACAGGTGTCTTTTATACTGATAACAAGTTCAAACAGGTGCCATTAATACAGGTAACGAGTGGAGGACAGAGGAGCCTCTTAAAGAAGAAGTTACAGGTCTGTGAGAGCCAGAAATATTGCTTGTTTGTAGGTGACCAAATACTTACAGTGGGGAGAACAAGTATTTGATACACTGCCGATTTTGCAGGTTTTCCTACTTACAAAGCATGTAGAGGTCTGTAATGTTTATCATTAGTACACTTCAACTGTGAGAGACGGAATCTAAAACAAAAATCCAGAAAATCACATTGTATGATTTTTAAGTAATTAATTTGCATTTTATTGCATGACATAAGTATTTGATCACCTACCAACCAGTAAGAATTCCGGCTCTCACAGACCTGTTAGTTTTTCTTTAAGAAGCCCTCCTGTTCTCCACTCATTATCTGTATTAACTGCACCTGTTTGAACTCGTTACCTGTATAAAAGACACCTGTCCACACACTCAATCAAACAGACTCCAAACTCTCCACAATGGCCAAGACCAGAGAGCTGTGTAAGGACATCAGGGATAAAATTGTAGACCTGCACAAGGCTGGGATGGGCTACAGGACAATAGGCAAGCAGCTTGGTAAGAAGGCAACAACTGTTGGCACAATAATTAGAAAATGGAAGAAGTTCAAGATGACGGTCAATCATCCTCGGTCTGGGGCTCCATGCAAGATCTCACCTCGTGGGGCATCAATGATCACGAGGAAGGTGAGGGATCAGCCCAGAACTACACGGCAGGACCTGGTCAATGACCTGAAGAGAGCTGGGACCACAGTCTCAAAGGAAACCATTAGTAACACACTACTCCGTCATGGATTAAAATCCTGCAGCGCACGCAAGGTCCCCCTGCTCAAGCCAGCGCATGTCCAGGCCCGTCTGAAGTTTGCCAATGACCATCTGGATGATCCAGAGGAAGAATGGGAGAAGGTCATGTGGTCTGATGAGACAAAAATATAGCTTTTTGGTCTAAACTCCACTTGCCGTGTTTGGAGGAAGAAGAAGGATGAGTACAACCCCAAGACCACCATCCCAACCGTGAAGCATGGAGGTGGAAACATAATTCTTTGGGGATGCTTTTCTGCAAAGGGGACAGGACGACTGTACCGTATTGAGGGGAGGATGGATGGGGCCATGTATCGCGAGATCTTGGCCAACAACCTCCTTCCCTCAGTAAGAGCATTGAAGATGGGTCGTGGCTGGGTCTTCCAGCATGACAACGACCCGAAACACACAGCCAGGGCAACTAAGGAGTGTAAGAAGCATCTCAAGGTCCTGGAGTGGCCTAGCCAGTCTCCAGACCTGAACCCAATAGAACATTTTTGGAGGGAGCTGAAAGTCCGTATTGCCCAGCGACAGCCCCGAAAACTGAAGGATCTGCAGAAGGTCTGTATGGAGGAGTGGGCCAAAATCCCTGCTGCAGTGTGTGCAAACCTGGTCAAGACCTACAGGAAACTTATGATCTCTGTAATTGCAAACAAAGGTTTCTGCACCAAATATTAAGTTCTGCTTTTCTGATGTATCAAATACTTATGTCATGCAATAAAATGCAAATTAATTACTTAAAAATCATACAATGTGATTTTCTGGATTTTTGTTCTAGATTCCGTCTCTCACAGTTGAAGTGTACCTATGATAAAAATTACAGACCTCTAAATCGGCAGTGTATCAAATACTTGTTCTCCCCACTGTATTTTCCACCATAATATGCAAATAAATTCATTAAAAATCCTACAATGTGATTTTCTGGATTTTCTTCTCTCAATTTGTCTGTCATAGTTGAAATGTACCTATGATGAAAATTACAGGCCTCTCTCATCTTTTTAAGTGGGAGAACTTGCACAATTGGTGGCTGACTAAATACTTTTTTCCCCCACTGTATATACACTGCTCAAAAAAATAAAGGGAACACTTAAACAACACAATGTAACTCCAAGTCAATCACACTTCTGTGAAATCAAACTGTCCACTTAGGAAGCAACACTGATTGACAATACATTTCACATGCTGTTGTGCAAATGGAATAGACAACAGGTGGAAATTATAGGCAATTAGCAAGACACCCCCAATAAAGGAGTGGTTTTGCAGTTGGTGACCACAGACCACTTCTCAGTTCCTATGCTTCCTGGCTGATGTTTTGGTCACTTTTGAATGCTGGCGGTGCTTTCACTCTAGTGGTAGCATGAGACGGAGTCTACAACCCACACAAGTGGCTCAGGTAGTGCAGCTCATCCAGGATGGCACATCAATGCGAGCTGTGGCAAGAAGGTTTGCTGTGTCTATCAGCGTAGTGTCCAGAGCATGGAGGCGCTACCAGGAGACAGGCCAGTACATCAGGAGACGTGGAGGAGGCCGTAGGAGGGCAACAACCCAGCAGCAGGACTGCTACCTCCGCCTTTGTGCAAGGAGGAGCAGGAGGAGCACTGCCAGAGCCCTGCAAAATGACCTCCAGCAGGCCACAAATGTGCATGTGTCTGCTCAAATGGTCAGAAATAGACTCCATGAGGGTGGTATGAGGGCCCGACGTCCACAGGTGGGGGTTGTGCTTACAGCCCAACACCGTGCAGGACGTTTGGCATTTGCCAGAGAACACCAAGATTGGCAAATTCGCCACTGGCGCCCTGTGCTCTTCACATATGAAAGCAGGTTCACACTGAGCACGTGACAGACGTGACAGAGTCTGGAGACGCCGTGGAGAACGTTCTGCTGCCTGCAACATCCTCCAGCATGACCGGTTTGGCGGTGGGTCAGTCATGGTGTGGGGTGGCATTTCTTTGGGGGGCCGCACAGCCCTCCATGTGCTCGCCAGAGGTAGCCTGACTGCCATTAGGTACCGAGATGAGATCCTCAGACCCCTTGTGAGACCATATGCTGGTGTGGTTGGCCCTGGGTTCCTCCTAATGCAAGACAATGCTAGACCTCATGTGGCTGGAGTGTGTCAGCAGTTCCTGCAAGAGGAAGGCATTGATGCTATGGACTGGCCCACCCGTTCCCCAGACCTGAATCCAATTGAGCACATCTGGGACATCATGTCTCGCTCCATCCACCAACGCCACGTCGCACCACAGACTGTCCAGGAGTTGGCGGATGCTTTAGTCCAGGTCTGGGAGGAGATCCCTCAGGAGACCATCCGCCACCTCATCAGGAGCATGCCCAGGCATGGAGGGAGGTCATACAGGCACGTGGAGGCCACACACACTACTGAGCCTAATTTTGACTTTTTTAAGGACATTACATCAAAGTTGGATCAGCCTGTAGTGTGGTTTTCCACTTTAATTTTGAGGGTGACTCCAAATCCAGACCTCCATGGGTTGATACATTTGATTTCCATTGATAATTTTTGTGTGATTTTGTTGTCAGCACATTCAACTATGTAAAGAAAAAAGTATTTAATAAGATTATTTAATTCATTCAGATCTAGGATGTGTTATTTTAGTGTTCCCTTTATTTTTTTGAGCAGTGTATATACATACATATCCTTTAAAAATATATATATATTTCCCTTTATTACTTTCCAACCCCACCATCCTTTCCCTAATTGGAGTAAACTAGTGAACAACAATGCTTAGGCCTCTACTTCATGCTTATACATACTATATACATTTTATGGACACAGTCAATAATTATATTTTGTTTGTTTTTACTCCTGAACTTCCTCCGATCATTTTCATGATGTCCATCTGGTATGCTTCTATATGCCATATCTTTCTAACTGTGCTCTTTCACAAAAGCTCACAATATATAACCTATATACTTATTATGGACACAGCATGTCTTACACTAGTTATCTTGTTGTTATTATTCCCATCCTTCAGCTCCATTCAACACCTCCCATCTTTCTCTTAACACCATCCATATTGGATTTCAATTTGCCATATATTTTTCAACTGTACTGTGATGTTTTACAAATGTTCTGAACCTTTCTATTCTCCTTGTTTCTACAGTTTGTGAATTGAAAATAAACATTTTTGCTAAAAGTATTATTATATTATTGATCGATTGACTATGACTTTTCAGATCACCCAGTAGTGCTATCTGCAGGGTCAGCTCCATGCAAATATTGCAATCCTTCAGCCATTCCTGGTCCTGTGTCCAGAAACAAGCTACAAATGGACAGTACCAAAACAAATGATCGAATGATTCTGTCTCTTCACAGCCAAATCTGCAGAGCTGGGAAGATTGTATCCCCCATACAAATAACATTCTATTGGTTGCAAGAATTTTATATAATAATTTAAATTGAAAAATTCAAAGTTTTGAATCCGACGTCGTTTTGCGTATCAGTTCCAAAACACTATGCCATGGAATCGGTACGTCAAAAATCTCTTCCCAACTATTTTGCAATCTATATGGGACGGCTGTCAATCTTTTGGTCCTTAAATTAAACTGGTAGACTTTTTTATTTATCACAATTTTCTTTAACCAATTATGTTCTTTAATGCAAGGCCGACAGGCAAGTTCCTTACTTTTTCCTCCTTCCACTTTCCTCTTCCATTTTTGCGGTAATGCTGCAATTATTTGGTTGTAATTTTGGGTAGAGCAGACATTTCCATATGTTTTTGTTAGCTGCATGTGCGACATAACTCCATCATTCCTACCGATAATATCATTTACGAAGATAATACCTTTTTTAAACAATTTCTCAAAAAAGAAAGTTTTTTTTTATCAATTAGTATATTTGAGTTTAACCACAATATTTGTTGCAATATTTGTTCTGTCATTTCTGGAGGATTAAATTGAAATTGCAACCGACATTCTATGGCTTGTTTTAGAAATAGTGATATTTGGGAGATTATTTCCTTTTCAAATACCTGAAAGTGAGGGGTTGTAATCTGAAAAAAGGGAAAAAGTCCCTTCTTGAACATTGGGTGAGACAAACTAACTAGTTTGCTAGAGAACCATTTCGGATTTAAATATAATTTTTGTATGACTGAAGCTTTTAGTGATAGGTCTAATGCTTTAATATTTAACTATTTCTGTCCTCCGAATTCATATTCATTATATAAATAGGCCCGTTTAATTTTGTCTGGCTTGCCGTTCCAAATAAAATTGAATATTTTTTTCTCATATAATTTAAAAAATTGTTCGCTAGGCGTAGGCAAGACCATAAGTGAATAGGTAAACTGGGATAATACTAAAGTGTTAATCAGGGTGATTTTTCCACATTTGACACGTATTTACCTTTCCATGGTAGCAAGATCTTATCTATTTTTGCTAACTTTCTATTAAAATTTATTGGAGTGAGATCATTTATTTCATTTGGGATATGTATTCAGAGATCCACATCACCATCAGAGCATTTTATTGGTAAACTACATGGCAATGTAAAAATTGTATTTTTTAATGATCCAATACGTAATATAGTACATTTATCATAATTTGGTTGTAATCCAGAGAGGTTAGAAAATGTATCTAGATCCTCTATGAGGCTGTGGAGGGATTCTAGTTGTGGATTTAAAAGAAAACATGAATCATCAGCGTACAATGACACCTTTGTTTTTAAGCTCTGGATTTCTAATCCCATGATATTATTGTTGGATCTGATTTTAATAGCTAACATCTCGATGGCAATAATAAATAGATATGCCGATATTGGACAACATTGTTTCACTCCTCTTGACAGTTTAAAACTTTCTGAGAAATAGCCATTATTTACTATTTTACACCTAGGGTTACTATACATGATTTTAACCCAATTTATAAGAGATTGTCCAAAATTGAAATGCTCCAGGAATTTATATATAAACCCCAGTCGTACTTTATTAAATGCCTTTTCGAAGTCTGCTATGAATAGTAGGCCTGGTTTCCCAGATTTTTCATAGTGTTCTATTGTTTCCAGTACTTGCCTTATATTATCTCCAATATATCTTCTATCTAAAAAACCTGTCTGATTTGAATGAATACCTTTTTAATTTCTATGTGCTATACATAGAGCAGGTTAGTTTGAGCAGGTTAGCTCAGAGAGGATCTAGATACATTTTCTAACCTCTCTCGATTACAACCAAATTATGATAAATGTACTATATTACGTATTGGATCACAAAAAAATAAAATTTCAACATTACCATGTAGTTTTTGCATCACAACACTGAAGTGTAAGGGGCCGCCAATTTTTTTAATGGACTGGATCTTTATATTTTCCATTTGTATCCTGTTTCAGTAATAATGAAATCAGACCTAACTGCGCTACATGGTCAATCCGACGTCTGCATTGGCCGTACAGCATTTACGGTGATAGGGCCTCTGCAGAAGTCAGGGCATACATAAGTATTGCTCTTCGTGGAGCAGCACAGAGCTGTTTTGAAAGAAGTTGTTAATGAAGTGAGTGAAGTGAGTTTGTGTACAGTGGGGAGAACAAGTATTTGATACACTGCGATTTTGCAGGTTTTCCTACTTACAAAGCATGTAGAGGTCTGTCTTTTTTATCATAGGTACACTTCAACTGTGAGAGACGGAATCTAAAACAAAAATCCAGAAAATCACATTGTATGATTTTTAAGTAATTAATTTGCATTTTATTGCATGACATAAGTATTTGATACATCAGAAAAGCAGAACTTAATATTTGGTACAGAACCCTTTGTTTGCAATTACAGAGATCATACGTTTCCTGTAGGTCTTGACCAGGTTTGCACACACTGCAGCAGGGATTTTGGCCCACTCCTCCATACAGACCTTCTCCAGATCCTTCAGGTTTCGGGGCTGTCGCTGGGCAATACGGACTTTCAGCTCCCTCCAAAGATTTTCTATTGGGTTCAGGTCTGGAGACTGGCTAAGCCACTCCAGGACCTTGAGATGCTTCTTACGGAGCCACTCCTTAGTTGCCCTGGCTGTGTGTTTCGGGTCGTTGTCATGCTGGAAGACCCAGCCACGACCCATCTTCAATGCTCTTACTGAGGGAAGGAGGTTGTTGGCCAAGATCTCGCGATACATGGCCCCATCCATCCTCCCCTCAATTCGGTGCAGTCGTCCTGTCCCGTTTGCAGAAAAGCATCCCCAAAAAAGTATGTTTCCACCTCCATGCTTCACGGTTGGGATGGTGTTCTTGGGGTTGTACTCATCCTTCTTCTTCCTCCAAACACGGCGAGTGGAGTTTAGACCAAAAAGCTATATTTTTGTCTCATCAGACCACATGACCTTCTCCCATTCCTCCTCTGGATCATCCAGATGGTCATTGGCAAACTTCAGACGGGCCTGGACATGCGCTGGCTTGAGCAGGGGGACCTTGCGTGCGCTGCAGGATTTTAATCCATGACGGCGTAGTGTGTTACTAATGGTTTTCTTTGAGACTGTGGTCGCAGCTCTCTTCAGGTCATTGACCAGGTCCTGCCGTGTAGTTCTGGGCTGATCCCTCACCTTCCTCATGATCATTGATGCCCCACGAGGTGAGATCTTGCATGGAGCCCCAGACCGAGGTTGATTGACCGTCATCTTGAACTTCTTCCATTTTCTAATAATTGCGCCAACAGTTGTTGCCTTCTCACCAAGCTGCTTGCCTATTGTCCTGTAGCCCATCCCAGCCTTGTGCAGGTCTACAATTTTATCCCTGATGTCCTTACACAGCTCTCTGGTCTTGGCCATTGTGGAGAGGTTGGAGTCTGTTTGATTGAGTGTTTGGACAGGTGTCTTTTATACAGGTAACGAGTTCAAACAGGTGCAGTTAATACAGGTAATGAGTGGAGAACAGGAGGGCTTCTTAAAGAAAAACTAACAGGTCTGTGAGAGCCGGAATTCATACTGGTTGGTAGGTGATCAAATACTTATGTCATGCAATAAAATGCAAATGAATTACTTAAAAATCATACAATGTGATTTTCTGGATTTTTGTTTTAGATTCCGTCTCTCACAGTTGAAGTGTACCTATGATAAAAATTACAGACCTCTACATGCTTTGTAAGTAGGAAAACCTGCAAAATCAGTATCCAAGATGGCGTAGCAGTGCGATCGCTTTTATTTCATCGTCCTGTGTAAATATCCCGTTTCTTGTTTTTTTTGTCTATTTTGTATATATTTCTCAATTTTTACTTCCATTCTTTAACTAAATATACTTTCCTGCAACCCGCCTCACCCAACGTGGAAAGGATTCTATTATTTCTTTATAACTTTCATCAAGAACCGTAAGCTGAAACTAGTGTAGCCGCAATCTGAATGGCTACCTGCTATTAGTCACCGTTAGCGTCTTCACCACTGTCCGTGGCCTACACTATCCACCAGCCAGCTCTAGCTCTAGCCTGGACAATTCGTCGGCCAGTCTGCACAGCGTGCTATCGACCCAGCGTGCTATCGACCCAGAGCTTATTGGACTTTCTGCCGGAATCACTGGACCCTAGCGCCGGATCATCACAACCAGCTAGCTAGCTGCAACCTGTTGTTGGCTGATTACCATTGCCCTATAGCAAGCACCAGTTAGCCTTGAGCTAGCCTCAGGCCCATCTCCCGGCTATCTACCTATTTGTCAACCGGACGGGACCTCCTAGTGTTGACACTGAGCCCCGCCGATCCAACACGACTGGTTTGCCGACGAAATAGTCTGATGTGGTTTCAACAGGTTTCCCGTTGCGACGACCACGAAGATCCATCTGCCAGCCCCGGCCCGCTAGCACACGCAAACTACAACTGTGCTCCCTGCTAGCTGTGCTGAAGCACCAATTTGAACTGCTCTCGGACTCACATATTGCTGTTCACTGGACCTTATGATCACTCAGCTGCACAGCTGATGCCTGCTGGACTGTTCCTTTACACGGTACCCTGTCCTGTTTATTCTGTTTAGTCTTAGCCCAAACGTTATCGCTATTTCTAGTTGTGTCTTAGCTCTCTCTAATACACCTGTGACTGCTTTATGCCTCTCTCCCATGTCAATTATGCCTTGCCTATTGCTGTTTGGGTTAGTTCTTATTATACAATTTCACTGTAGAACCCCTAGTCCCTCTCAAACTGCCTCATATAGTTCCTTTGTTCCACCCCCCATACACGCCGAGACCGGCTCAATCGGTGCCTCCAATGACGCTATCTCTTTCATTGTTACCCAACGCTTAGGGTTACCTGAACTGTACTCATATCCTTCCATATCCTTTTCTGTACATAATGCCCTGAATCTTTTCTACAACGCCCGGAGAACTGCCCCCTTTATTCTATGTACCCAACGCACTAGAAGACCAGTTCTTAAAGCCTTTAGTCGTATCCTTATTCTAGTCCTCCTCTGTTCCTCTGGTGATGTAGAGGCTAACCCAGGCCCTGCAGCCCCCAGTATCACTCCTACTCCCCAGGAGCTATCATTTGTTGACTTCTGTAACCGTAAAAGTCTTTGTTTTCTGCACATAAATATCAGAAGCCTCCTTCCTAAGTTTGAGTTATTCACTGCGTTAGCACACTCCGCCAACCCTGATGTTCTAGCAGTGTCTGAATCCTGGCTTAGGAAGGCCACCAAAAATTCTGAAATTTCCATCCCCAACTATAACATTTTCCGTCTAGATAGAACTGCCAAAGGGGGTGGAGTTGCAATCTACTGTAGAGATAGCCTGCAGAGCTCCATCATACTATCCAGGTCTGTGCCCAAACAGTTTGAGCTTCTACTTCTAAAAATCCACCTTTCCAGAAATAAATCTCTCACTGTTGCCGCTTGCTACAGACCCCCCTCAGCCCCCAGCTGTGCCCTGGACACCATATGTGAATTGATTGCCCCCCATCTATCCTCAGAGTTCGTACTGCTTGGTGACCTAAATTGGGATATGCTTAACACCCCGGCCATCCTACAATCTAAACTAGATGCCCTCAATCTCACACAAATTATCAACGAACCTACCAGGTACAACCCTAAATCCGTAAACATGGGTACCCTAATAGATATCATCCTGACTAACTTACCCTCTAAATACACCTCCGCTGTCTTCAACCAGGATCTCAGTGATCACTGCCTTATTGCCTGCGTCCGTAACGGGTCCGCGGTCAAACGACCACCCTCATCACTGTCAAACGCTCCCAAAAACACTTCAGCGAGCAGGCCTTCCTAATTGACCTGGCCCAGGTATCCTGGATGGATATAGATCTCATTCCGTCAGTAGAGGATGCCTGGTTGTTCTTTAAAAGTAATTTCCTCTCAATCTTAAATAGACGTGCCCCATTCAAAAAATACAGAACTAAGAACAGATATAGCCCCTGGTTCTCCTCAGACTTGACTGCCCTTGACCAGCACAAAAACATCCTGTGGCGTACTGCATTAGCATCAAATAGCCCCCGCGATATGCAACTTTTCAGGGAAGTTAGGAACCAATATACACAAGCAGTTAGGAAAGCAAAGGCTAACTTTTTCAAAGAGAAATTTGCATCCTGTAGCACTAACTCCAAAAAGTTTTGGGACACTGTAAAGTCCATGGAAAATAAGAGCACTTCCTCCCAGCTGCCCACTGCACTGAGGCTAGGAAACACTATCACCACCGATAAATCTACAATAATCGAGAATTTCAACAAGCATTTTGCTACGGCTGGCCATGCTTTCCACCTGGCTACCACTACCCCGGCCACCAGCTCTGCACCCTCCGCTGCAACTTGCCCATGCCCCCCCGCTTCTCCTTCACACAAATCCAGACAGCTGATGTTCTAAAAGAGCTGCAAAATCTGGACCCCTACAAATCATCTGGGCTAGACAATCTGGACCCTTTCTTTCTAAAACTAGCCGCCGAAATTGTCGCAACCCCTATTACTAGCCTGTTCAACCTCTCTTTCGTAACGTCTGAGATCCCCAGAGATTGGAAAGCTGCCGCGGTCATCCCCCTCTTCAAAGGGGGTGACACTCTAGATCCAAACTGTTACAGACCCATATCCATCCTGCCCTTCAAAAGTTTTTGAAAGCCAAGTCAACAAACAGATCACCGACCATTTCGAATCCCACCGTACCTTCTCCGCTATGCAATCCGGTTTCCGAGCTGGTCATGGGTGCACTTCAGCCACGCTCAAGGTCCTAAACGATATTATAACCGCGATCGATAATAGACAGTACTGTGCAGCCGTTTTCATTGACCTGGCCAAGGCTTTCGACTCTGTCAACCACTGCATTCTTATTGGCAGACTAAATAGCCTTGGTTTCTCAAATGACTGCCTCGCCTGGTTCACCAACTACTTCTCAGATAGAGTTCAATGTGTCAAATCGGAGGGCCTGTTGTCTGGACCTATGGCAGTCTCTATGGGGGTGCCACAGGGTTCAATTCTTGGGCCGACTCTTTTCTCTGTGTATCTCAATGACGTCGCTCTTGCTGCTGGTGACTCTCAGATCCACCTCTACGCAGACGACACCATTTTGTATACATCTGGCCCTTCATTGGACACTGTGTTAACAAACCTCCAAACGAGCTTCAATTCCATACAACACTACTTCAGTAGCCTCCAACTGCTCTTAAACACTAGTAAAACTAAATGCATGCTCTTCAACCGAACGCTGCTTGCACCCGCCCACCCGACTAGAATCACTACTCTTGACGGGTCTGACCTAGAGTATGTGGACAACTACAAATATCTAGGTGTCTGGTTAGACTGTAAACTCTCCTTCCAGACTCACATTAAGAATCTCCAATCCAAAGTTAAATCTAGAATCGGTTTCCTATTTCGCAACAAAGCCTCCTTCACTCATGCTGCCAAACATGCCCTCGTAAAACTGACTATCCTCCCGATCCTTGACTTCGGCGATGTCATTTACAAAATAGCCTCCAACACTCTACTCAGCAAATTGGATGTAGTCTATCACAGTGCCATCCGTTTTGTCTCCAAAGCTCCATATAATACCCACCACTGTGACCTGTGCGCTCTTGTTGGCTGGTCCTCACTACATATTCGTCGCCAAACCCTCTGGCTCCAGGCCATCTATAAATCACTGCTAGGCAAATCCCCGCCTTATCTTAGCTCATTGGTCACCATAGCAACACCCACCCGTAGTCTGCGCTCCAGCGGGTATATCTCACTGGTCATCCCCAAAGCCAACACCTCCTTTGGCCGCAATTCCTTCCAGTTCTCTGCTGCCAATGACTGGAACAAATTGCAAAAATCTCTGAAGCTGGAGACACTTATCTCCCTCACTAACTTTAAGCATCAGTTGTCAGAGCACCTTACCGATCACTGCACCTGTACACAGCCCATCTGAAATTAGCCCGCCCAACTACCTCATCCCTATATTGTTATTTATTTTGCTCATTTGTACCCCAGTATCTCTATTTGCACATCATCTCTTGCACATCTATCATTCCAGTGTTAATACTAATTGTAATTATTTTGCACTATAGCCTATTTTATTGCCTTACCTCCATAACTTGCTAAATTTGCACACACTGTATATTATATGTATTTCTGTTGTATTTTTGACTTTGTTTTGTTTTACCCCATATGTAACTCTCTGTTGTTGTTTTTATCGCACTGCTTTGCTTTATCTTGGCCAGGTCGCAGTTGTAAATGAGAACTTGTTCTCAACTGGTTTACCTGGTTAAATAAAGGTGAAATAAAAAATAAAAATAAAAATAAAAGTATCAAATACTTGTTCTCCCCACTGTATATAGAGGACCTCCCGCCCTCACCTACCATCAACCAATCATGTCAATGTGGAGCTATATGGAGCACTCTGCATTGTTGCAAAATTTGGGAGGCACTCGGCAATTCGGTACAGAGCTCAATTTGGCTTCTGCATGCTCCGCAATAGCGTCACACCCTCCATGCGGAGCCTCCAACCACATTTTTGGATCAAGCATAAATTGGCTTTTAGGGTAAGGGTTACTGCTGTAAATACAATGTTACAATGAGTAGTAGTTACAATAATTATTACACTGTATAAACATGCACTGTAAAAATGGAAAGTCTAAAAATACCATGATTGTGTAATGAAACCATGAAAGGTAGTGCACCTAATCTGAGATCTGGTGTTTGAATGTAAACCTAATGTAGACTAAGTGTTTTAATGCACAGAATGTGTTTTAAAACAGAAATTAAGTACTCTGAAACACCCAAAGTGGTTCTTTAACCTTAATAATGGTGTTTTTAAGAGAGTGTTGTGAGGGTTTCGGTGCATGTAAAAGGCAGTATTAAAACACAAAAACAATGTTTCTCATACAATCAATGGTTTAGAAATGCAAATGTTTATAGCAAAAATATTGATTCATGATAAGGGCCTATGGAAAATATTTTTTGCTGGAATTCCACCTTAATTTTTTCAATGCTTTATTTAGACATTAAAAACAGGAGAGGCAGTAAAATGGTACATTTAGTTGGAATTTTACTCACTCACACAGCTACACTGTAAAATTATTCTGGGGTGAATTGAAATGGACAACAACAAATACTTGATGCAAGTTGTGCAGACCCTGTGATCTATCGATCAAGCACACGGCTTAGACACGTCACCTCTCTCCCCACCGAAGACTGGAGTTAAATTTCCCTCTCCAACCCTTCAATTGGTTTCTCCCACCTATATGTATCCCCTCTGTCATTTCATGTCTCAATAAAGTGTCAAAATACCCCCAAAATATGTTTTTTAAATTATGCAAGTCATTTCAATGATTTGTTAATTTAATTGTACACAGTAATCTAAGGATATATCAAACTAAATATGTTGCTCAAAATGTAAGTATATTTCATGAGGATAACCAAAGAAAGAGAAAATTGAGTGATTGAACTCATTGGAAGTCTTTGGTTTGGATTGTGGGTAATTCGATTTTTTCATACGATGTTGTATACATGTTTGAAGAAAGAAGTCTATTTCTACATTAGTATTAAGTTGTTGTGCCATGAGGTGTAATGGATCATGATGATCGGATATCAAAACCGTCAGACAAATGGACGCTCAATGAGGACAGCACCCATTCCCACACTCAAAATTGTCAACAGGAAAAGTGCAGAATCCAACATTTTTGCACTTCAATCTCCAGCTAGTGTTGGTGGTTTGAACACTGAGCTTGAAAATACCTGCCAAAATGGTATATAAAAGTAAATAATCAAATACACAATGTTAAAGACACATGATTTAATTCTGCAAGAGACAGGATTTAAAACATCTGATACCATGGCATTGTTGAATATTCATATCTGATTGGCTTGAAGGACATTCTAGAGCGTGCATCATTTCCCTGTAGAACTAATTGGCTATATTTCATTCTTACATGTTCTATGTTTGAGCTGCTTTTGAAAGCAAAAGTCCAATTGAAAACATTGGCATTGTTGAATTCGATTTTTAGAATAGCTGACGGTTTGGTTAGCTAAACTAGCAAGTCTGTTTTTTGGTTACCAAGGCAACTACTGTAGTTATCTAGTAAACATGCTAGCTTATTTTCTACTGGCAAATGAACACATTTCTAGCGGCAAATGTGTTAAATTATAGCCATGGTATACAGTGGCTTGCGAAAGTATTCACCCCCCCTTGGCATTTTTCCTATTTTGTTGCCTTACAACCTGGAATTAAAATGGATTTTTTGGGTGTTTGTATCATTTTATTTATACAACATGCCTACCACTTTGAAGATGCAAAATATGTTTTATTGTGAAACAAACAAGAAATAAGACAAAAAAAACAGAAAACAAGAGCGTGCATAACTATTCACCCCCCAAAGTTAATACTTTGTAGAGCCACCTTTTGCAACAATTACAGCTGCAAGTCTCTTGGGGTATGTCTCTATAAGCTTGGCACATCTAGCCACTGGGATTTTTGCCCATTCTTCAAGGCAAAACTGCTCCAGCTCCTTCAAGTTGGATGGGTTCCGCTGGTGTACAGCAATCTTTAAGTCATACCACAGATTCTCAATTGGATTGAGGTCAGGGCTTTGGCTAGGCCATTCCAAGACATTTACATCTTTCCCCTTAAACCACTCGAGTGTTGCTTTAGCAGTATGCTTAGGGTCATTGTCCTGCTGCAAAAGGTGAACCTCCGTCCCAGTCTCAAATCTCTGGAAGACTGAAAAAGGTTTCCCTCAAGAATTTCCCTGTATTTAGCACCATCCATCATTCCTTCAATTCTGACCAGTTTCCCAGCCCCTCCGATGAAAAACATCCCCACAGCATGATGCTGCCACCACCATGCTTCACTGTGGGGATGGTGTTCTCGGGGTGATGAGAGGTGTTGGGTTTGAGCCAGACATAGCATTTTCCTTGATGGCCAAAAAGCTCAGTTTTAGTCTCATCTGACCAGAGTACCTACTTCTATATGTTTTGGGAGTCTCCCACATGCCTTTTGGTGAACACCAAACGTGTTTGCTTATTTTTTTCTTTAAGCAATGGCTTTTTTCTGTCCACTCTTCCGTAAATCCCAGCTCTGTGGAGTGTACGTCTTAAAGGGGTCCTATGGACAGATACTCCAATCTCCGCTGTGGAGCTTTGCAGCTCCTTCAGGGTTATCTTTGGTGTCTTTGTTGCCTCTCTGATTAATGTCCTCCTTGCCTTGTCCGTGAGTTTTGGTGGGCAGCCCTCTCTTTGCAGGTTTGTTGTGGTGCCATGTTCTTTCCATTATTTAATAATGGATTTAATGGTGCTCCGTGGGATGTTCAAAGTTTCGAATATATTTTTTATAACCCAACCCTGATCTGTACTTCTCCACAACTTTGTCCCTGACCTGTTTGGAGAGCTCCTTGGTCTTCACGGTGCTGCTTGCTTGGTGGTTTCCCTTGCTTAGTGGTTTTGCAGACTCTGGGGCCTTTCAGAACAGGTGTATATATACTGAGATCATGTGACAGATCATGTGACACTTAGACTGCACACAGGTGGACTTTATTTAACTAATTATGTGACTTCTGAAGGTAGATGGTTGCACCAGATCTTATTTAGGGGCTTCATAGCAAAGGGGGTGAATACATACTCATACTGTATGCACACACCACTTTTCTGTTATTAATTTTTTCGAATTTTTTGAAATAAGTAATTTTTTTTCATTTCACTTCACCAATTTTGACTATTTTGTGTATGTCCATTACATGAAATCCAAATAATAATCAAATCCGGAAAATAATGCAACTCTGTGGAACGTTAGTTCCACTCCGCTAGCGCGGAGTTTGTTTTCCAACGGAAGTCCCGCCCCTGTGTCTACAACACATATATTCTAGTATCCCTTGTGGTATAAACACAAAAGAAATGGATATTCTGCTACTTCACTTCTAGTACTTTTTTTTGTGCATTTATTTAGAGATTTGCTAAGCGCAAATATGTGTATGTCAAGTTTTGAGGAGCATCAGTGAGAGCTGGTGAGAAAATATGAGAACCTTTACAAACCTTCGATGCGGTTGTATTCGGACAGACACGCAAAAGACAACAGCTGGAGGGAGATATCACGAAATTTGAACACCGATACTGATATCAAAGAAACATGGAGACAGATTCAGTAACATGGAGTATGTTCGCAATCTGAAAAGGGTGAAGGAAATGAGGAGTGGGGCTGGTGTGTGTCCTGCCGATTGTCCAACAAGTGGATTGTCTTCGTGTTCATGTGAAACATCGTTAGACAGACACCAATATGCCAGATATAGTATGTACTCTTTTCATGCACCCGAGTCCTTTTGTACAATCTCTGTGTTTGTGATCCTATGTTTAGCAGACGTAATTAGAATGTGAAATCAGCTCTTTTCTGGATGGAGAAATTGTGAGTGGGAAATATTTATTGCAGACACTTCGGTATGTGTGAGTGTGCTAGTTAGATTGAGATGTTTATGAAATCAGTTATTTTGATTAAATATTTTACCTCGAAGCCCAAGGAGATGTTTTAAGATTGATTGCAATGTATTGTAATGTATAAGCCATCTGCTTGTAGATGTTGGAGGGGTGGTGGTGTTTTGGACAGCCCAGAGACAGAGCTGAGCCCTGAGGGCCTATCTACAGGTGGTTCATTGCCCCTTGGTTCATCATCTCTCTCCCCGGCCTGGCTCATCACCTCCCTGGCCCCTCTCCCCAACGCCCAGGCCCTTGAACCCTTGCTCTCTGCCCTGCAACTCCATCAACCTCCGCCCCATCTCCTCGACCCAGCTCAAATGACCGGAAGAGGAAGACAGCTGAGGATCCTTTGGACACTGACATTATGTAGCGGGTGGATGACTAAAAGAAAAGGCAGCAGGCAAAATAGAAAGCAGCAGCGTCCAGCAAATGACGTCTACGACATCATGATACCATGGATGGTATCTTCTTGCTGATCAATGTCTCGCGTTTGTCAGGGACATGATGATGTACTTTCACAGGACCATCAGTACTGTGTGTCTGCTCTTGAGTGAGACAGAGCCCTCCATCTCACCCCAAAAACTGGTGTTGTGTGCTTTTCTTATTCACAAGTTAGGGTGGTGGGTAATTGCTGGTGTTTACTTTGTGTTTTTGTCTCTTATTTCCCCTTTTATCACACTTTTCACCTGTATATTACATTGCACTCTTTTCCTAAATAAATATCTAAAAGGTCTGCAAATGTATTTGTCTGGTTATTTGTACATGTGGCGTACAAGCAGGAAGGTCTCCATTGAAAGGCCACTACACGTGACCATGTACCAAAACAGGAAGGTCTCCATTGAAAGGCCACTACACATAACCATGTACCAAAGCAGGAAGGTCTCCATTGAAAGGCCACTACACATGACCATGTACCAAGGCAGGACGTTCTCCATTGAAAGGCTACTACACATGACCATGTACCAAAGCAGGAAGGTCTCCATTGAAAGGCCACTACACATGAACATGTACCAAAGCAGGAAGGTCTCCATTGAAAGGCAACTACACATGACCCTGTACCAAAGCAGGAAGGTCTCCATTGAAAGGCCACTACACATGACCATGTACCAAAAAAGGAAGGTCTCCATTGAAAGGCCACTACACATGACCATGTACCAAAGCAGGAAGGTATCCATTGAAAGGCCACTACACATAACCATGTACCAAAGCAGGAAGGTCTCCATTGAAAGGCCACTACACATGACCATGTACCAAAGCAGGACGTTTTCCATTGAAAGGCCACTACACATGACCAGGTACCAAAACAGGAAGGTCTCCATTGAAAGGCCACTACACATGACCATGTACCAAAGCAGGAAGGTCTCCATTGAAAGGCCACTACACATGACCATGTACCAAAGCAGGAAGGTCTCCATTGAAAGGCCACTACACGTGACCATGAACCAAAACAGGAAGGTCTCCATTGAAAGGCCACTACACATGACCATGTACCAAAGCAGGAAGGTCTCCATTGAAAGGCCACTACACATGACCATGTACCAAAGCAGGAAGGTCTCCATTGAAAGGCCACTACACATAACCATGTACCAAAGCAGGAAGGTCTCCATTGAAAGGCCACTACACATGACCATGTACCAAGGCAGGACGTTCTCCATTGAAAGGCTACTACACATGACCAGGTACCAAAACAGGAAGGTCTCCATTGAAAGGCCACTACACATGACCATGTACCAAAGCAGGTAATTCTCCATTGAAAGGCCACTACACATGACCATGTACCAAAACAGGAAGGTCTCCATTGAAAGGCCACTACACATAACCATGTACCAAAGCAGGAAGGTCTCAATTGAAAGGCCACTACACATGACCATGTACCAAAGCAGGATGTTCTCCATTGAAATGCCACTACACATGACCAGGTACCAAAACAGGAAGGTCTCCATTGAAAGGCCACTACACATGACCATGTACCAAAGCAGGAAGGTCTCCATTGAAAGGCCACTACACATGACCATGTACCAAAGCAGGAAGGTCTCCATTGAAAGGCCACTACACATGACCATGTACCAAAGCAGGAAGGTCTCCATTGAAAGGCCACTACACATGACCATGTACCAAAGCAGGACGTTCTCAATTGAAAGGCCACTACACATGACCATGTACCAAAGCAGGAAGGTCTCCATTGAAAGGCCACTACACATGACCATGTACCAAAGCAGGAAGGTCTCCATTGAAAGGCCACTACACATGACCAGGTACCAAAACAGGAAGGTCTCCATTGAAAGGCTACTACACATGACCAGGTACCAAAACAGGAAAGTCTCCATTGAAAGGCCACTACACATGACCATGTACCAAGGCAGGACGTTCTCCATTGAAAGGCCACTACACATGACCATGTACCAAAGCAGGAAGGTCTCCATTGAAAGGCAACTACACATGACCCTGTACCAAAGCAGGAATGTCTCCATTGAAAGGCCACTACACATGACCATGTACCAAAGCAGGAAGGTCTCCATTGAAAGGCCACTACACATGACCATGTACCAAAGCAGGAAGGTCTCCATTGAAAGGCCACTACACATGACCAGGTACCAAAACAGGAAGGTCTCCATTGAAAGGCTACTACACATGACCAGGTACCAAAACAGGAAGGTCTCCATTGAAAGGCCACTACACATGACCATGTACCAAAGCAGGAAGGTCTCCATTGAAAGGCCACTACACATAACCATGTACCAAAGCAGGAAGGTCTCCATTGAAAGGCCACTACACATGACCATGTATCAAAGCAGGACGTTCTCCATTGAAAGGCCACTACACATGACCAGGTACCAAAACAGGAAGGTCTCCATTGAAAGGCCACTACACATGACCATGTACCAAAGCAGGAAGGTCTCAATTGAAAGGCCACTACACATGACCATGTACCAAAGCAGGAAGGTCTCCATTGAAAGGCCACTACACATGATGATTGACCAAAGCAGGAAGGTCTCCATTGAAAGGCCACTACATGACCATGTACAACCTTGTGTTATGTTGATTTGGTAAACGTCTCGAGGGTGTAGCCTCATTTTCTACAGCTGGACAGCCATTCCCACCCATATACCACCCATGCCGAGCAGGAAAGTCCTCATTGAAAGGCCACTGCACAACACAAGGTTAGGTAAATGTCTTGAGGGTCTAGCCTCCAAAGAATATATGACAAACTATAACAACAAGGATGAAGTGACTGTCATGATGGTAGTCTTTATTGTGATTTGTAAAGTGTGAATCAGAAAAACAGCAAAACCAAGTGTGCAGCTCACAACATGGTATTTAAACAGTCATCAACCAGAGGAAGAGAACATATGTGTGCACATGTTTTCCAAACCACACTCCAACATTTACTGTAGGGTGCCACACGTGTTGGCAGCATCCTGAAAAGCCACTTGACCAGCTGGTGTGAGAAAGTAGTCCTTGTTGTGGACGTCTATAGCAATGCTGGTTGCCCTGTCTGCTGACATGTTTCTTGGGTACAGGAAGCTGGTGTCCCCTTGTACCACTTGTCTCCAATCTCCTGGAGGCAGATCCCTATTGGGTGTTGAGTGGTCAACAAACATGGGGTGGATGTACCGTGTTGATGACTCTGTGTTGTCAGTGTCTGTTGTGTAAAGGTAATTGTGGAAGCCTTCACATGGTCTTAGCTTTCTCTGAGGCAACCTCAAGGGCTCGTCTCAGGATCCTCCATCTTGCAGCAAGGATCAATTCTCTGAAATTCTTCTGGCTCTTGAGTGGCGGTAGTTGTAGATCTTCTTGGCGTCATCATTAGTATTGAACAGGAACATGAAGGATATCAAATGTGTACTGTAACAACTGTGCAGCCTATGCTTTGGACATTAGACCCCCATTATCTTACTGGGATGCCAGATCACTTTTTTTGTGAGGCATATAATTACAACGTCTATATTGGTATAATTTTCACATCGTATGTCTAGTCACATGTATTTAGCATATCTTACCTGGATATGGTCGCATCAGGTTTACCCTCAGAGGGAATGCCTCGTCTCCCACGAAGACATATGTGCTTGGTGTTTGGGTCTCCTGCAAGCACTCCGGCCTTGGTAGCGGCAGCTGGCCTGCAATGAGTTGGGAGCCGAACTTGCTTCATGAGAAGAGTCCCGCATCTCCCTCCCTATGTGCCCACGTCTATAATGGTGAAGCCCATTTTGCCATGGCGGGATAAGCATCAGGACATGCCAGATAGCGTGGCACACTTCCGTGATGATGGCACAAACTGTAGAGAATCCTAGCTTATAACTCGCAACAATACTTTTCTGTGTGCTACCACTCGCCAAAAACCGAAGGGCTACAGACAGCCTTCCTGCAGCAATTAAGGGAAAGCTGTGAGTTATCTCGTGCGAGATGTGAGGAGCAAGCTGCTGAAGCAAGTTATCAAATCTGTCAACCGACATCCGAAAGTATTGACAATGTCTTTCCTCGTCAATGTTTTCCATAGGTTGGACAAGATATGTGTCTTCGCCATCGTCCCTTCTTGTAGTGTTCAGTGGACAAACTCACCATTTTCTGTTTTTTTCTTCTCCTCCTGAGTAGTAAGAGCAGTTCAAGCTCTTGCTGTTCAAACTCTAGCAGTTGAAATTCATAGTGTTAAATGTTTGCTTCTGCTTCTGTGGCTAAAAAGTAGCATCGTAAAGCACAGAACACCAGACTAGCCCGACATGTAGTTAACTTGCTAGTTAGTATTTGTGAACAGGCATATAACACCGGATCCGGAAGATCAAATGTCGTCGCTATCTAGAGTCAAAAAGAGTGCCTTGGCCCCTCTTGCTTGGTATACACCACACAAAGCGGACTTCCACTCTGGGTGGAACACAATGAAAAGAGTCCGCTGCACCAAAAAAACTACTCCACCCATGAACATGCACACGCGTAGATCTACGCACGTAAACCGTGTAGCCGCCTTTAGTCTTCAACCTGACGGCAGCATTTGGAAGGTGTGTACCTGATATATGCAGGTATGTGGGTGTTGTCGTTGAAGACCTGGAGTGCTTTTCCTCTGCTGGGCCCTGGTCAAAAGTAGTGCACTTAAAAGAAAATACCACTCAAAAATGATATTTTGGTATTTGTTTCATAAGTCCGCTGTTGATACAGTCCCAAAATGTTTTGCATGTCAGCAATCAAGTCTTCAAGATATAGAATTTTCTAAATAAAAAAAAGTATGATGCGTTTTTTGGTGGGGTGGAATTTTCCATTAAAGGGATACTTTGTCAATGAAGCCCTTTATCTACTTCCCCAGAGTCAGATGAACTCATGGATACAATTATTATGTCTCTGCATCCAGTATGAAGGAAGTTAGAGATTGCATCGTGAAGCAATGCTAACTAGCGTTAGCGCAATGACTGGAAGTCTATTGTATTGCTGGCAGTTACCATAGACTTCCAGTCATTGCGCTAACACTAGTTAGCAATTGTGCTAACCCTAGTTATCGACTGACTTCATTCAAACGGCAACCAGAGACATAAAAATGGTAAACACGAGTTCATCTGACTCTGGGGAAGTAGATAAAGGGCTTCATTGCCAAAATCCTGAAGCATCCCTTTAATAGGGAATATATAATCTCATCCATCTACACACAATAACCCAGAATGAAAAAGTAAAAACATGTTTTTAGACATTTTTGCAAATGTATTGAAAATGAAATACAGACATATCTCATTTACATACTGTCAGTATTGACACCACTGAGTCAATACTTTGTAGAAGTACCTTTGGCAGCGATTACAGCTGGGAGTCTTTCTGGGCAAGTCTCTAAAAGCTTTCCACACCTGGATTGTGCAACATTTGCCCATTATTCTTTAAAAAAATGTTCAAACTCTGTCAAATTGGTTGTTGATCATTGCTAGACAACCATTTTCAGGTTTTGCCATAGATTTTCAAGTAGATTTAAGTCTAAACTTGGCCACTCAGGAACATACACTGTCTTCTTGGTAAGCAACTCCAGTATAGATTTGGCCTTGTGTTTTAGGTTATTGTCCAGCTGAAAGGTGAATTAATCTCTCAGTGTCTGGTGGAAAGCAGACTGAACCAGGTTTTCCTCAAGCTTAGCTCCATTCTGTTAATTTTTTATCCTGAAAAACTCCACAGTCCTTAATGATTACAGGGATACCCATAACATGATGCAGCCACCACTATGCTTGAAAATATGGAGAGCTGTACTCAGTAATGTGTTGTATTGGATTTGCCCCAAACACAACACTTTGTATTTAGGACAAAAAGTTCATTGATTTGCCACATTTTTTGCAGTATTACTTCAGTGCCTTGTTGCAAACAGGATGCATGTTTTGGAATATTTTTACTATGTACAGTCGTGGTCAAAAGTTTTGAGAATGACACAAGTATTGGTCTTCACAAAGTTTGCTGCTTCAGTGTTTTTAGATATTTTTGTCAGATGTTACTATGGTATACTGAAGTATAATTACAAGCATTCCATAAGTGTTAAAGGCTTTTATTGACAATTACATTAAGTTTATGCAAAGAGTCAATATTTGCAGTGTTGATCCTTCTTTTTTAAGACCTCTGCAATCCGCCCTGGCATGCTGTCAATTAACTTATGGGCCAGATCCTGACTGATGGCAGCCCATTCTTGCATAATCAATGCTTGGAGTTTGTCAAAACTTGTGGGTTTTTGTTTGTCCACCCGCCTCTTGAGGATTGACCACAAGTTCTCAATGGGATTAAGGTCTGGGGAATTTCCTGGCCATGGACCCAACATTTTGATGTTTTGTTCCCCGAGCCACTTAGTTATCACTTCTGCCTTATGGCAAGGTGCTCCATCATGCTGGAAAAGGCATTGTTCATCCCCAAACTGTTCTTGGATGGTTAGGAGAAGTTGCTCTCGGAGGATGTGTTGGTACAATTCTTTATTCATGGCTGTGTTCTTAGGCAAAATTGTGAGTGAACCCACTCCCTTGGCTGAGAAGCAACCCCACACATGAATGGTCTCAGGATGCTTTACTGTTGGCATGACACAGGACTGATGGTAGCGCTCACCTCGTCTTCTCCGGACAAGCTTTTTTCCTGATGCCCCAAACAATCGGAAAGGGGATTCATCAGAGAAAATGACTTTACCCCAGTCCTCAGTAGTCCAATCCCTGTACCTTTTTGCAGAATACCAGTCTGTCCCTGATGTTTTTCCTGGAGAGAAGTGGCTTCCTCGCTGCCCTTCTTGACACCATCCTCCAAAAGTTTTCGCCTCACTGTGCGTGCAGATTAACTCACACCTGCCTGCTGCCATTCCTGAGCAAGCTCTGCACTGGTGGTGCCCCAATCAACTTTAGGTGACGGTCCTGGCGCTTGCTAGACTTTCTTGGGCGCCCTGACGCCTTCTTCACAACAATTGAACCTCTCTCCTTGAAGTTTTTGATGATCCGATAAATGGTTGATTTAGGTGCAATTTTACTGGCAGCAATATCCTTGCCTGTGAAGCCCTTTTTGTGCAAAGCAATGATGACGGCACGTGTTTCCTTGCAGGTAACCATGGTTAACAGAGGAATAACAATGATTTCAAGCACCACCCTCCTTTTAAAGCCTTCAGTCTGTTATTCTAACTCAATCAGCATGACAGAGTGATCTCCAGCCTTGTCTTTGTCAACACTCTCACCTGTGTTAACGAGAGAATCACTGACATCATGTCCGCTGGTCCTTTTGTGGCACGGCTGAAATACAGTGGAAATGTTTTTGGGGGATTAAGTTCATTTTCATGGCAAAGAGGGACTTTGCAATTAATTCTGATCACTCTTCATAACATTCTGGAGTATATGCAAATTGCCATCATAAAAACTGAGGCAGCAGACTTTGTGAAAATTAATATTTGTGTCATTCTCAAAACTTTTGACCACGACTGTACATGCTTCCTTCTTTTCTCTCTGTCAATTAGGTTAGTATTGTGGAGCAACTACAATGTTGTTGATCCATCCTCAGTTCTCATTTACCACAGCCATTAAACTCTGCAACTGTTTTAAAGTTATCATTGGCCTCATGGTGAAATACCTGAGCGGTTTCCTTCCTTAGTTGGGAAGGACGACTGTATCTTTGTAGTGACTGGGTGTATTGATACACCATCCAAAGTGTAATTAATAACTTCACCATGCTCAAAGGGACATTTAATGTCTGCTTTTTTTCAGTTTTACCCATCTACCCTTACACAGGAAGCGGCACAGGTCCTAATCCAGGCACTTGTCATCTCCCGTCTGGATTACTGCAACTCGCTGTTGGCTGGGCTCCCTTCCTGTGCCATTAAACCCCTACAACTCATCCAGAATGCCGCAGCCCGTCTGGTGTTCAACCTTCCCAAGTTCTCTCACGTCACCCCGCTCCTCCGCACACTCCACTGGCTTCCAGTTGAAGCTCGCATCTGCTACAAGACCATGGTGCTTGCCTACGGAGCTGTGATTGGAACGGCACCTCCGTACCTTCAGGCTCTGATCAGTCCCTACACCCAAACGAGGGCACTGCGTTCATCCACCTCTGGCCTGCTGGCTCCCCTACCTCTGCGGAAGCATAGTTCCCGCTCAGCCCAGTCAAAACTGTTCGCTGCTCTGGCACCCCAATGGTGGAACAAGCTCCCTCACAACGCCAGGACAGCGGAGTCACTCACCACCTTCCGGAGACATTTGAAACCCCACCTCTTTAAGGAATACCTGGGATAGGATAAAGTAATCCTTCTATCCCCCCCCCCCCCCTTTACTCCAAACCACCCCACAAAAAAAAAAGATTAAAAAAAAAAACTAAAAAAAACAACATTGTTAAGTGGTTATCCCACTGGCTATAAGGTGAATGCACCTATTTGTAAGTCACTCTGGATAAGAGCGTCTGCTAAATGACGTAAATGTAAAATGTAAAGAGGCAGACCAAGGCGCAGCGTAATAGGCGTACATCTTTTAATGAGTACTTTACAACATGAACAAAACAACAAAACAATACGTGCAGTCTAAAGGTTCACCAACACAAACCTATACAGAACAAGATCCCACAATCAACTGTGCAAAACAGGCTGCCTAAGTATGGTTCCCAATCAGAGACAACGAGCAACAGCTGCCTCTGATCGGGAACCACCCTGGCCAACATAGATCTAAACGATCTAGACAGAAAACAAGGAACAACTAAACATAGGAACTAACACCTTGGCTCAACATTAAAGAGTCCCCAGAGCCAGTGCTTGACATCTACCAACAGCTGTCCTTCTTTGTGAGTAATTGGAAAACCTCCCTGGTCTTTGTGGTTGAATCTGTGTTGGAAATTCACTGCTTGACTTAGGGACCTTACAGATAATTGTATGTGTGGGGTACAGATATGAGGTAGTCATTCAAAATCATGTTAAACACTATTATTGCACACAGAGTGAGTCCATGCAACTTATTATGATACCTGTTAAGCACATTTTTTTGTCCTGAACTTATTTAGGCTTAGGGGTTGAATACTTATTGACTCAAGACATTTCAGCTTTTCATTTTTATTTAATTTGTAAAATTTCGAAAAACATTACCACTTTGACGTTATGGGGTATTGTGTGTAGGCCAGTGACCAAAAAACCTTAATTTAATCAATTTGAAATTCAGGCTGTAACACAACATTCAAAAGGCACTCACACATCTGAGCTATCTTCTTTGCAGGTGCATGGTAACAGTTGAATAAGATGAGAAAAAAGAAGAAGAAACCCGCACACTGCTCTGGATAGTATCACTGCTCTGAATAGTATCACTGCTCTGGATAGTATCACTGCTCTGGATAGTATCACTGCTCTGGAAAGTATCACTGCTCTGAATAGTATCACTGCTCTGAATAGTATCACTGCTCTGGATAGTATCACTGCTCTGGATAGTATCACTGCTCTGGATAGTATCACTGCTCTGGATAGTATCACTGCTCTGGATAGTATCACTGCTCTGGATAGTATCACTGCTCTGAATAGTATCACTGCTCTGGATAGTATCACTGCTCTGGATAGTATCACTGCTCTGGATAGTATCACTGTTCTGGATAGTATCACTGCTCTTTAATAAGCTTTACGTATCGGCCTCAAGGCCTTCGTCAGAGCTTATGTGAGTTTTTTCAATTAGCATCATTATGTAGACATGTTTAATATGTTTTATGTACACACTGTATTAGAATATTTATGAAATGCACGTTGTTATATTTGGTAGCACTTGTTTTCCCTCAACCCCAACCCCATTCGATGCGTGGAACAGATGTGGGTGAGGCTATGTCTGCATAAGGGTGCTAATTGAAAAAACAAAATCTCTGATGAAGGCCTTGACGCCGATACGTAAAGCTTATTAAAGAGCAGTGATACTATCAAGAGCAGTGATACTATCAAGAGCAGTGATACTATCAAGAGCAGTGATACTATCAAGAGCAGTGTGCAGGTTTCTTCTTCTTCTTCTTTTCTCAGGCTTTAAAACAACAAAATGTGGAAAAAGTCAAGGGATGTGAATACTTTCTGAAGACACAGTAGATATCTGTAGGAAATTCCTCACACTCACCCTTTATCACCTTGTAGACTTCAACCTCCTATTTGTGTTGTAATGGACACTCCATTACGATATCCCTAACTCTAACCAGCAATAGTTAACAGCAATACAGTCCTTTATTCAAGCCAAACTCTGAACAGTTTTTACACTATCTGTCCAGCTTCACTGCAACTCCGTGTCCACTTCAGTAGCTTTCCATGATTGGTCTTCTTTCCTGGACAAGATTGAAGGACCATTTCTCTGAGTCAAGTTGAAGGGCCATTTCTTTGAGTCAAGTTGAAGGGGAATTTCTCTGCGTCAAGTTGAAGGGCTATTTCTCTGAGTAAAGTTGAAGGGCCATTTCTCTGAATCAATTTGAAGGGCCATTTCTGGAAGTCTGAATAGTAGAGACAGGTGTGTTCAGCTGTCCTCCAACCAGCTTGTCAAGGAAAATATGCAGGTGTTTGATGTTTTCTTTGGCTGTGATTTTCGACCAATGTGAGCGTTCGTTGTCCTTGAAGCAGAATTGAACGATTTCCATTAGATGGGCCAGCTGCAAAGTCAAAATTGTCAAATTGTTAATGTTCATGGTTTTTGGTCTTAGTTTAATGTTAGGGTTAGATATTAGGGTTAGCAGTATGGTTAAGGTTAGGGTTAACTAAGCTCATGAGGCAGTTATATTCTTCAAGAATCAATGGCTATTTTAAAATAATAATTAATGGCCATTGATTCTTAAAGAATATAACTTATAAATACCTCATGAGCTTAGTTCAACTGTCGTATCCCATCAGTACCCAAACTATAAGCCTGTTTTACTTCATTGTTTGTAATCTAACACTATAGCCTCAAAACATGGTGTTGGATTCTAACTTGAAATATACTTATTCATGTTACCATACTAGAACTTATTGATTACTTTACATGTATAAGGAATGTATATGTTGGGGTCAATGAAGGGTGGATAGGAACTTGGTGTATGGAAAGTTACTGAGTGAGACAAGGGGAAGTGCAGAAAGCTCATACTCTGTTCAAACATATTATTGTTGAATATCAATGTTCCTAAGGAGGGAGGCAAAGGGCAACAGTCTAGTTTCAGTTCCTGATAAGGCAGGCTAGCTGTAGAACTAGGGAGGAGCGAGGAATTCGGTTCGAGGTCAAGTCAACAGATGAAGTGAGAAGAAACCTCTCGGATGGGGTCCACAGGGGCCCACCACAATGACCACGTACACTTCCACACCCACAAAGGTTGTAGCATCAGGCAGGGCAATGCCTACACCAGTTAGAGGAACCAATTAAGTTCCTGAGTGGTAACAGAGATGTATTGGCTGTCTAGATGTGTAAGGAGTTGACCCCGCCTAGTAGGTTATAAATATATGTGCTTGTGTAATCATACATTGCCTTTGCAGCTGTATGACCCAGTGGGTGAATGAACTTGGTTTGAGCTTTTCCTAGTCGTCTGCTTGAGTTTTTACTCTGTTTGTTCAGAACCTAACAGTTGGCGTTGTCGGCAGGATTCACCATGATTTACAGTCAAACTGGAGAGTCCGAACCAGTGAAACAGGAGCTGGCACCAAAAACAAAGTAGACAAAGTTCCTACACCTGTTACCACTCATTATGACATCTTGGGGAGATGAGAGTCATAGGCTACATACAAATGACAGGATACGGACCTAGAAAGCCTGAGCTTATTCAGTAGTCCCATTGTGTTGTGACCGGATTTATGGTATAGGGTAGGTCCCGGAAGGTAAGCCCCAAGTAGGGTGGTCCCTGCGGAGGGTAAGTCCTAGGGGGTCAATCCTGAGTGGGGTGGTTCTGTTTCATCCAATTATCAATAATATTGAATAATTCAATCCAATTGAGAATCTGTGGTATGACTTAAAGATTGCTGTACACCAGCGGAACCCATCCAACTTGACGGAGCTGGAGCAGTTTTGCCTTGAAGAATGGGTAAAAATCCCAGTGGCTAGATGTGCCAAGCCTATAGAGACATACCCCAAGAGAAAGAGGGGGGGGGGGGGGGGGGGGGGGTGAATAGTTATGCACGCTCAAGTTTTCTGTTTCTTTATCTTATTTCTTGTTTGTTTCACAATAAAAAATTGGTAGGCATGTTGTGTAAATCAAATGATACAAGCCCCCAAAAAATCCATTTTAATTCCAGGTTGTAAGGCAACTAAATAGGACAAATGCCAAGGGGGGTGAATACTTTCGTAAGCTACTGTATATACAGGGGGTACCGGTACAGAGTCAATGTGGCACAGGTTAGTCAAGATAATTGAGTTAAAATGTACATGTACACTACCGTTCAAAAGTTTGGGGTCACTTAGAAATGTCCTTGTTTTCGAAATATTTGTTTTGTTTTGTCCATTAAAATAACATCAAATTGATCAGAAATACAGTGTAGAAATTGTTAATGTTGTAAATGGCTAATGTAGCTGGAAACGGCTGATTTTTTTATGGAATATCTACATAGGCGTACAGAGGCCCATTATCAGCAATGATCAGTCCTGTGTTCCAATGGCACGTTGTGTTTGCTAATCCAAGTTTATCATTTTCAAAGGCTAATTGATCATTAGAAAACCCTTTTGAAATTATGTTAGCACAGCTGAAAACTGTTGTGCTGATTAAAAAAGCAATAAAACTGGACTTCTTGAGACTAGTTGAGTATCTGGAGCATCAGCAATTGTGGGTTCGATTACGGGCTTAAAATGGCCAGATTTTTAAAAATGTCTTCTGAAACTCGTCAGTCTATTCTTGTTCTGAGAAATGAAGGCTATTCCATGTGAGAAATTGCCAAGAAACTGAAGATCTGGCAGCGTCATGAAATAGTACCCGCAAAACACCAGTGTCAACGTCAACAGTGAAGAGGCGACTAATTGGCTATTTTACCAAGAAGGCGAGTGATGGAGTGCTGCATCAGAAGACCTGGCCTCCACAATCCCCCGACCTCAACCAAATTGAGATGGTTTGGGATGAGTCGGACTGCAGAGGGAAGGAAAAGCAGCCAACAAGTGCTCAGCATATGTGGGAACTCCTTCAAGACTGTTGGAAAATCATTCCAGGTGAAGCTGGTTGAGAGAATTCCAAGAGTGTGCATAGCTGTCATCAAGGCAAATGGTGGCTATTTGAAGAATCTCAAATATAAAATATATTTTGATTTGTTTAACACTTTTTTGGCTATTATTCTACAATGTTGAAAATAGTAAAAATAAAGAAAAACCCTTGAATTAGTAGGTGTTCTAAAACTTTTGACCGGTAGTGTAGTTGGCAATATCAGTGGGTTATGTGATGAATTAGCCATCAGATTCAATTAATGATGGAGCTGAGTCCACCTTTCTGCCCAAATCATTTAAGGTGCTCCAAAGATGCCTCAGCATCGTCTTCTCCTGCCAGCGCTTCCATCACTACTTATATGGTTGAGTGCTGGTCACCGCTGAAACTGACCACAAACCACTCATTGCCATATTCAGTAAACCTCTCCTCAACGCGTCCAAGAGGCTTCCAATCATGCTCTTGACTCTGCAAAACTACAGCCTGAAGGTCGTCTACAAGCCAGGACCAGAGATGTACATCAGCGACACACTGAGCAGGGCAACAGCACAATGTACAGGCAGAGGCACTGCCTATCAGCGGCATGCTATCTGTTCGCTACAGCAGGAACAACAAGATGTTCAACAGATCAATCAGGCAGACTACTTAAACATCACAGATCACCGCCTAGCCCAGATCAGGCAACACACTGACAAGGACAAACACCTACAGTCACTGAAGTCCATGGTTCTCACAGGTTGGCCGTACCTGAAAGAGGAGACACCTTTCACAGTGAAAGAATACTGGACCTTTCGAGATGAGATCAGCATGGCAAAAATGGCATCTTGTTCAGAGGTCAGAAGGTCATTATCCCCAAATCACTATGTCCAGAGATGCTTACTCGCAAACACTCCAGTTACGTTGGAGGTGAAGCATGCTACCGCCAGGCACTTGAAACATTATACTGGCCAAACATGCAATCAGAAATTAAAGACTTCGTCAACAGCTGTACCACATGCAACGAGTACGCTCATGAACAGCAAAAGGAAACCATGATGTCGCACGAACTGCCCACAAGGATCTGGCAAATTGTCAGCATGGACTTATTCATCCACAGACAAAATAACTATCTTCTCATTGTTGATCAGTACTCTGACTTTTGGGAAATTGGACTGCTCCCTGACTTGTCTGCAGAGACGTCATAAAGTGCTGCAAGGCGCAGTTTGCAAGGCAAGTCCAGCCTGACAAGGTCATCACGGACAATGTCCCACAATTCACTGCACAGTTCAAGCTTTTTGCCTCAGAATGGGAGTTTGACCACGTGACCTCCTCTCCAAGACAACCAAAGGCAAATGGCAAGACAGAGTCAGCTGTCAAGATTGCAAAAAACCTGTTAAGCAGGGCCTTGCGTGACAGCAATGACCCCTGGAAACTATAAGGATGAAACCGCTGCCGGGAGACCACACAGGACTTTGTAGGCTGGGCACGTGTCTACAGAGAGTTGCACCACGTTCTTACTTGGTGGATGTTGGTGGCTCCCTCTATCGTCGCAATCGGGTGGATCTGCGCGTAGCAGAACAGACAACAAACCAGAACACGCCATACACTCACCTAGATGAGCTGGATCACAGTCCAGGCCTAAGGGCAAGGGGCGCAGAATTGAGACATGAGCCAACTGAAGGTGAGGCTTCTACCCCACCAAGCTCTCAAGCTCCTGGCCCTAATCCTACCCGTCAGAGCCCATACTTACTCACGGGTGGGTTGGCTGTACAAGCCACTGGACAGGCTTACTCTGTAAGCAAGGTACTGTGTTAACTTGTTCTCTGTTTATATTTAGAAAAAATTATTATAATAAAAGAGGAAGATGACAACTGAAGTTAAAAGAAAATGAAATGCTTTTTCAATTGTTATGACTTGACTGTTAAGAACTTAATGTTGTGCCGTTATGTTTGCACTTTCTATTGAAAAGGAAGATGTTACGGAGTCTAGTTGATAGGTAATCGACTAGGTGGGCTGTTCCCCGGACTCTGTGTGTAGGAACTTGTACAGCGCTTGAACAAGGCTATTGAACTTGACATTTGTGTCTGTCTTCAATCTTTTATCCAACATATCATGCTGAAACAAGGTCCCTGTGAAGCACTGGCCAGTCAGTCAAAGAGTGGTGACAGGGCGATGATACTCTCACTTGATTGCCTTGTTGTGTGAGTGGCTACGCCGTTTGTATTCTGCCATTTTCCCAGTCACCTTGCCATGGTTAAATGCGATGGTTCGCGCTTTCAATTTTGCGCGAATGCAGCCATCTATCCACAGTTTCTGGTTAGGGTAGATTTTAATAGTCACAGTGGGCACAACATCTCCTATACACTTCCTGATAAACTCAGTCACCGTTTCAGTGTATTCGTCTAAATTATTTTCGCAAGCTACCCGGAACATATCCCAGTCCACGTGATCAAAACAATCTTGAAACGTGGATTCCGATTGGTTAGACCAGCGTTGAAAAGTCCTTAGCACAGGTACTTCCTGTATGAGTTTCTGCCTATACAGTGAGGGAAAAAAGTATCTGATCCCCTGCTGATTTTGTACGTTTGCCCACTGACAAATAAATTATCAGTCTATAATTTTAATGGTAGGTTTATTTGAACAGTGAGAGACAGAATAACAACAACAAAATCCAGAAAAACGCATGTCAACATTTTTTATAAATTGATTTCCATTTTAATGAGGGAAATAAGTATTTGACCCCTCTGCAAAACATGACTTAGTACTTGGTGGCAAAACCCTTGTTGGCAATCACAGAGGTCAGACGTTTCTTGTAGTTGTCCACCAGGTTTGCACACATCTCAGGAGGGATTTTGTTCCACTCCTCTTTGCAGATCTTCTCCAAGTCATTAAGGTTTTGAGGCTGACGTTTGGCAACTCGAACTTTCAGCTCCCTCCACAGATTTTCTATGGGATTAAGGTCTGGAGACTGGCTAGGCCACTCCAGGACCTTAATGTGCTTCTTCTTGAGCCACTCCTTTGTTGCCTTGGCCGTGTGTTTTGGGTCATTGTCATGCTGGAATACCCATCCACTACCCATTTTCAATGCCCTGGCTGAGGGAAGGAGGTTCTCACCCAAGATTTGACGGTACATGGCCCCGTCCATCATCCCTTTGATGCGGTGAAGTTGTCCTGTCCCCTTAGCAGAAAAACACCCCCAAAGCATAATGTTTCCACCTCCATGTTTGACGGTGGGGATGGTGTTCTTGGGGTCATAGGCAGCATTCCTCCTCCTCCAAACACGGCGAGTTGAGTTGATGCCAAAGAGCTCGATTTCAAATCAAATCAAATCAAATTTTATTGGACACATGCGCCGAATACAACAGGTGCAGACATTACAGTGACAAGCGCAGTGGTCCTCTGTAGCTCAGCTGGTAGAGCACGGCGCTTGTAACGCCAAGGTAGTGGGTTCGATCCCCGGGACCACCCATACACAAAAAATTTATGCACGCACGACTGTAAGTCGCTTTGGATAAAAGCATCTGCTAAATGGCATATTATTATTAAATGCTTACTTACAGCCCTTAACCAACAGTGCATTTATTTTTAATAAAAAAGTAAAATAAAACAACAACAAAAAAGTGTTGAGAAAAAAAGAGCAGAAGTAAAATAAAATAACAGTAGGGAGGCTATATATACAGGGGGGTACCGGTGCAGAGTCAATGTGCGGGGGCACCGGCTAGTTGAGGTAGTTGAAGTAATATGTACATGTGGGTAGAGTTAAAGTGACTATGCATAAATAATTAACAGAGTAGCAGCAGCGTAAAAAGATGGGGTGGGGGGGCAGTGCAAATAGTCTGGGTAGCCATGATTAGCTGTTCAGGAGTCTTATGGCTTGGGGGTAGAAGCTGTTGAGAAGTCTTTTGGACCTAGACTTGGCACTCCGGTACCGCTTGCCGTGCGGTAGCAGAGAGAACAGTCTATGACTAGGGTGGCTGGAGTCTTTGACAATTTTGAGGGCCTTCCTCTGACACCGCCTGGTATAGAGGTCCTGGATGGCAGGAAGATTGGCGCCAGTGATATACTGGGCCGTACGCACTACCCTCTGTAGTGCCTTGCGGTCGGAGGCCAAGCAGTTGCCATACCAGGCGGTGATGCAACCAGTCAGGATGCTCTCGATGTTGCAGCCGTATAATTTTTTGAGGATTCTTTGAGGATCTGAGGACCCATGCCGAATCTTTTGAGATCTTTTCAGTCTCCTGAGGGGGAATAGGCTTTGTCGTGCCCTCTTCATGACTGTCTTGGTGTGTTTGGACCATGATAGTTCGTTGGTGATGTGGACACCAAGGAACTTGAAGCTCTCAACCTGTTCCACTACAGCCCTGTCGATGAGAATGGGGGCGTGCTCAGTCCTCTTTTTTTTCCTGTAGTCCACAATCATCTCCTTTGTCTTGGTCACGTTGAGGGAGAGGTTGTTATCCTGGCACCACACGGCCAGCTCTCTGACCTCCTCCCTTTAGGCTGTTTCATCGTTGTCGGTGATCAGGCCTACCACTGTTGTGTCATCGGCAAACTTAATGATGGTGTTGGAGTCCTGCCTGGCCATGCAGTCATGGGTGAACAGGAAGTACAGGAGGGGACTGAGCACGCACCCCTGAGGCAGCATTTCTCCTCCTCCACACACGGCGAGTTGAGTTGATGCCAAAGAGCTCCATTTTGATCTCATCTGACAACAACACTTTCACCCAGTTCTCCTCTGAATCATTCAGATGTTCATTGGCAAACTTCAGACGGGTGTATATGTGCTTTCTTGAGAAGGGGAACCTTGCGGGTGCTGCAGGATTTCAGTCCTTCACACTGTAGTGTGTTACCAATTGTTTTCTTGGTGACTATGGTCCCAGTTGCCTTGAGATCATTGACAAGATCCTCCTGTGTAGTTCTGGGCTGATTCCTCACCATTCTCATGATCATTGCAACTCCACGAGGTGAGATCTTGCATGGAGCCCCAGGCCGAGGGAGATTGACAGTTATTTTGTGTTTCTTCCATTTGCGAATAATCACACCAACTGTTGTCACCTTCTCACCAAGCTGCTTGGCGATGGTCTTGTAGCCCATTCCAGCCTTGGAGAGCACTTTTGTCTTAGCCATGGTGGAGAGTTTGGAATCTGATTGATTAATTGCTTCTGTGGACAGGTGTCTTTTCTACAGGTAACAAGCTGAGATTAGGAGCACTCCCTTTAAGAGTGTGCTCCTAATCTCAGCTCGTTACCTGTATAAAAGACATCTGGGAGCCAGAAATCTTTCTGATTGAGAGGGGGTAAAATACTTATTTCCCTCATTAAAATGCAAATCAATTTATAACATTTTTGACATGCGTTTTTCTGGATTTTTTTGTTGTTATTCTGTCTCTCACTGTTCAAATAAACCTAACATTAAAATTATAGACTGATCATTTCTTTGTCAGTGGGCAAATGTACAAAATCAGCAGCGGATCAAAAACTATTTTCCCTCACTGTAGGAAGGGAGGAGCAAAATGGAGTCGTGGTCAGATTTGCCGAAAGGAGGGCGGGGGAGGGCCTTATAACCATCCCGGATGTTCGAATAGCAATGGTCGAGGATTTCAGCAGCCCGAGTACAACAGTCGATATGTTGATAGGGGCGCACAATTGGTCCAGCGTCGTCCAAGGTAGGGGAGGGTTTGGCCGGCAGGGATGTGGGTTCGTTTCCCACGGGGGGCCAGTATAAAAAAAGAAAAAAAGAAAAAGAAAACATGTATGCATTCACTAACTGTAAGTCACTCTGGATAAGAGCGTCTGCTAAATGACTAAAATGTAAATGTAATGTAAAAATGATAGAACTTTGGCAGCCTAGTCCTCAAATTTGCTTTGTTAAATCCCTGTCTACAATAAATGCAGCCTCAGGATATGTGGTTTCCAGTTTGCATAAAGTCCAGTGAAGTTCTTTGAGGGCTGTTGTGGTATCGGCTTGAGGGGGGATATACACGGCTGTGACTATAACCGAAGAAAATTATCTTGGGAGATAATACGGTCGGCATTTGATTGTGAGGTATTCAAGGTCGGGTGAACAAATGGACTTGAGTTCCTGTATGTTACTACAATTACACCATGAGTCGTTAATCATGAAACACACACCTCCGCCCTTCTGCTTCCCGGAGAGATATTTATTTCTGTCTGCGCAATGAACTGAGAACCCATCTGGCTGAACCGATTTTGACAGAATATCCCCAGAGAGCCATGTATCCATGAAACAAAGTATGTTACAGGCCCTGATGTCTCTCTGGAAAGAAATCCTTGCCCTGAGCTCGTCGACTTTGTTATCCAAAGACTGAACATTAGCGAGTAGTATACTTGGAAGCGGTGGGTTGTGTGCACGCCTCCTAAGTCAAACCAGCAGGCCGCTCTGAGTGTTTTGCGTCAGCCGCTGGAATCAGTTAAATTGCCCTAGGGAGAGCAAACAAAGGATCTGCTTCGGGAAAGTCGTGTTCCTGGTCGTAATGCTGGTGAGTTACCGCCGCTCTGATATCCAATAGTTTTTCCCGGCTGTATGTAATGATTCAAAACATTTTCTGAGCTAATAATGAAAAAAAAAATACATAAAAAAAAAAAAAATACCATAAAGTTGCCTAAGAGCTAGTCGCGAGGCCGCCAAAAGACGTGAGACATTGTAAGTAACACATTCTGCCAATGTAGCAGCCTTGCGGGGGTGAGATGTGCTGTTCTTGCCTGTGAGATAAGGGGGAAGACAGAATGAGGCACATGAACAGTCAAGGGCCTTATAGCTACAATGTCAGCACAGGCCAACACTGCCTCCGTTGCTGCTGCCACAGAGCGGAGGCAAGGGAGCAGTGCACACGCAACAGTATTGAGACCTTTTGAGTAGAAACCGACAGGTCTCATCTTACCACCCACAGTTTGTGTCAGTACTGCTGACATAAACCCATTTTTTTGTGTGGGGGTAAAGAGGCAAACTGACCTAGGGTCAAATTGCTCGCTTTTACTTAAATCCATGGTTGTCCTATCTTATCAAAGACTGGAACTAGCCTGTGGCATTTTGTCTCTCTCGGCGCCAGAGTTGAACAGAGTTTGGGCTAAACCTTTGTCTCTCCTTGGCTATCTTCTTGATAGATTTCAGCATGAAGGGGGTTTGTGTATGTTTCAAGGATTTAGGGACCTGTCATGTCCAACAATCGGTCTTCAGGTCAAGCCCGGGAGAGCCAGGGTTGAACAGAGTTTAAACTAAACATGAGTGTTTTTGCAAAATAAGAGATTGATTGAGTGTATTACTATTGATTCTGAACTGAATGAAAGTCGAATAGACAAAGGGAGTGGGCGGAGCAATAAAAGAGTGGGAAACTGAGGAGGGAGGGATTTAAAGCTAGCATGTGTGGAGGCCACTATATAAGATGGAGGGAGAGAAGAAGAGGGGGTGCCACTCTGCAGACCGGCATTGGCTTTGTTGAAACTCTAATAAAGTAATATCTTGATACAACAAAAACTCTGTAAGAACTTTGATTGTTAATAAAGTACAGTGATGAATTTCCACTACATAATTGGCACCCCAGATGGGACCTGTTTAGAGATCTTTGAGTGCTTTGCCATCGGAGGAGGTTTTGACGAATCACACAGAATCAGTTACAACTGTTTAACAAAGGTAAGCAACGTTTACTTAAAACTGTGTGTTTCGATCAAGCTGAATCTGGGGGTGAGGTACGGAAGGGTTCTATCCAGAATTTAAGGACCAAATTTAGCAGGATTACAGAGTTTTTGTTGGAATTAAAAATAAGCATGCATGCAATGTTATGGTTGATAAGTTAAATCCTGTGGTACCGCTGTGGAGAGCTAGGATTTGCACTCCAGAGGGCTGAACGGGCAGGTGGCTAGCCAAGAGTTGTACAGAAGACTGAGAGGGCCTACTGTACCGCTCTAACGTGGAGTTCATCGTTAGAGGACTGCTCGGGTAGGTGTGCATTATCCTGGTTGAGGTGATGCACAAATTAGACAGCTAAATCGGGTAAAAAAAAGTAGGTCATCTGCTGTAGGTGACACCACAAATTGGAAGTCGCGCTGTTCATCTCAGGTAGGTGAACGGTTGTGAACGCCACCAGGGCTTCAAAGTATAGAGAAATAATAAGATATAGTAGGTCTGCTCATCTCGTACGGGTGAATGGTTAGCTTGAGCAGCTGTGAGTCATTCAGTGATTCATTCTGTCTGACTCATTTAAGCACGAGTGGCTACTTATCTGTGTGGGTGATCGGACAACAAAAATAAATCCTGTAAATAATAGCCTTTTCTTTGTGGAGAAAGTGTAAGGAAAGGGACTATATTTTAGGTCGTTTGAAGCTTCTAAGGCTGGTGGAGAAAGGGCAAGCCCAATCTTGCATTAGGAAGAGGAGAATTAATAGTATGTGGATATTCATTTACTAACGGAGTGTGGAAAATTCACGTTACTGGGAGAAGAAGGAAGAGGTGTGTGTGTCTTTTCCCGGAGGGGAGAGAGAAATCCTGTTGGAGGAACAGGTCACGTGTACGGGGGTGATCATATGACGTCAATACATTGAATTTCGGTCAAGCTTTTAGGGGTAATTAAAGTTGGGAAATTTAGAAGTAATATGGGATTATGGTAAAATTGACCACAGTAAAATAATAACTGAAAGGGTTAACATTCCAAATTGAGGCCCGTTGGTAGAATACAAATATTCCTGTAGGTTATGCAAATAGTGATTAAGCGTGTTTGAGAACGACGTTGTGTGAATGTGATAAGAGAGTGGATAAAAGTGGAATAATATATAAGTGCTGGCATGCGCGCCCAAACACGTAGACGTACGTGTGGGGTGGGAGACAGTACATAAATCATGTGATGGAGGTACAATTAAGCATTATAATAACTATCTATCATTTCAGAAGCAGAGGTGATATAGTAAAGGAATTTTAGTATATTAGGGGGGAAAAACGTAATCCATTTGATTAAATTCGTTAGATCTGTTACCAAATTATTTGATGTAGAGTTGACTCGTTGACTGCTAAATTATTTCCTTTGAGCTTATGAGATCGTTGTCCGGTAAAGCTGTTTTCTGAGAAGTATGATAGGTGCCAGATACTAAAACTACAGATCCTTATAATTTGAATAACGGAGGATTTACTTGTCATTTCAATGAAGCATAGTTCTGCATTACTGATTAAAATGTAGATTTTCTGATTAGTGTAAGACTGGGATTTAGAAGTTTGCGGGGTTTGAAGTGAACGACTCCCGTATTCAACAGGAATAGTGGGGGGGAGAAAGATAGTTATTTTCTGTGGCGCCGAATGAATTGATAATTTGAAAAACTACTGAGAATATAGTTGTAATTTGGAATAGTGAATTGAAATATGGATGTGAATTAAATGTATGCTTGTCAACGATAGCAAGTATTTGTTTTATTAATTAGAGCGTAATCAGAAAGGACAGTTACAGGAATTGAATAGCGGACGGGCAATTGCGATAGAGCTGAGGCTGTGATTTGAATTGATAACAAAGGTAAGTAATTTAATAAGGAAAGTTGAAAGCCAAGGTTTGGGAATAAATGCAGAGACGAAGATTAGAAAGAGAACCACAGGAAAACAGATACAAAAGTTCAGATACGGGGAAAATAGAGTACGTTAATACAACGGGAGGGTTTTGATCGGGGAAAGTAGGGTGTGGTCTAGCGACCTAGAGCGAATAGGGTACTGGGAAAATACCTAGGGACAGGAAAAGTCTCCAGGGCTATTTTATAGGTTTGGGATAAGATAAGGGAACAAAGGAAAATAAGATATAGTTCGAAAGCACAGGGGAGTGAGTGTCTTATTTTAATGGGAGATGAGACAAGGGAACAAAGGATAAAAAGTATATTAAAAGAAAGGCAAGAGATAATCTCATTTTTTGAAAAGAAGAAGAGAGAGAAAGAGAGAAATCTCTGTGAGGAAGGAAAGAGTTGGAGGGACAGCATAGCAAAGGCTAGAAGGATAATAATGGAGAGGGAGAGTGGACCGAAAAAGGCTGGCTTAACTACACCACCACCATACACCGAAGGGGGGCAGTATTCTCAGGTCACAGGTCTAGCCTCAATAACAGGGAAACAGCAGGTTTCCACACCAGGAAGAGGAGAACAATCACATTTAGATATAGACTGTTATGGATGACTGAGGGGCATGTTAAGGGAACTGGAAAATTATGGGATGGATGAACAGGAGTATGATGGGAAAAAGGATGTGGAGAAGAGAAGTGATGAGGAATGTGAAGAACTTAGACAGTATGCTGACTCTGAGCAAGAACAGAGTGAGTCAGAGGGACGATTTTCACAGCAAGGGGCCACATGAGGCAAAACTATAGCAACAGAATGAGGTGACGTACTGCAAGCCCATCTGGAAAATAAAAAAAGCCAGAAAAATATGGAGCTCAATATCCCATTTTGGTGAAGGGGACATAGGTTCAATATGTGCCCTGGGGATCGCAGGACCTGGAAGGCCTGGTGACTAGACTGCCTAACCTGCATGAAGGAGCAGGGAAATGGATTAGAACATTTGAAGAACAAACGATGGGGAAGCTGCTAGCGGTGGGGGACTTGAGGCATTGCTGGCCAGGGTGGTGGGAGTGGCCAAAATGGAGGATCTGTTGCAGGCGGGTGGCCTCATTCAGGTGGTGCGGAGGACAGTACTGGATGGAGTGGATTTTTACAATTATAGGCCAATGACTATGGCACACTCTGAGAATAGAGTATCCAGCCAAAATAGACCCTAAAGCACTAAGTGGGGGAGCCATTGGGGGATAAAGAAAACCCGGCACGTTACCTGGAGAACCAGCTCAAGAGGTGGCGACAAGAAACCGAAAGAGATCCAAAGGGGGATCCACTGATGACAACACTGTTCAGGACATCATTGATGGAAGCAATGCCAACGCCTGTCAGAAGCAGACTAGAAGATGTGGTGGGATGAACGTCAAAGTCACACAAAGAGTTCTGCGACCATGTTATCCACGCAGTGGAGAAATACAGGAAGGACGAACAGAAACTGACAGAGCAAGGGAGAGACATTCAAAGAAAACTGACACAGTTGCAGCTGGAAGAGCTGACAAGAAAGGACAAAAAGAAAACACAAGCTACATCTGTTCTCCAAGGAGATCAACAGATACCGCCTCAGCAGCAAGGCCAAAGAGCTCCTGCCTTACCAGTAGTGAATGTGTACACACAACAATCCCCTGGAGAGTGGCAAAACAACAATAATGAAAATGGATCCAAGAATCAATGCTGAGGTATGGGTGACAGCGCGAATGAGGGTTACAAATAGTCAAATGGTGCATCATGTTGTATTTAAACAATCGCTGGAGGGGTTGAATTTGAGTGTTGTGGATTGTAGTAAAGTGTTATGGGCGTCGAATGACGAGGACACTAATGGGCACAACCATCATCACATTAGTAAACTATTTTGGTAGAAGGGAGGCCACAGGGAATGTGGGAAAGTACAACCAACGAGGCAAGAGATAGCATATTTGGGGATTTCAGTTTCGACGTCACAAAGCATGTTGGGGGTGATTGAGTGGTAGCAGTGCGGCTAGGGAAAAGCCTAGGGGTTTAAATCTTATGGGATTTTATTTCGTTTTATGTGCACTGGATTGTGGAATTCACTGGGGAAGGGAGCAGTCACAAGTGATGTTCTTGGGGGTTGTGTGAAAGGGGGAATCAGGAGATGTGGGAATAGAAAGTGAGAATTTCGAATTTAGATTGTGTGGACTGATTAAGAGGTATCAAAATGGAAACTAACTAAATGTGTACTTTTTCTTCCAGGAAAAAGGGGGGAGTGATTTTCTCATTTCTTAGAAATATTTTCATAGACTATAAATAAGGCCTGGCCATTTTTTGTTTGTTTATTGTTTTAATATAGGGTGTTCAAATAACCACAAACAACCTACTTAGTATGAAATGTTAGCTGTATAGGATTTTTTATTTTTATTTTAGGGTACTTTTCACGGGGTAGAAGTGGTATGTCTTAAGGGGGCATACACATGTATTCTGGGCTTTTATAACTACGTGTGATTTCTTTTTAAACGAGCTGTACTAAGGTAATGTATACTTGGTATGCACAACATTTATGAGATGTTTTTAGTATACTATTGGATGGAACAATTAATTTAATTATTTCAATGACCTCTGCAATCTTTCCTGGCTTTATAGTGTGACTTGATCACCCGCACTGTAAATCCTAGAGGCATGCTGAATTGGGGGTTGGTTATAATAAGGAATTGTGAGGAAGTATATAATTTGGCATTAATCCTATATATCATTCCAAACAGGACAAGGATGAAGTGAGAGAGTTAGTCAAGAAGGAGAGATATTCCTTGAAAAATGTTATGGAATGCAAGTAGATTAAGATATTATCAAAGGTTGTCATTTTAAGTTCAGTTATTATTTTTGGTTTAACAGGCAATATTGTTGTTGTTTTGGTTTTTGAACACATGAATAACGATGTGATGCATGTGTACAAAGTGGGGAAGTTGGGCTTACAGGGGTTTTAACGGTTTTAATGTTTTTTTGGTTTTTTGGGGGGCTTACAGGGGTTTTACAGGGTTTTTAATAGTTTTAATATTTCTTTATGTTTTTGTGGTAAAATATGCTAATTGTATTAAGGATATGAGCAGTAGTAATAATGTGTTATGGGTTAGGTTAAATCTTTTTTTTGTGTGATAGGAGGCAGGGTGTAGAGGGGGTCTGTCTATGAAATGAGTGGACTGCAACAAGCTGCAAGACGGTGCGCTTCATAATCTCAAGGCTTCTCCTGACGGATGAGAGGACATAAGTAGCATACTGTGTCTCACCTAACCTAACAATGTTCTTAAGACTTTCTTCCCATGGGTGAAGGTAACTGCCTAACTGAGCAGGAGAATCTGAGCATTTTCTGCGCCCTGGAGACTATGTGACGGTAAAAGATTACAGAAGGAAGAGCTGGAAAGACCCTATGTGGAGGGGCCCATACCAGGTGTTGTTGGCTACCTCAATGATGGTAAAAGTGGCAGAGACAGATACTTAGATCCATGTTTCCCACTATAGGAGTGTTCCAACCCCAGGAGAGGAAGATGGCCCCGCCATAGGGTAGCATTGTTTTCTGTTGTGTCTGTCTGTGTTTGTGGGTCTTTGCAGCAGTAACTCTGAGCTTCCCTATAGGTAGGCTGGTAGAAGGACATTCTTCGCAGACTGATGTCGATGGATTGAGAGGGACTCTGGCTGATCCGGAGACCCTAGTGACGGAAGAAGGTTAACAGCTAAAGTGACCATATATCATCATCCAGGTTACACCAACAGCGATACGGATAGAGGGGAGCATGACGGGTATCATCTAAAACCATTGTACCAGAGTACCACAAGGGAACCGATGTCACGCCCTGAATCAGGGGACGGTTATTTGTTGAGTCAGGGTGTGTATATTTCGTGTTGTGTTTATTTCTATGTTTAGTTTCTAGATCGTTTAGATCTATGTTGGCCAGGGTGGTTCCCAATCAGAGGCAGCTGTAGCTCGTTGTCTCTGATTGGGGACCATACTTAGGCAGCCTTTTGGCACCAGTCAGTTGTGGGATCTTGTTCCGTGTGAGGTATGTTATTTTGTCTACCTTGGACTTCACGTTTCGTTTGTTGTTTTGTAGTGTGTTCAGTACGTAAATAAATATGAATACATATCACGCTGCGCCTTGGTCCTTCTCGTTAATGAACGATCGTGACAACCGATGACTTAGAGATGAGGGAGCTGAGGATGCTGGAGCTGGCGAGAATCAGGAGATGGGGGAGGATGGCAATTACTGATGAGCTACGTGTTCTTGCTGATTCCCTCAGCGGAGAGCCAGACCTTCAAGACATCCCAGACCTTCAAGACTTCCAAGAAATCCTCATCACGCACCAGATATCCTCATCATTGATTTCTCTGCCCTTGATTAGTTCCCCTAAAAATAAGGGGAATAGCATACTGACAATAGTAAAGAGCAAAATAACAAGATAGAGAAGAGAAACAGACAGGATTAAAATGTATATTCCTGCACAAGCAGGAACCATAACTAGAATACAGAAGGGGATCGCTATTAAAATACAAGGGTTAAATGGTTATTGGTGTGGGAGGAACCAGCACAAGGATTATGGGGAAATTACATGGGGTAGTGTGACCGTAAGATGATTAAAGAAAAAGACAGGTGGATGATAGACATAAGGATAACAGCCCAATACTTAGATAAACAATTTGATGTAGTGCTTAGTGCTATATTTCCAGAAGGAGTGTTGGTGAAGTAGTTATTCGTTGGGAAAGTGCACTAAACCTTGTACATGTTAGAGCCAAACCAACTGCAGAAGAAAGGGAAAGGAAGGAGTCGTTAGACAATGATTAGTATAGATGAGCACAATATAGTACATAAAAATTACATAAAGAAAATAGTCTAGTATGCATCACATCTCCTGTAAAAGAATTAACAGTAATTCCAAATCCTCACAGATACCAGGACTGTGCTATGATTCAACCACAACTTCTGTCATTTAAGGGACTCGGAAAGACCATATTGACTAGCAGAATGTTTGTTATATGTAGGAAATCCTAAATATGACCAATTTTATAATCAACCAGGATGAGGAGAGAAGTGTAAGCAATTGTTAGAATAGGAACAAGGAAAAGGGAATCACCAGAGTAATATCAAAATAGACTATGAGCAAATATAGGAGTGTTACTATAAAACAATTGGGTTATATAATTTGGGAGAATTCAACAGAGCATTGTCGTAGAAATATTTGGCTCAAAAGTAGTCAACTCAAAAATATCTCTCAAGAGACTGGAGCTTGTGAATCCAAAAATTAGACTTTATTATTTGCGTAACAAAGCCGAGCCACTCCATGGAACGGCTGTCTCTCTTTGGCTCAGAGATCTCTTTTATACACACACAAATGCACAGTAATAATAATAATAATATGCCATTTAGCAGACGCTTTTATCCAAAGCGACTTACAGTCATGCGTGCATACATTTTTTTGTGTATGGGTGGTCCCGGGGATCGAACCCACTACCTTGGTGTTACAAGCGCCGTGCTCTACCAGCTGAGCTACAGAGGACCACAAAGTCATGTATACATAGCGTATACAGCTACTCCCCTTAAGATAACTGATTAACATCTTTAACTGCCACGCCACTATTATCTTTCAAAGTCCAATAACACATGTTGTTTACTCCAAAAGGCCATGGGCGCTTTTGCCTCTTTCCCTTATCTCATAATATTGGTGGCGTGGCTCAGACACTTAAAAAAATAATATACATACATTCATTAAAGCATGTTTACACACTGTATTGGCTATATCCCTTATTTAGACATGCATCTGGATTATAAAATGTAAATCATGTTTACCATATTTTACCTTTGACATTTCTCAAAATTTTCCTTAATGATACATAAAATGTTACCATAGCATGTGGAACTATGTGGCATTCATACAGATAGCCTTTGGAATGCAGACACCCCTCAAAGAAAAATCTATCAGGCAGCAGGATCAAGTATTAGAAATTGGTATTAAGAATGAGTGGTGAAACATAATAATTTGTCATGTAGTCAATTCTTATAGGGATGTGTTGGATTGGAAATGAACTCAACTAAACTGTCATGATTTGTCCTTTCTCGAGGTTACTGCGGATGGTGTCTTAATGCATAGCAGAGATAATTCGGTCCAGAATGGTGTGAACCTCAATAAAAACCAAAAACCCTCTACCCGGCTGAAGAGGAGCAACAAAGGCGTTGAAGACGTTCCTGTCCAGCACCACCTCTACCAGGAGACCTGAATCAGAACCAGCATCAAATCAAAGCAATCAATTGCCTTTTCTTTTATGCCTTTTCTCTCAAGAATGTGACAGGAGTCCATGTGGAGTGAGCAGGAAGAGAGATCTATTCTAATACAACATTTCTCATAGTTTGGGTATACTGGTTGGCAAAATGGACAAAACAGAATGGAGGTAGAGGTGGGGCGCCTCAGGTGTGACATTGGAATTGGGACATTGCCATGGGCAATCCAAGATGAACTATGAAGCTTTCTGAAGAACATAATGAAGATGCCAGAAGATTGAGTGCCGGTGGAGGAAGGATTGTTATTTGAGGTAGTATGTTGATTAAGAGGTATTGTACACTGCTACATTTATAGTAATTTAGACTAGGAATGCATTGATATATTGATCTGTTGTAGTTTTCTTTATGAGGAAGCTAATGCTAGAATTATATTAGTGTCAGTATGTGCCAAGGTGAGAGTTTTAACTTTGAACGATGGAACCAAAGTGACTAACTAAGAATTGTCATTCTAAATTTGTTTTGGGTAATTAATTTGATTATGAATTGTAAGCTGACTGATTGATCTGAATGAAGTTATGTGAGTTAAATGTTGACACTATTCTTAAACATGTATTAGGTAGTATGGCTAAAACAACGCTACGTTTGTTTTAATGTGTTAGGATACTAACACTTATAGTGGAATTATTTTGAGTAGAAAAAGTGATATTTTTAGTATGATTATAACCTTAAATGCAAAGATTGTGATTGATAGCATGAACATAATATACTTTTGTAAATTTATGGGATTAGTAATCCCATTAGGAGGGATATGATGTGTATTTTTCAATGGACTATGAGATAAAACTGGGTTAATCATGAACATAGAGTTAGAATTTTGTGTTAATGGGCCAGGAATTTAATTGGGTAAATTCATTTTGTGTGTGGGGGTAAAGAGGCAATCTGACCTAGGGTCAAATTGCTCGCTTTTACTTAAATCCATGGCTGTCCTATCTTATCAAAGACTGGAACTAGCCTGTGGCATTTTGTCTCTCTCGGCGCCAGAGTTGAACAGAGTTTGGGCTAAACCTTTGTCTCTCCTTGGCTATCTTCTTGATAGATTACAGCATGAAGGGGGGTTTGTGTATGTTTCAAGGATTTAGGGACCTGTCATGTCCAACAATCGGTCTTCAGGTCAAGCCCGGGAGAGCCAGGGTTGAACAGAGTTTAAACTAAACATGAGTGTTTTTGCAAGATAAAGGATTGATTGAGTGTATTACTATTGATTCTGAACTGAATGAAAGTCGAATGTAGCCGCCACCATAGACAAAGGGAGTGGGCGGAGTAATAAAAGAGCGGGAAACTGAGGAGGGAGGGATTTAAAGCTAGTGTGTGTGGAGGCCACTATATAAGATGGAGGGAGAGCAGAAGAGGGGGTGCCACTCTGCAGACCGGCATCGGCTTTGTTGAAACTCTAATGAAGTCATATCTTGATGCAACAAAAACTCTGTAAGAACTGTGATTGTTAATAAAGTATAGTGATCAATTTCCACGACACTACCACCTCCTCATCCTATCTCGAGCCTCCCCCTCTACCCTGCGGGTGGTGGATAATAGGTATCACTGCCCTCAGCTTCATCATAGCCACCCACAGCACCCCTTTTCTGTGGGCAATTTCTTGAAATGTGTCAGGCTGTTGACAGTTATAACACCTCCATGTTTCCCCTCTTCCTCCTCCAGCTCTTCCTCTTCCGCGGCCCCATCCTAATCTTGCTCTTCCAGCCCCCCTTCCTCTTGCTCTGTCTCCCGAATTCCCTCTGTTCCCTCCCTCATAAAACATTAGCTGGGCACTTGCCACTTGCCAAGTTCCCTTCCTGCAGCTTGTTGTCGTTCAGCGTGTACAGCATGTGGCTAGACTGTGGTCAATGGATGAGATTCCCAGCCAATGCAGGTAGTCGTTACTTTCTCTCGTAGTACTGGGAGGAGACCTTGTATCAGGATGCCCTTCAGCAGTCCGTCTCAGGCGTCATTGTTTTCTTCAATGCCAGAATGTCTATTAAAAGCCTCCTCAACTCGTGCTCGGGAATCAAAGCAGCCCTCTCTGGTCCCTGTTTCATGGATTGCAGCAGGGGCCAGTTCGTTCTTGTAGGATACTTTGTCTGAATCCTGTCTTTTAGAGTCTGCAGTTCGGTGTCATAGTTCCCCTGTCCATGGTTATTTGGGGTTCCATCGGCTGCAGTGGTCAGGAATCACCCTTGAGGGCCCCCCCAATGCAGTGTAAATGTTTTTCGTAAAATGAACTCTAACTCTGCTGCAGACGGCTTGTACCTGTTAATCATGGTGGTAAACTGGGTCCACCATTGTGCCCCGCTATGAGAGGGAGGGGGAAACTCCTTCACGATGTCCATCATGTCCCGCATTTCCCAATTCTGCTGTACTAGGATGGTTGGAGTGGCGTTCATGTCACGGCCCACCACTGTATTTGGTATTGACATCAGTGGAAACAGTTCGGCAGAGTGTGGTGTGAAAACAGGAGGGGGAGGGGTGGTAAGTCTGGATAAAGTCCACAGGTCATTTCGATGACCAGTCTTATGGGAGGTTTAGGTTCTCGGCTGGGGCGGCTCTGTCAGTATTTTACTCCGGAACTCCATGCGTGTGGAGAACAGAGGCGTGTGGAGACCAGTGGCGTGTGGAGACCAGTGGTGTGTGGAGACCAGAGGCGTGTGGAGACCAGAGGCGTGTGGAGACCTGAGGTGTGTGGAACTCAGTGTGTGTGGTGGTCAGAGGAGTTGGTATTCTACTCTGGAACTCAGTGTGTGTGGTGGTCAGAGGTGTTGGTTTTCTACTCTGGAACTCAGTGTGTGTGGTGGTCAGAGGTGTTGGTATTCTACTCTGGAACTCAGTGTGTGTGGTGGTCAGAGGTGTTGGTATTTTACTCTGGAACTCAGTGTGTGTGGTGGTCAGAGGTGTCGGTATTCTACTCTGGAACTCAGTGTGTGTGGTGGTCAGAGGTGTTGGTATTCTACTCTGGAACTCAGTGTGTGTGGTGGTCAGAGGTGTTGGTATTCTACTCTGGAACTCAGTGTGTGTGGTGGTCAGAGGTGTTGGTATTCTACTCTGGAACTCAGTGTGTGTGGTGGTCAGAGGTGTTGGTATTCTACTCTGGAACTCAGTGTGTGTGGTGGTTAGAGGTGTTGGTATTCTACTCTGGAACTCAGTGTGTGTGGTTGTCAAAGGTGTCGGTATCCTACTCTGGAACTCAGTGTGTGTGGTGGTCAGAGATGTTGGTATTCTACTCTGGAACTCAGTGTGTGTGGTGGTCAGAGGAGTTGGTATTCTACTCTGGAACTCAGTGTGTGTGGTGGTCAGAGGTGTTGGTATTCTACTCTGGAACTCAGTGTGTGTGGTGGTCAGAGGTGTTGGTATTCTACTCTGGTGGTCAGAGGCTTGTCTTTTTCTTCTTCGTCTTCTTCAGATTATCCGCTGTCTGCCCCCACAGCCCCCCTTGCTGCTGGGGGTCCTTGTTGTGGAGGTGGTAGCTGTTGTTGAGGTGGGGGAGTGTAGGGAGGTGGATAATGTGGATACAGTTCATCTTTACGTCTGTTCCTACTTGCTTTGACTTTCTTTTCTTCAGCTTTCATAATTTCCTCTGCACCCTTCTTCTCTCTCTCTGTCCTTGTCTCTGTTTCAACTTCCCACTTTCAAAAATTATCCCAGCGTATATCATTTTTCTTGCCTTTCCCTAATTTCTCAAACTGTTCTCTGACTAATTTCAACTTAACGACACTGAGGGTGCCTTCTTCGGGAATATCTCCATTCGTTAAGCGGTGCCATTGTGATACGTCCTCGGCAACATTCGGACTACATTTGCTTACCATCACCTTCAACGGCCCTGTGTAGCATGGGGTGGCTGGAGAACACTTTTTGCTCGAGGACGAACCCATCTTGAGTTCCTATCTCACTCACTCTCACACACACATACATAAAATAGAGGAGTGATCAGTTCCTACAACCTAAACCATGTATATGCATGGCTGCTAAAATATTGCCTAATTTGTTGTTGAACCACTGGAGAACTAATCCAAGTTGGTATCTTACTTACATAAAAAGTAAACACAGTTTTGCTATGACACTTTGCAAAACTGTGTGGACAGTGGACAGTGGACAGTTCTTCCTGTCCACTGGTTAAGAAGTCTATCCCTAACCTGATATTATAGTCTAACATGATGTCCTAACCGGTCCACCCGCATCACACTATGCGGTAGAGCATGCTCTCGAACACTTAGCGCAAAGCGATTTAGGAATGAACAATTCCTCTTATTTCAATGATCATTTTCTCTATCACTTAACGCAAAGTGATTTCATTCATAAAGAATCTTCGAATGATGACTCACCAGCTTAGTAAAATATTGACTGAGCGATCGCTGACCCTCAACTCCCGTGGACGTCAGGCGGGTCTCTCCCTTCCCTCGTTTGACGAGGAGGAATTTACCCTAGACTCACAGCGCAGTGAGCCTCTGCGGGCAGCTTACCTTCGGAGCCGCAGGTCAACGATACGTCAGTCCAGTCTAGGGTGCCAAATTGTGGTGGATATTATAAAATAAGGATTTGCTGGAGTCCAAGTCAAACAAAGATTCTTTATTTTTCTGAGCTCAGGAGAATAGCAGAGCTACACAGCGCAGTGCAGACAGTCTGAATTCCGAAGCATTGGGTGATAAGCACATATCTTTATAGTTCCTGTTCTTGGGCGGAACTCTATCTATACAAGGACGCAGGTGCAAGCTGGATTGCAACATAGGATGATACTCCCATGAACAGGAGGACAGTTTCACAGTTTCACAAGGTTAGTCACATACTCATAGAATTAAAATGTCCCATTACACTCCTCCCTTTTGTTAATTCCTTAATAATAATTTAAGCAATTTTAAATGTAGCAAGCTTCTAAAGGCATAATATCCTGTAGTCCACCAATTCTTCCATGTAAATCTCATCCGTTGTGAAACTGAGTTTAAAACCTTCAACCCGTCACCCATCATATACAGTTCTAACTTGCCAGTTTCTGCTAATGATTAAGTATAACAAAGATAGCCAAGTGGATTCTTCCTCAGTAAAGCGTTTGCTCCCAGAGTGCGGCTGCTTAGGAGAGAACACCTGGCAACCACAGAGTCTGGGCGTTCAGCCAATATTCCACTCCCACTGAGCCGACCTTGTGAGAGCAAACCTCTATCTACAACAGGCACATTTCTATGTATGCAACAGGTCAAACATGTATGATAAATGTGAAATACTGTAAGCAGAAAGAGACACAATATTCGTGATATTTACACGTCTATCAAAAAGAAGGTATTTCTACTAAAATCAGGAACTGAAACGAAAAGAGAACACCCAGAAAACCACAGTGTGCCTTAACCCTTATTATATTACCCTTACTGGTAAATACTTCAACAAGGCACAGTACCACTCATTCCTGTGTGTTCTTCTCCTCCTCAGAGTAGAACGACATCTCATGAAAAAACTAGTAGTGGGTAATGATATTTTTGGCCGAACCACGGGGTGTATTGGTTCGGTCCTCATGGCAGGTAAAACCTTTGCCAGAGCACATAAACCATGTGTTGGTCCCTCAGGTAAATAGGGGTAAGCAGTATGATTAGAAATCCAATAATTTCCTTCAGGTGCTCCTACTGAACATTTCCCAGCTGCTGTTGCAAAATTGTGTAATCCCTGTTGAAATGTTGGGCAATTGTCATTCACCTCGTTTTTACAAAGGTGGCTATCTAACACTCCCAATTCTACCGCCTGGTCCCCAGAACCAGTGAATCTCAGGAATAATAATAATAATATTCAGGAATAACATCAATAACAACAGTATCAGGAACATTTAAACAATCGGCTTGACAGCCAGGCGTTCGTCGTCTGCAGTTTAGTTCACACATTTTTGTAGTTGTGGTATTTGCACAGCTCTCTGTGACAGGCATTGGCCTTATAAACAGTGTGGGGTGATAGATATTGGCATTATAAACAGTGTGGGGAACAATTGATGAATGAAACATCTTGCAAGTTTCGTAGTCAGTAAGTCTCCTTGCAATCAGGGGAAAAACCCCTGACACAGATTTAGGTGTCAGTCTACAAACACGATGTCGTTGTCCATTGGTTTGAGGCACCTTGTCACAAATAAAATACATCAATTCATCAAAGCAGTTTGGGGTAGGGTCATGGGGGTGAGCTGGCGAATTGTCAAAATGTTCATTACCACTCAACCCTACCATCCCACTTCTGACACCAATCTGTCCTGTTGAACAGAGCAGCAGCAGTCCCAGAATATCCCATTACACAAGCATTACAAGGCATTATTCTAAGCATGATCAGAGAGAGCGAGAGAAACCATAGCTTGAAAGGCCATGCCCCAAAAGTATGACCACTTCTATGAGTTACAAAACCTATTGAAAGGTTGGTTCTACTCTGTGGGCCTGCAGGCTGCCTAAAATGTGCAGGAGGATTTCCTCTGCTTAGGTTCCAACAACGCCTGACCATATGCCCTTCCCTTTTACAGAAACTACAACAACTCTTTGTGGGCTGTTTGGAATTAGTCTCTGTACCTGTCCCAATAGCTGAAATGGGAGCTGTTTTGGTAGCTTGGCCAGCTTGCATACTAGAGAGCAGCATGGACTCCACACCACACCTCTAGGTTAGACTGACTGTGCGTCCATCCTGCTATCTGTATCCAAGACAAACAAATCACTTTGGAGCCTATTTGTCAGAACGCTGAGTGTGGATGTGGTGCAGGGAATCAAGCGCAGGAACAAGGGTGTTCGTCAACAGACTTTAGTAATCCAAAAATAGTAACTCCAAACAGGTGAATAACCAACCCAACCGGGAGGCATGAACAAATTACGCACACACACAACAGTGCGTAAAACAAGAAAAGGCGCACGCAGTGCGGACTCTCGACACAAACAACACGAGAGAGAAAAAACCATCAACAGCAACAGCTGACATAACAATCACACATAACACCTGACCCAACACACGATAACTAAATAGGAAACAAAATCAAACACTAACAAGGGACAGGTGTACAAACAGACAAAACCAAACAAACATGAAAACATCGAACGGTGGTAGCTAGTACTCCGGGGACGATGACCGCCGAAGCCTGCCCGAACAAGGAGGAGGAGCAGCCTCGGCCGAAACCGTGACAGTACCCCCCCCTTGACGCGCGGCTCCAGCCGTGCGCCGATCCCGGCCTTGGGGACGACCAGGACGACGCGGAGCAGGGCGCCTAGGATGACCCCAATGGAACTCGGTCAGTAGGGACAGGTCTAATATGTCCCTCCTCGGCACCCAGCACCGCTCCTCCGGGCCGTACCCCTCCCACTCCACGAGATATTGGAGACCCCCCATCCGGCGTCTCGAATCAAGGATGGACCTCACAGTGTACGCCGGAGCCCCCTCGATGTCCAACGGGGGTGGAGGAGTCTCCTCTATCTCATAGTCCTGGAGTGGACCAGCTACCACCGGCCTGAGGAGAGACACATGGAACGAGGGGTTAATATTCCTGTAATCAATAGGCAGTTCTAACCTGTAACACACCTCGTTCAACCTCCTCAGGACTTTGAATGGCCCCACAAACCGCCGACCCAGCTTCCGGCAGGGCAGGCGGAGGGGCAGGTTTCTGGTCGAGAGCCAGACTCGATCTCCAGGTGCGTATACAGGCCCCTCACTGCGGTGGAGATCGGCGCTCGTCTTATGCCGACGGATGGCCCGCTGCAGATGAACGTGGGCAGCGTTCCATGTCTCCTCCGAGCGCCGCACCCACTCATCCACCGCAGGGGCCTCGATCTGGCTCTCGTGCCAAGGTGCCAGAACCGGCTGGTACCCTAACACACACTGGAAAGGGGTTAGTTGGGTGGAGGAGTGGCGGAGAGAGTTCTGCGCCATCTCGGCCCACGGAACGTATCTCGCCCACTCCTCCGGCCGGCCCTGGCAATAAGACCTCAGAAACCTACCCACATCCTGGTTGACACGTTCAACCTGCCCATTACTCTCCGGGTGGTAACCCGAGGTAAGGCTCACCGAAACCCCCAACCGTTCCATAAAGGCTCTCCACACTCTGGAAGTGAACTGGGGGCCTCGATCAGACACTATATCCTCGGGTACCCCGTAATGCCGGAAGACATGGGTAAACAGAGCCTCAGCGGTCTGTAGGGCAGTAGGGAGACCCGGCATGGGAAGGAGACGACAGGCCTTCGAGAACCGATCCACAACGACCAGGATGGTAGTATTCCCCTGTGAGGGGGGAAGGTCTGTAACAAAGTCCACCGAGAGGTGGGACCAGGGTCGTTGTGGAACGGGCAGGGGTTGTAGCTTACCCCTTGGCAAATGTCTGGGCGCCTTACACTGTGCACACACCGAACAGGAGGAGACATAAACCCTCACATCCCTGGCTAACGTTGGCCACCAGTACTTAGTGCTAAGGCAGTGAACTGTCCGGCCGATACCTGGATGTCCAGAGGAGGGGGACGTATGAGCCCAATAAATGAGGCGATCGCGTACCTCGAGCGGAACGTACGTCCGACCCACTGGACACTGTGGAGGACTTGGGTCGGTGCGTAACGCCCGCTCGATCTCTGCATCGACCTCCCATACCACCGGTGCCACCAGACAAGACTTTGGTAGTATGGGAGTGGGCTCAACGGACCTCTCCTCCGTGTCATACCGCCGAGACAGGGCATCTGCCTTCCCGTTCTGGGACCCAGGGATGTAAGTGATTTTAAACACAAACCGGGCTAGAAACATAGTCCAGCGGGCCTGGCGAGGATTCAGTCTCCTAGCTGCCCGGATGTACTCCAGGTTACGGTGGTCCGTCAAAATGAGGAAAGGGTGTTGAGCCCCCTCAAGCCAATGCCTCCACACCTTTAGGGCCTGTACCACGGCTAACAGCTCCCTGTCCCCTACGTCATAATTCCGCTCCGCCGGACTGAGCTTCTTAGAATAAAAAGCACAGGGGCGGAGCTTAGGTGGTGTGCCAGACCGTTGTGAGAGGACGGCCCCAATACCGGCCTCGGACGCGTCTACCTCTACCTGGAATGGTAAAGCGGGATCCGGATGCGCCAACACCAGCGCCGAGGTAAACAGGTCCTTCAGTCTCCCAAAAGCCCTGTCCGCCTCAGCTGACCACCGCAAGCGCACCGGACCCCCCTTCAACAGAGACGTTATGGGAGCTGCCACCTGTCCAAAACCCCGGATAAACCTCCGGTAATAATTCGCAAAACCCAAGAACTGTTGCACCTCTTTCACAGTGGTTGGGGTTTGCCAATTACGCACAGCTGACACCCGGTCAACCTCCATCTTCACCCCTGACGCAGACAACTGATAACCCAAAAAGGAGACCGACTTCTGAAAGAACAGACATTTCTCTGCCTTGACATATAGGTCATGCTCCAACAGTCTCCTCAACACTCGGCGCACCAGGGCTACATGCTCAGCTCGGGTAGAACTGTACACCAGAATATCGTCTATGTACACGACTACTCCCTGCCCCAGCATGTCCCGGAAAATCTAATCTACAAAGGATTGGAAGACTGAGGGAGCATTCATTAACCCATATGGCATGACGAGATACTCGTAATGACCGGAGGTCGTGCTAAATGCTGTCTTCCATTCATCGCCCTCTCTAATGCGCACCAAGTTATATGCGCTCCTGAGATCCAATTTTGTGAAGAACTGAGCACCGTGTAATGACTCCGTCATAGTCGCAATCAGAGGAAGTGGATAACTGTACTTCACCGTAATCTGATTGAGACCGCGGTAATCAATACACGGGCGCAAACCTCCATCTTTTTTCTTCACAAAAAAGAAGCTCGAGGAAGCGGGTGAAGTGGAGGCCCGTATGTATCCCTGTCTCAGAGACTCAGCGATGTAAGTTTCCATCGCCTTCCTCTCCTCTTGAGACAAGGGATACACATGGCTCCGCGGGAGTGCTGCTCCTAACTGGAGATCTATCGCACAATCCCCCTGTCTATGAGGCGGCAGCTGCGCCGCCCTTGTCATACTAAACACCAGTTTCAAATCCTCATACTCGGGGGGAATATGCAGTGCGGGCATTTGATTTGGACTCTCCACCGAGGTCGCCCCTATGGAAACACCCAGACATAGCCCCTCACACTGAACAGACCACCCTTTAAGAGCTTTCTCTCGCCACGAAATAGTAGGATCATGGGTAATCAACCAGGGAAGTCCCAGCACCACCGGATACGCAGGAGAGTCAATCAGATAGAGCTGAATCGTCTCCTCATGACCCCCCTGCGTCTTCATCCTAAGGGGCGCTGTGACCTCCCTAATTAACCCAGATCCTAACGGACGGCTATCTAGGGCATGTACAGGGAAAGGCTTATCAACGGGAAGGAGAGGAATCCCTAACTCTACACAGAACTGGCGATCTACAAAATTCCCAGCTGCGCCTGAATCTACTAGCGCCTTATGCTGGGAACGAGGTGCAACCTGTGGAAAACAAACAGGCAAGGTTATGTGAACGACAGAAAGCTCTGGGTAAGTAGGGCGCCTACTCACCTGGGAGGACTCCCCAATGCGTGGCCTGCCTTCCCCTCCACCGGGGGACCTTCCCCAACACCTAGCCGCGGTGTGCCCTCCACGGCCACAGTTGGTGCAGGGAACGGCCCCCCTCGGGTTCCTACTCCTCCGTTCTCTAGCGCCAGCACCTCCGAGCTCCATAGGGCTCGGCTCGGAGGTGCCGGAAGGTGGAATGGGCAACCCCCACCCGGGACGTCCACGGGTGGCGAGCAGGGTGTCCAGCCGAATGGCCATGTCGACCAGTTGGTCAAACGACAACGTGGTATCCCTGCATGCCAACTCTCTCTGGACGTCCTCCCGGAGGCTGCAGCGGAAGTGGTCTATGAGGGCCCGCTCATTCCACCCTGCATCTGCCGCTAGAGTCCGAAACTCCAAAGCAAAATCCTGTGCGCTCCTCATCCCCTGTCGGAGGTAGAACAGACGCTCCCCCGCCGCCTTCCCTTCTGGTGGATGGTCAAACACGGCACGGAAGCGGCGGGAGAACTCCGCATAGGTAATAGTAGCGGCGTCTATTCTCCTCCATTTGGCGTTGGCCCACTCCAACGCCTTGCCGGTGAGACAGGAGATGAGGGCGGAGACGCTCTCGTGTCCCGAGGGCGCCGGGTGTACGGTGGCGAGGTAGAGCTCCACTTGCAGCAGGAACCCTTGACACCCGGCAGCGGAGCCGTCGTACGCCCTCGGGAGCGAGAGCCGAATCCCGCTGGGTTCCGGAAGGGGGACAGGAGGACTGACCGATGGGGATGGTCCGGTAGGTGGGGGCGTGGGTACCCCGCTGCTTTCCCATCGGTGGAGAGTGTTCATCACCCGATCCAGGGCGTGACCGATCTGGTTGATCCTGTCCTCCTGCCCACGAAGACGGTCCTCCATGATGTCCGTTGGCGCGGTTGCTCCTGCTGATTCCATGGGTGGATGTGTGATTCTGTCAGAACGCTGAGTGTGGATGTGGTGCAGGGAATCAAGCGCAGGAACAAGGGTGTTCGTCAACAGACTTTAGTAATCCAAAAATAGTAACTCCAAACAGGTGAATAACCAACCCAACCGGGGGGCATGAACAAATTACGCACACACACAACAGTGCGTAAAACAAGAAAAGGCGCACGCAGTGCGGACTCTCGACACAAACAACACGAGAGAGAAAAAACCATCAACAGCAACAGCTGACATAACAATCACACATAACACCTGACCCAACACACGATAACTAAATAGGAAACAAAATCAAACACTAACAAGGGACAGGTGTACAAACAGACAAAACCAAACAAACATGAAAACATCGAACGGTGGTAGCTAGTACTCCGGGGACGACGACCGCCGAAGCCTGCCCGAACAAGGAGGAGGAGCAGCCTCGGCCGAAACCGTGACACTATTTGTGCTCTGTTCTAACAAATCTCTCTGCGTGTCATGTAGAAATGACCTAGTCAAATCAAACATATTTTTTAAATAAAACATATTTAGATTTGTTTACTTTTTGGTTACTACATGATTCCTTATGTGTTATTTCATGGTTTTGATGACTTCATTATTATTCTACAATGTAGAAAATAGTAAAAATAAAGAAAAATCCTTGAATGAGTAGGTGTTCTAAAACTTTTGACTGGTAGTGTACGTAATTTTCAAACATTCCAAACATTTATGAAAACGTGAAAATTACTGTATCTAAGAGCTTGCTTTTCAGAAAATGTTTTAAAAAGTGTAATATTCTTCCTGGGGGTGTATATGAACAGATTTCTAATGAGATTTCATGTTGCTAAAATGCTGTCAGTTCCACTTTAAGACATGCCGGAGAAGTACATCTCGTATTTGAATATTACATTATTATTATTAATATTTGAATTATTTGCATATTTTAATATACTTGTGTACTTGTGGTGGTCGGGTTCATTCAGGTCTATCAGCTATAGTTACATAGACCCAAAACGCGATGACAATCAAACAGGACCCGACCCGAACCGGAGGGACAAGTTTGAATTTTGGACCCGACCCGCTCGGGTCGAACTATGAATTCTACCATAATATTTATATGTTTGGGTCTTACTGTTGGTGAGGAGTGTGGAGTAGGTGCTCCCCAGAGCCAGCAGGAGGCAGCTTCTGCTGGTAAAGAGGTGGGACAGAGGTCTTCTAATCTCGATGGGACTTCCTGGTTAAATAAAGGTTAAATAAATTAAATAACAGTGGTGTCTGTCCAGTGGTGACGGGCGGATACAGCGAACGGCTGAGGCTGTGGAGCTTTCTAGCGGCATGTACTTTAGCTTTTTTTTTTTTACTTTTCCACTATGAGCAATGATCATGTGGTTACCACCATAACAGATAGATATTTCTTCAGAAAAGTGCCTGCCGGGGGGAATCACGTGACCCTTGAACAAGATGGCTGCATGAACTGAGAGCTTCGCACAAGTAATTTCCAATTCTTAATCTTACCTCCACTTCAAGTTAAACCCCATTAGCTTTAGTCAAAAAAGCCATGGCGACTACAAAAGGCGACATTACATGTAACATTTTTACCCGGACTCAAGCAATAGCTGCGGGAAAAGCCTCCAAGAAACAGCTAGCTTCAGAAAAAGCTAGCACCATTGCCCAGGAGTATGAGGACCCGTCCCTTCCCGAGGCCCAACAACTACCAACCTCGTCCTCTGTCGAAGACGTCCTTTCTAAGCTAGATGGCATTAACTCTCAGTTCAGTGCGATAGAGGGCAAGGTGACAACCCTGGAAAATGCCTTGCCTGATGTCAACAACAAGATAACCATCAACGCAGGGCACCTGGATGAGGCAGAGGGGCTTATCCTATCCATGGAAAACTCACTGGCAGATGTCATGGAAACCATAGCATCTGCTAAAAAGAAAATAGAGCATCTAAAAGAGAAAACAGAGGACCTGGAAAATAGGGTGCGAAGGAATAACTGTGTTCTATTAAACCTGGCCAAAAAAGAAGAGGGAAACATGCCACTGATCCGCTACTTGCAAGACAAACTTCCAGAGTGGCTCCACCTGTCCACCGACAGGCCCATAGAACACGAGAGAGCTCACCGAGCACTGTGGCCTCCACCAGCAGCCAGACAACCACTGCGCCCAATCACTGTACGTTTCCTGAGATTCACCGACAATGAATGAGTACTACAGGCGACGAAAATCAACACCATTACAGTGGGAAACGCCAAAATCACCTTACGCTGGAATACACAGAGGGTTTGACGAGGTGAAAAAACACTTAATTGACCGAGGTATCTTCAGGAGATTCAAATACCCAAACGCCCTGCGACACTTCAAAACTCCAGAAGAGGCAAAAAGGTTTTTGAAGGGCAATCCTGGCCACTGAGAAATGGATAGATTACTAAAAGTGATTACTGTTATTACTATTGGAGGTATGTCACGATCATTATGTGAAGCGGACCAAGGCGCAGCGTGATAAGCGTACATGTTTTATTAAGTGTACACAACATGAACAAAAACAACAAATGAACGATACGTGAAGTCCTAGGTTAATAACACAAACCTATACGGATCAAGATCCCACAAAACTAAAATGCCAAAAGGCTGCCTAAGTATGGTCCCCAATCAGAGACAACGAGCTACAGCTGTCTCTGATTGGGAACCACCCTGGCCAACATAGATGTACACGATCTAGAACAAAACACATAGAACTAAACAATAAACCTACACACCCTGGCTCAACATTAAAGAGTCCCCAGAGCCAGGGCGTGACAAGGTAAGACAACATAGAGCCGCCATCCAATGTCCCACCCGCTGAGAGAGGGATAGGCCCTAAAACCTAAGCTAGGCCTACTAACGTTTTAGCCTACTTTTATTTCCCCTTTTATGTCAAGTGAGAAAATTAACCATTTACAGCATGTTATCTTGTCTGTAGAAGATATAGGCTAATTGGCAGACAAAGTGATCCGATTCTGTCAATTTTATATAGCCAACTTTTTTTATTTCTATTGACAATTTTCACAAATGCCTTCACCATTGATAGCCTGTCGATTACGACATATCTACAGACATAACGAGAGGATCAGTGTGTCCATTTTTTGCCTATGGTTATGACCACCTTATCCTGTTGATATTTTGTTTTAATAATAACAAACAACTTATCCTATAGATCCCTCTTAGGGATTTGCACCCTAATTTCTGTTTTATTTAGTCCAAATGATTAGGCCTGTGTCCTTTGGGGGATGTATTTGTAGGCTGGGCTATTGATTTGATTTACTTCATTTCTCCCTCTCTTTTTTACTGTGGTCTGGATGGGGGCTACATTGTCACTTACTTAATGCGGGGTGGAGAGGATGAGGAATCTCTCTCTCTCTCTCTCTATCTCTTGACTAGTACCTTAAATCTACTGACATTGAACTGCCATGGGCTAGGTCATGCAATATAACGGAAAAATATACTATGTGCTCTCAAAAAGGTAAAAGCAGACATTGCGCTATTACAAGAGACACACCTCTGTGATGCCGAACATGCTAAACTCCGCAGAGCTTGGGTGGGACAGGTGTATTTCTCATCTTTCAAATCTAACAGCAGAGGCACAGCCATACTTATCCATAAGCATGTTACATTCATAATTGACAAAAACATATCTGATCCAGAGGGGAGATTTATTCTGATAAATGGGTCACTCTGTGGGCAACCAATTACTATCTTCAATAGATACAGTATGCCCCTAACACAGATACTCCTGCTTTCATGTCAAAAATGATAACCCTGTTCAATGAGCATTGTGTTTCCTTTGGAGTGCTGGCTGGAGTTTTTAATTGTACCCTTAACTCAACTCTGGACAAATCATCTCAAGTCCCAACCACAAACCCTAGATAGGCAAAGATGGGACTGATATATATCTGGAGAGAGACTAATAGCTAATCTATACATACTACTCCAATGTCCATAACACCTATTCTCGTATAGATTAGATTTTTATGCCAAAGATTTTAATAAATTCTGCCACTTGTACAATCGGACCCATAGCACTTTCAGATCACGCCTTTGTCCGCCTCCGCTTTGACCTCTGTAAAAACATCCCGAGGTCAAAGAGCTGGAAATTCAACACCTCCATGTTATCAAATGAAGCATTCTATACATTGGTTACTACACGGATAGACAACTACACACAAGACAACAAAGACTCTCCTGTTGGAGTTCCAGGTCTCCAGCAGCCTCTGGAACTGCCGTTCTGCGGCCAACAAGGCAGAGTTCATCTCAGCCTATGCTACCCTCCAGTCCCTCGACTTCTTGGCGCTGACGGAAACATGGATTACCACTGAAAACACTGCTACTCCTACTGCTCTCTCCTCGTCTGACCATGTGTTCTCGCATACCCCAAGAGCATCTGGTCAGCGGGGTGGTGGCACAGGAATCCTCATCTCTCCCAAGTGGACATTCTCTCTTTTTCCCCTGACCCATCTGTCTATCTCCTCATTTGAATTCCATGCTGTCACAGTCACTAGCCCATTCAAGCTTAACATCCTTGTCATTTATCGCCCTCCAGGTTCCCTTGGAGAGTTCATCAATGAGCTTGACGCCTTGATAAATTCCTTTCCTGAGGATGGCTGACCCCTCACAGTTCTGGGTGACTTTAACCTCCCTACGTCTAACTTTGACTCATTTCTCTCTGCCTCCTTCTTTCCACTCCTCTCCTCTTTTGACCTCACCCTCTCACCGTTCCCCCCTACTCACAAGGCAGGCAATACGCTTGACCTCATCTTTACTAGATGCTGTTCTTCTACTAATCTCACTGCAACTCCCCTCCATGTCTCCGACCACCACTTTGTATCCCTTTCTCTCTCACTCTCCTCCAACACTACTCACTCTGCCCCTACTCAGATGGTAATGCGCCGTCGCAACCTTCGCTCTCTCTCTCCCGCTACTCTCTCCTCTTCCATCCTATCATCTCTTCCCTCTGCTCAATCCTTCTCCCTCCAATCTCCTGATTCTGCCTACTCAACCCTCCTCTCCTTCCTTTCTGCATCCTTTGACTCTCTATGTCCCCTATCCTCCCGGCCGGCTCGGTCCTCCCCTCCTGCTCCGTGGCTTGACAACTCATTGCGAGCTCACAGAACAGGGCTCCGGGCAGCCGAGCGGAAATGGAGGAAAACTAGACTCCTTCCGGACCTGGCATCTTTTCACTCCCTCCTCTCTACATTTTCTTCCTCTGTTTCTGCTGCTAAAGCCACTTTCTACCACTCTAAATTCCAAGCATCTGCCTCTAACCCTAGGAAGCTCTTTGCTACCTTCTCCTCCCTGCTGAACCCTCCTCCCCCTCCCCCCCTCCTCCCTCTCTGTGGATGACTTCGTCAACCATTTTGAAAAGAAGGTTGACGACATCCGATCCTCATTTGTTAAGTCAAATGACACTGCTGGTCCTGCTCACACTGCCTTACCCTATGCTTTGACATCTTTCTCCCCTCTCTCTCCAGATGAAATCTTGCGACGTGTGACGGCCGGCCGCCCAACAACCTGCCCGCTTGACCCTATCCCCTCCTCTCTTCTCCAGACCATCTCCGGTGACCTTCTCCCTTACCTCACCTCGCTCATCAACTCATCCTTGACCGCTGGCTATGTCCCTTCTGTCTTCAAGAGAGCGAGAGTTGCACCCCTTCCCAAAAAACCTACACTCGATCCCTCCGATGTCAACAACTACAGACCAGTATCCCTTCTTTATTTTCTCTCCAAAACTCTTGAGCGTGCCGTATTTAGCCAATTCTCTTGCTATCTCTCTCAGAATGACCTTCTTGATCCAAACCAGTCAGGTTTCAAGACTGGTCATTCAACTGAGACTGCTCTTCTCTGTGTCACGGAGGCTCTCCGCACTGCTAAAGCTAACTTTCTCTCATCTGCTCTTGTCCTTCTAGACCTGTCTGCTGCCTTTGATACTGTGAACCATCAGATCCTCCTCTCCACCCTCTCCGAGTTGGGCATCTCCGGCGCGGCTCACTCTTGGATTGCGTCCTACCTGACCGGTCGCTCTTACCAAGTGGCGTGGCGAGAATCTGTCTCCGCACCACGTGCTCTCACCACTGGTGTCCCCCAGGGCTCAGTTCTAGGCCCTCTCCTATTCTCGCTATACACCAAGTCACTTGGCTCTGTCGTATCCTCACATGGCCTCTCCTGTCATTGCTACGCAGACGACACACAACTAATATTCTGCTTTCCCCCTTCTGATAACCAGGTGGCAAATCACATCTCTGCATGTCTGGCAGACATATCAGTGTGGATGACGGATCACCACCTCAAGCTGAACCTCGGCAAGACGGAGCTGCTCTTCCTCCCGGGGAAGGACTGCCCGTTCCATGATCTCGCCATCACGGTTGACAACTCCGTTGTGTCCTCCTCCAAGTGCGAAGAGCCTTGGCGTGACCCTGGACAACACCCTGTCGTTCTCCACTAACATGAAGGCGGTGACCCGATCCTGTAGGTTCATGCTCTACAACATTCGGAGAGTACGACCCTGCCTTACACAGGAAGCGGCACAGGTACTAATCCAGGCACTTGTCATCTCCCGTCTGGATTACTGCAACTCGCTGTGGCTGGGCTCCCTGCCAGTGCCATTAAACCCCTACAACTTATCCAGAACGCTGCCGCCAGTCTGATGTTCAACCTTCCCAAGTTCTCTCATGTCACCCTGCTCCTCCGCACACTCCACTGCCTTCCAGTTGAAGCTTGCATCTAGTACAAAAGCATGGTGCTTGCCTACAGAGCTATGAGGAGAACGGCATCTCCTTACCTTAAGGCTCTGATCAGACCCTACACCCAAACGAGGGCACTACGTTCATCCACCTCTGGCCTGCTAGCCCCCCTACCTCTACGGAAGCACAGTTCCCGCTCAGCCCAGTCAAAACTGTTCGCTGCTCTGGCACCCTAATGGTGGAACAAGCTCCCTCACGACACCAGGACAGCAGAGTCACTCACCACCTTCCGGAGACACTTGAAACCCCACCTCTTTAAGAAATACCTGGGATAGGATAAAGTAATCCTTCTACCCCCCCTTACCCCACCCCAAAGAAAGAAAAAAAAACATATTGTAAAGTGGTTATCCCACTGGCTATAAGGTGAATGCACCAATTTGTAAGTCGCTCTGGATAAGAGCGTCTGCTAAATGACGTAAATGTAAATGTAAATAAACAGAAATACCATGAGTATAGCAATAGGCCTAGCAGATTGCTTGCATACAAATTTAAAAAAGAGCAGTCAGAGCGTCCAATCATGGCCATCCGAACAGCAGATGACGAGGTCACATATGATCCAAATAAGATTACATTTAACTTTTCATGATTTTTACTGCAAATTATATGCTCGCCAAAAGACTAAACACTCTTCTTCCCAAAATAATAAAAGCGGACCAAACTGGATTTATTAGAGACAGGTACTCTTCTGATAACGTTTGCTGTCTTTTTGATATTATAGATCAAGTAAACACACAGAAGACCCCTATCCTGCTGACTTCACTGGATGCTGGGAAGGCGTTCAACAGGATGGAGTGGAGCTTTCTTTTCTCAGTCTTAGAAAAGTCCAATATGGGTCCAAACTTTATTAAATGGATTAAGTCCCTATATTCTCATCCAAATGCCATGGTGACTACTAATGGTCTGAATTCTGAAAGATTCACTTTGGGACATCGCACAAGACAAGGATGCTCGCTGTACCCACTGCTCTACTTGTTGGGGAGGAGCTTTTGGCGGAGTTGATAAGTAGCAATCCAAGTATTATGGGTGTTTCTGCAAGCGGCCTTCAGCACAAGATTTCGCTCTACACGGATGATGTCTTGCTCTACATATCCAACCCTGAGAAATCCCTCCCATTTTAGACACAATTGCTCAGTACTGCAAATTTTCAGGATATAAGATAGATTTGAACAAATCCATTGTTTGCCCTCTCAAACTTACACTCATCAGCTCTATGAAGACACTCTGCCCATTCCAATGGAAGACATAGGGGTTTCAATACCTTGGGATCTTTGTAACACCAGATCTGAATTGCCTTTTCAAGGAAAATTATCTCCCACTCCTGGATCGAATCAAGAATGACCTCCGAACCTGGATCTCCCTCCCAATTAGCTTAGTCAGAAGAATCAATGTTATCTGTATAAACATCCTCCCTAGATTTAACTATTTATTTCACATGCTCCAATGCTATCTCCCAGTTAATTTTTTCAAAATAACCAACCAAAGCATCACCAAATGTATATGGGGCAATAAAAAACCTAGGATCAAGTTCTCCACTCTATGGAAACCTGAATCTAATCAGCAACATGCTAACATTGATCACAAACAGACAAGACTCAATGTGGATTCAGATAGAGGCCCAATCCTATGGTTAATTGCCCCTAAGCTCAATTATATTCATTAATCTCTTAAGGATTGGACCCTTTTTTCAAATTTAGCCTAAAATGACATACCCAAATCTAACTGCCTGTAGCTCAGGACCTGAAACTAAGATATGCATATTCTTGATACCATTTGAAATGAAACACTTTGAAGTTTGTGGAAATGTGAAATGAATGTAGGAGAATATAACACATTAGATCTGGTAAAAGATAATACAAACATCTTTGAAATGCAAGATAAATGCCACATTATAATATTGACGTTTAGGCTTCATTTAGATTTTGGCCACTAGATGGCAGCAGTGTGTGTACAAAGTTTCAGATTGATCCAGTGAAGCATTGCAATACTATTTTGTATCAAGTTTGCCCAAATGTGCCGAATTGGTCAATTGATACATTTTCAAGTACATAACTATAGAGAACATACAAAAATGATATGGTAATACAACATGTAAGTTTACACACTACCAGGAATGTCATACATGATGGATCATTTGCTTATACACTAACTTTCACACATCTAGATGGCCGGGCGGGGTGGGTGTGGAGCCAGAGACAGCAAGGGTTCAAACTGTAGAACCCAGTTCCTACATTTGAATATAAAAATGTAGATTGACCAGATTGTTGACTTTATTCCTCTTTAAAAGCTCTCTTATGAACTTCGCAAGAGACACCCCAGGTTTGATAGACTCTGGTCTCTCCACTACTCAACTATTTTCCAAATTGGACAGAGTGAATGGGGTGATTATGGAAATGGGTGTATATACATGTTGTGTAAGGTGCTATAGAAACTAATTATTTGCTCGTTGTCTCAGCTAAAGCTGGAAATAGTCAACATGATCACAGATAGTGCTGCTGCAAGTTAATTTTTTTTGTTTAATATTTGTATTGTATTATATTATATATTATTTATGTCTGCCACATCTGCTTAAATTAATGGAGAATCTCCATTTAAATCACTTTATAGTCTTGGACTAGGCTCAATTAAGTAATCTGTGTCTGAATAACTGGCCCTAAACTTTCTTATCTGGATGTGCTTCCCACAACACTAAAATAAGTCATTCTTGGCTCATTCTATATTGATGTTCTCACAGTGAACCTTTTTCTTAGGAAAGACGGCACCATTCCAAGACCTCTATGTTTTGGGAAATGGCCGTTTCTGTCACGCTCTGGCTCCGGGACTTTGTATTATTGAGCCAGGGTGTGTTCATTTTTGTTGTGTTTGGGGATTAGTTGGGTTGTTATTGGTGGTTTCATTGTTTGGTCCAGTGACTCCCAATCAGTGGTAACGAGTGTCAGCTGTCGGCTCGTTATCTCTGATTGGGAGCCATATTTAAACTGTCATTGTTCACCTTGGGGTTGTGGGTTTTTGTTCTATGTTCAGTCGTTGTCACTGAGGACTTCATGATCGTGTTTTGTTTTGTATTCTCGTGTATTGCATTAAAGTCAATATGTTCGCTACCAACGCTGCGCTTTGGTCCTACTTCATAGACGATCGTGACAGAAAAACCCACCACAACGAGACCAAGCAGCGTTTCCAGGAGTTGGATGACGAGTGGTGGAGACAGAAGAGCGAAGGTTGGGAGAGGACTATAGAGGCCTGGTCCACGGAGAGGAGAGACCCCCAGAAATTTTTTAGGGGGGGGCTCACGACTTCGGGGCAGCAGGAGTACGGGTTAGAGGAGTGCAGTAGGTTGGCAGAAAAGGCCGCCAGGTTAAGGGGGCCACTGGTCACGAAGGGGAAGGAAGGTGTGGAGGCACGGCGAAGGGTACTGGGGTGTGTTACCAGTCCGGTCCGGCCCGTTCCTGATCCCCGTGTAGGGCCAGGGGTGTGTGTCCTCAGTGCGGCCCTGTCTGTGCCTGTTCCTCGCATGGAGCCTGTGGTGCGCGCCGCCAGCCCGACTCGGTCTGTTCCTGCTCCCCGCACCAAGTCTGTGGTGCGTTTCGTCAGCCCTGTCCGGCCCGTCCCTGCTCCCCGCACCAAGCCAATGGTGCGCGTCGCCAGCCCAGCCCGGCCGGTTCCTGCTCCACGCATCAAAACTACGGTGTGCGTCGCCGGCCCAACCCGGACTGTTCCTGCCACTCGCACCAGGCTAAGGGTGCGAGTCGTCAACCTGGGTCAGCTCGTTCCGGCTACTCGCAACAAACCAAGGGGGCGAGTCGTCAACCTGGTTCAGCCTATTCCTGCTACGCGCACCAAGCCAGGGAGGCGAGTCGTCAGCCTGAGGAGGTCCGTTCCGGCTCCACGCACCAAGCCGAGGATGCGTATCGTCAGCCAGGTCCGGTCCGTCCCTGCCTCACGCGCCAAGCTAGGGGTGCGCGTCATCAGTCCGGATCCAGCCAGCTGGGTTGGATCGGACCGGGGCCATTACGGGGGGATGGATGTAGGATGGTGGTCAAGCCCGGAGCCAGAGCCGGAGCCGCCTCCGAGGAGCAACACCCACCCAGCCCTCCCCTATTTGGGTTCTTTGAGGCGCGGTCGCAGTCCGCGCCTTTAGGGGGGGGTACTGTCACGCTCTGGCTCCGGGACTTTGTATTATTGAGCCAGGGTGTGTTCATTTTTGTTGTGTTTGGGGATTAGTTGGGTTGTTATTGGTGGTTTCATTGTTTGGTCCAGTGACTCCCAATCAGTGGTAACGAGTGTCAGCTGTCGGCTCGTTATCTCTGATTGGGAGCCATATTTAAACTGTCATTGTTCACCTTGGGGTTGTGGGTTTTTGTTCTATGTTCAGTCGTTGTCACTGAGGACTTCATGATCGTGTTTTGTTTTGTATTCTCGTGTATTGCATTAAAGTCAATATGTTCGCTACCAACGCTGCGCTTTGGTCCTACTTCATAGACGATCGTGACAGTTTCCAAGTTTCAAGTTTGAATTGTCACATGCACAAAGTACAGTGAAATGCTTAATAACTTGCAAGCGAACAGTGCTAACTAATAGAAAATAAAAAATACAAATGAGGATCCAATGTGTGATGACTTGTCTAATTGTCTTTAGTCAACAGTAAACCACATGCTTCTGCTGCTGCTGCGTTGTCTTCACAGGTCAAGGCTTCAAACACACTGTCTGCGTGGGTTTTTTGGTTGACCCAACTGCTGGGTTGCCGGCGTTGGGTCACTTAGTTGGGTTATTTCTTTACAAACTGCTGGGTTATTGGTGCTGGGTTATTGAGATATGACCCAGTGGGTCAGATCAGAAGACTGGAGGCGTAGTTTAGTAGGGGCGTGGCTTTCAGATAGTTACCATGAGAGGTATGTCATTCCTGTTCATCTGTTCTGTTGCATAGTTATCACATGTTGTGGTTTAATATTTACATTTTGGTAGCTGCATTGAGGTTTATAGAAGTGTTTGAGTTCCACCACAGAAGAAGAACCATAATGGCCAGAACAAAATCTAGACTATGAAATCTAGACGATAAAATCCAGACAACAAAATCTAGACAACCAAATATAGACAACAAAATCAAGATCAAAATCAAGATCCGTCCCCCCATTACTGCACCTGACCTTACAACACAACTCCCAAAAACCCCTATTCCTTCCAATAAACCTGCTCCCCCTCCAAGTCCGCTCAGCATACCACCCCCTTCCCACCCGCCCATTACTACCCCTGATCACTCCTCCCCGCCCCTCACTGTCCCTGACTCCTCCCCCCTGTTCCTTAGTGACCCAGATCCACCCCCCTTAGCCCTCCCTCCTCCTGATCCCACACAGCAACAAACCAGCCTGCCTCAGTCCAGACTCCCTGGACCCTCTGAAACCACGTTCACCCCTTTCAGGACCCCCCATCCCACCCCCTAGAAAGTTCAGGGGGCCACCAGGCAGTCAGTGGGGAGGCATGCCAAAACTGTCAAGAACCACCCAACAACACAAACAACCCGCTAGAGGCCTTCATCCATATCTGCAACGAAATGATCAAACCCAGACCTGGACCCACCCCAATGACCCATGACCTTGACAATTCACTCAGAACAGAACGACTTTCTTCAGCCACCATTGTCCAGCCTTGCCGCCGCATCACTCCCCCTCCAGCACCAGCCCAGACCGATGGACATATCCTCCACCACCCCCATCCCTCTTGTCCCTCTCCACCTCTCTCCCCCTTCCTCCCTATACACCTGTCACTCTCACAGAACCAGACCAGATCCAAGAACCCCACACCAGAAGAGGCGCGGAGGAAGGACCAAAGATCTAGACCTACGAGCGGAGCGAGCAGGCCACTGGGGAGTACCACTGACCTGTTTTTAGCCTATACTATATAGGGAATAGGGTTCCATTTGGGACTACACTATAGTTTGCCATTATCTTTGCTTTGATCTTTAGTATTGAGCTTCTTTTCTGGACTCCAAAGGTTCGACTGAAAATGGAACATTATATAAGTGTAGTGTTGATGTGCTGTTTGTGTTGTCTGTTTTAAATGTTGTAATGTTGTATTGACTGCTGCTGCTTTCTTGACCAGGTCTCACTTGCAAAAGAGACTCTGTGTCTCCTGGTTAAATAAAGGTTAAATAAAAATAACAATACAGTCAACCAATATGAATATGTTGTTTTTATTTGCTTGCTTGGAAATGTAATAAAATTAAAGCATCAATATAACATGAACAGACACTCTAATCTAAGGTCTAAAAGTCCTGTTATAAGGAACTATTTTCAGATACTGTCTGCAGCTCTCTTCTATGAACTCCTCCCTCTGACCCCTCCTGGGTCCTTCACTGGTAAACATATAATGAACATATCTTTATTAAAACATATTACGTAATAAACATATAATAAACACAAGCAATAGACACAGTACACAAAAGGTTGTTGAATCACGTCCACCATTTTGTTGACAAGTGTTACGGGGAACGAGTAGTGCTTCCAACCTCTTTAGAACGTTTACTTTCCTGCATTCTGGGAAAGAGAAAAAGACAAGTCAAACCAGGCAGGTTTACGTTTATTGTCACAAGTCTTGTTCTGGAAGCAGAACTGAACCATTTTCCCTTAGATAGGCCAGCTGCAAAGTCAAAATTGGCTATTTTGTAAATGTATAATTTTTTTTGTTGCTTTTGGTCTAAATTTAAGGTTATGTTTAAGGTTAGGTTTAGGATTAACATCAGATTTTATGACTTTGTGGCTGTGCCAGCTAGTGACCACCCACTGGGCACAGGCATCAATTCAACGTCTATTCCACGTTGGTTCAACAGCTGTCTGATCTGTCTAGTCTTCTCCCAGATCTGTTAATGTTGTTTTACTTTCTTGGCATAAAAGCACAAACAGATCTGGGACAAGGAAATTATCTCGCTAAGACAAGGCAATGGCAGCAATGCACCGCCATGTAGCCTACTGTATTATTCAGTTATGGATTGCTATTACCTTTTGGTTGATCTCTCCACCAGAATCTTCACAGGGCGGTCATTTGGGTCCAGGCAGAGTTGACGTCCATTTTTGAGTGTGATACTGAAATAATAAAGGGAGACTGTCTGTACTCCAAGGTTAGGAATTACCAACTATTATTTTTATGCATTTTCTGTAAGATGTGCACCAGTACCTTTGTTCTGTCTTCCTGTGAGCAAATTCTTTAACCTCCACCTTTTTTTCTATCGTAAGTTACTTTTCACGTTTTCAACACTTAGTCTGAAGATCAATGTCAAAACTTAACCTGACTCACTCACAAACTTTTTTTAAATGTATTTTTTACTTTCTACTCATTGTCAAAATGTATTAATAATCATACACATTATTGATTATAAATGCTCAATTATGTTGATTTATCAGTTGAGGGAGTTACTCACATGACTTCAGTCTTTGAGCAGTGCGGACGAGGAGGTAGATGCAGCACTCTCTTCAGATTCCTGAACGGAATACGACCAGTCTGCACTTTGGGGCAAAGGCAGCGTAGAACCCGTGGCTGTCTTTTCCCTATAGAGAGGTAGGGTGGAAAGCGCAATGGGTTTGTCTTACATTACTTGGTTACATTTCAGTGTTTATCTTGTAAGATGATATCAGAAATACATGCATCAATCTATGGTTATTGGTTATGGCTAGAGTTAGGGTAAGGGTTACTGCTGAATAAACAAGGTTACAATGCGTAGTAGTTACAATAGTTAGTACACTGTATAAACATGGATAATAACACAGTAATAAGAACACTATCATGTAAAGAGTCACTGACACTATTGGAATGTTGATTAGTTGCAAAAACTTCAAATGCAAGTAACCAGATTATAAATTCAATAAAGTAATAAACTATCATAAAATAGTATAAAAAAATAGTAAAATAGTAGTAATGAATTAGTAATTACGTATACAATATTAAGTGACAAATGGATGATTATTTACCTTCAGTTGCTGAGAAGATGGCCAGGAGGGTGAGCAGAATGATGGTTATGCTTGTGGTGTTCATGGTGATATCCCTTTACATGCAAACCTGTGGACAGCTGCTGTATTATGGGTCTCCAATTATGATTCTGTTGTCGGATGAGGGTGCGCTGGTCCTTGAAGTGTTTAAGTAAATACAAGAGAAAGCTGCTGAGCAGTCTACTCAAGCTTGGAATTCATTGCAGGCTGTTTCATGTCACCCCAAAACCAACATCTCTCTCTCTCTCTCTCTCTCTCTCTCTCTCTCTCTCTCTCTCTCTCTCTCTCTCTCTCTCTCTCTCTCTCTCTCTCTCTATCTGTCTCTCTGTCTCTCAGGATTTATTTGAAGACATATATGCTAAAATAAGAAAACTATTGTCTTTGGGACACTGTGAAAACAGGAAATTGAATCTGACCGCAGCATTTGGAAGGTGTGTGGGTGTTGTCTTTTAAGTCCTGGAGTGCTTTTCCTCTGCTGGGCCCTGGTCAAAAGCAGTGCACTTAAAGGAAAATACCACTCAAAAACGATATTTTGTCATTTGTTTCATTAGTCCACCGTTGATACAGTCCCAAAAGGTTTTGTGTGTCAGCAATCACATTTTCAAGATATAGAAAGTGTCAAAGTATGATGCATTTTGTTTTTGGGTGGAATTTTCCTTTAATAGGGAATAGGGTGCCATTTTGGACGTAACCTGAAACTTCCCCGCCAATTAAGTACAGTGAGGGAAAAAAGTATTTGAACCCCTGCTGATTTTGTACGTTTGCCCGCTGACAAAGAAATGATCAGTCTATAATTTTAATGGTAGGTTTATTTGAACAGTGAGAGACAGAATAACAACAAAAGAATCCAGAAAAACGCATGTCAAAAATGTTATAAATTGATTTGCATTTTAATGAGGGAAATAAGTATTTGAACCCCTCCCAATCAGAAAGATTTCTGCCTCCCAGGTGTCTTTTATACAGGTAACGAGCTGAGATTAGGAGCACACTCTTAAAGGGAGTTCTCCTAATCTCAGCTTTTTACCTGTATAAAAGAAACCTGTCCACAGAACCAATCAATCAATCAGATTCCAAACTCTCCACCATGGCCAAGACCAAAGAGCTCTCCAAGGATGTCAGACAAGATTGTAGACCTACACACGGCTGGAATGGGCTACAAGACCATCGCCAAGCAGCTTGGTGAGAAGGTGACAACAGTTGGTGTGATTATTCGCAAATGGAAGAAACACAAAATAACTGTCAATCTCCCTCGGCCTGGGGCTCCATGCAAGATCTCACCTTGTGGAGTTGCAATGATCATGAGAACGGTGAGGAATCAGCCCAGAACTACACGGGAGGATCTTGTCAATGATCTCAAGGCAGCTGGGACCATAGTCACCAAGAAAACAATTGGTAACACACTACGCCGTGAAGGACTGAAATCCTGCAGCGCCCGCAAGGTCCCCCTGCTCAAGAAAGCACATATACAGGGCCGTCTGAAGTTTGCCAATGAACATCTGAATGATTCAGAGGAGAACTGGGTGAAAGTGTTGTGGTCAAATGAGACCAAAATTGAGCTCTTTGGCATCAACTCAACTCGCTGTGTTTGGAGGAGGAGGAATGCTGCCTATGACCCCAAGAACACCATTCCCACTGTCAAACATGGAGGTGGAAACATTATGCTTTGGGGGTGTTTTTCTGCTAAGGGGACAGGACAACTACACCGTATCAAAGAGACAATGGACGGGGCCATGTACCGTCAAATCTTGGGTGAGAACCTCCTTCCCTCAGCCAGGGCATTGAAAATGGGTCGTGGATGGGTATTCCAGCATGACAATGACCCAAAACACATGGCCAAGGCAACAAAGGAGTGGCTCAAGAAGAAGCACATTAAGGTCCTGGAGTGGCCTAGCCAGTCTCCAGGCCTTAATCCCATAGAAAATCTGTGGAGGGAGCTGAAGGTTTTTATTTGCTAAACGTCAGGCTCGAAACCTTAATGACTTGGAGAAGATCTGCAAAGAGGAGTGGGACAAAATCCCTCCTGAGATGTGTGCAAACCTGGTGGCCAACTACAAGAAACATCTGACCTCTGTGATTGCCAACAAGGGTTTTGCACCAAGTACTAAGTCATGTTTTGCAGAGGGGTCAAATACTTATTTCCCTCATTAAAATGCAAATACATTTATAACATTTTTGACGTGCGTTTTTTCTGGATTTTTTTGTTGTTATTCTGTCTCTCACTGTTCAAATAAACCTACCATTCAAATTATAGACTGATCATGTCTTTGTCAGTGGGCAAACGTACAAAATCAGCAGGGGATCAAATACTTTTTTCCGTCACTGTATATACTGTAGATATCTGTAGGAAATTCCTTACATTTACCCTTTATCCCCCTCCTCTTTGTGTTTGAGTGGACACTCTATCATGATAGCCCTAACTCTAACCAGCAATAGTTAACAGCAATACAGTCCTTTATTCAAGCGGAACTCTCAACAGTCTTTACACTATCTGTCTAGCTTCACTGCAGCTCTGTGTCCACTTCAGTAGATTTCCATGATTGGTCTCCTGTCCTGGACAACATTGAAGAACCATCTCTCTGAGTCAAGTTGAAGGGCCATTTTGGGGTGGTCTTAAGTAGAGACATGTGTGTTCAGCTGTCCTCCAACCAGCTTCTCAGGGAAAATATGCTGTTTTTTTACATTTTCTCTGGCTGTGATTTTCAACCAATGTGAGCGTTCATTGTGCGATCATGTTGGTCAAACCAGTGTGACCCTGTAGATCAGCAACCCTAAAATCTCTTCATTTACATTTCACTCAGACATCCTCTGGCAAGTGAGGCAAGCAACGCTACAAATGGATCTAACTGTGTCAGATTGGGTTTGTTTGTCTGTTTAGCTTAGTGTTGGCCTCGCTGTTGTACTGGCAGGTTGACATTTATTGGGATGAGTCTTATCCTTGAGCCAGAACTGAGCGATTTCCACTAAATGGGCCAGCTGCAAAGTCAAAATTGACAATATTGTAAAAATTCATGAAAACAAAAATCTTGTTTTTGGTGTTAGTTTAATGTTAGGGAAAGATCGAAATTTACTTGGGGGGGAGAGAAGGTCCAAAATAGGGGAGGGTTGTCTAACTTTTTCTTTGCTTTGGGGAGGGTTGTGTTTTTTTGGGGTTTAAATTCACTTTTCTGCTCATATTTTCCCTATAAATAATGGCGTGACTTACTTTTTAATTATTACCCTAATAAAGTTTAGAAACGTTTATGAAGGTTTGGTATGGTGTGGCTATTATTAAGCTTTAGGTACTGCAGGTCTATGATATGAAGACAGTGCACCCCGGTGCTCCAGCTGACTCTGACAGTTGAACTTGAGGTGAGGAAGAATGTTTCAGGCCTACCAGAGTTACTTCTATAATCCAACAATATAATGCTTATCTTTATACAAAATGTTTGGATCGAAAACTAACGAATTACCCTCCTTCTGTACGTCTAAATTTGTATAGCAGATGCAGTAGCCATCTGTCATAAAGAAATGCATGTCCGTTTTGTAGGATGCCACAAGCATATCTCTATCTCTGGGGTCAGGCCTAAGCTTCTCTTCCAGGAATTTTGCAACCCTAGCTGCCAGTCACTATGGACAGACCAGTGTAGGGCACAAGATGCAACTGACATTTTGTGGGTGAGGAGAGAGGGTGGAGAAAGCTTGCCTTGAAGTGCTGGCATCTTGTTATGATGTGCATTATCTAAATTAGGCCCACAGAATTATACCTACGGAGGAGTGGCGTCTATGGAGCAACTTTGAATGTCTTTGAACTTCCAAGTTGACTTAACGTTGGACCAGAGCAAACGTTAGCTAGCTAGCTAACAAGCTTGTGTGTGCAGATCAGCACTAGATGTAAAAACACGTGTTACCTTTTTGTACTTAATAAATCCAATGCGAAACGTGATAACTATAGTATCGATAACTAGCATTAAAAAAGTTAAAGGTGCACTATGCAGAAATCTCTCTGCCATTTCCTAAATTCTAATAGTTCGCCTAATTTCAGTTCATGTGACAAAACAAGCAAGTATAGTGTAGAGAATCATTGTACCATCTACACCACTGTGAAATATAGTTTCCATAACCAAACATATTGTATTTTCAGCTGTTTGAAGCTGGTGTACAAAACAAAAGTAAAAGACGCAAAAATGAAACTTAAGAACGGGAAGCATATAAATAGCGCACATAGAACATATCTATCGCTTCTTAGACTTGCTTTCAAAATTAATAACAGATCTATAACTCACAGTTCTGTGTGAATTTGGTCAGGGCACTCAAAAAGTTACATATAGCAGCTTTAATCCATTCTTCTCTAATTAAACATCTTTCCCTAATTTCTGAATCACGCTTGTAGTGTCGTTAGTAGGCTACAGTAACCTATGCTTCAGAGGGGGAGGGGCAGGCAGCCTACACACACGCACACCCACTGAATAAATGTAAATGACAGAGTGATTGCTTTGCATAGGCGCTTTGTTGTGAAAAAAATCTGGAACGTAAAATAACATTAATTACCGGTTCCCATGCTTTTAAAATAACGGTTCTGTTCTGGAACATTATAGATCACCTTAGTTTCCGGTTTGGATTCTGTTCCTCTAATAATTTTGTTTTTTTACGGTTTTCAGTTCTGTTCCCTAAACCGGTTCCAACCCTTGGTTCCAACCATGTTTTGAGGCTATACAGTGTTTGCTTACATTTACATCGTTTACAAACATTGGAGTGAAACAAGCTTATATTTTGGGTTCTGGTGGGGTATGACTGTTGAAAGAAACATAAATGGATATATCATGGCATTCCATACCAAAAATAGATATATCAACTAAGAATTCTAGCTTTAAATTAGTGCATTTACAGTGCCTTCAGAAAGTATTCACACCCCTTGACTTTTTCCACATTTTGTTGTGTTACAGCTTGAATTTAAAATGGATTCAGTTGAGATGTTGTGTCACTGGCCTTCACACAATACCCCATAATGTCAAAGTGGAATTGTGTTTTGAGAATATTTTACAAATTAATAAAAAATGAAAGCTGAAATGTCTTCAGTTAATAAGTATTCCAGCCTAGATAAGTTCAGGAGTTATAATATGCTTAACAACTCACATAATACGTTGCATGGACTCACTCTATGTGCAATAATAGTGTTTAACATGATTTTTTAAATGTCTACCTCATCTCTGTACCTCACACATAAAATTATCTGTAAAGTCCCTCAGTCGAGAGGTGAATTTCAAACACAGATTCAACCACAAAGACCAGGGAGGTTTTGCCTCGCAAAGAAGGGCACCTATTGGTAGCACCTAAAAAGCAGACATTGATATCCCTTTGAGCATGGTGAAGTTATTAATTACACTTTGGATGGTGTATCAATACAACCAGTCACAACAAAGTTACAGGTGTCCTTCTTAACTCAATTCCCAGAGAGGAAGGACACTTTTATTTCACCATGAGGCCAATGGAGACTTTAAAACAGTTGCAGAGTTTAATGGCTGTGATAGGGGAAAACTGAGGATGGATCAACAACATTGTAGGTACTCCACAATACTAACCTAATGGACAGAGTGAAAGAAGGAAGCGTGTACAGAATACAAATATTCCAAAACATGTGTCGTGTTTTCAACAATGCACAAAAATAATACTGCAAATAATGTGGCAAAGAAATTAACTTTATGTCCTGAATACAAAGAGTTATGTTTGGGGCAAATCCAACTGAGTACCACTCTTCATGTTCAAGCATGGTGGTGGCTGCATCATGTTATGGTTATGCTTGTCATCGTCAAGGTCTAGGGAGTGTTTTAGGATAAAAAATAAACAGAATTGAGCTAAGCACTGGCAAAATCCTAGAGGTAAACCAGGTTCACCTTTCAGCAGGACAATAACCTAAAACACAAGGCTAAATATACACTGGAGATGCTTACCAAGATGACATTGAATGTTCCTGAGTGGCCTAGTTACAGTTTGGACTTGAATCAGCATGAAAATCTATAGCAAGACTTGAAAATAGCTGTATAGCAATGATCAACAACCAACTTGACAGAACTTGAATCATTTAAAAAAGAAGAAAGTGCAAATGTTGTACAATCCAGGTGTGCAAAGCTTTTAATTACTTACCCAGACAGCTGTAATCGCTGCCAAAGATTATTTGAATATGTATTGACTCAGGTGTTTGAATATATATATATATATATATATATATATATATATATATATATATATAATATATATTTTTAATACAAATACTATCATTTTTCTTCGACTTTGACCTTACAGAGTATTTTGTGTAGTTCGTTGACAAAAAATGACAACTAAATCCATTTTAATCCCTCCCAATTTATAACACAACAGAAAGAACACTTTCTGATGGCACTGTATGAAAAAAAGAATACAAGTATCAAGTTGAAAAATTCATAATTGGTGGAGCACTGTGGATACCAATATCTCTGTGAGCCTCCCAGGCTTATGTTGCCCAGAGTTAAGAACATAAATTGTAGATGAATAATATTACATTGTATTGTATTTTATTACACCCTCTAAACTAATTCCACGGATCCCTTGGCCAAAATTCATTTAATCTGTTGTTGTCATAAATATTCATAAAAAAATGAAATGTAAAACATTATAAAATACAATACTATTGTATATAAAAAATAACTTAATTTTATGAATATTTCTAACAACAGATTAAATGAATTTTGACCAAGGCCCTTCTGACCAATGCCCTTCTTCCCCGATTGCTCAATTTGGCCGGGCAGCCAGCTCTAGGAAGAGTCTTGGTGGTTCCAAACTTCTTCCATTTAAGAATGATGGAGGCCACTGTGTGCTTGGGGACCTTCAATGCTGCAGACGTTTTTTGGTATCTTCCCCAGATCTGTGCCTCAACCCAATCCTGTCTCAGAGCTCTACGCACAATTCCTTCGAACCCATGGCTTGGTTTTGCTCTGACATGCACTGTCAACTGTGGGACCTTATATAACAAGGTGTGTGCCTTTCCAAATCATGTCCAGTCAAATGAATTTACCACAGGTGGACTCCAATGAAGTGGTAGAAACATGTCAAGGATGATCAATGGAAACAGGATGCACCTGAGCTCAATTTCTCATAGCAAAGGGTCTGTATACTTAAGATATTTCTGTTTTTGATTTTTTATAAATTTGCAAGCATATCTAAAAACCTGTTTTCGCTTGTGTCATTATGGGGTATTATGTGTAGATTGATGAGGGAAAACATTTATTTAATCCATTTTAGAATAAGGTTGTAACGTAACAAAATGTGGAAAAAGTCAAGGGGTCTGAATACTTTCAGAATGCACTCTATATAGTATGATATGGTGGTATGGTACAGTGGGGAAAAAATGTATTTAGTCAGCCACAAATTGTGCAAGTTCTCCCACTTAAAAAGATGAGAGAGGCCTGTAATTTTCATCATAGGTACACGTCAACTATGACCGACAAAATGAGATTTTTTTTCTCCAGAAAATCACATTGTAGGATTATTTATGAATTTATTTGCAAATTATGGTGGAAAATAAGTATTTGGTCAATAACAAAAGTTTCTCAATACTTTGTTATATACCCTTTGTTGGCAATGACACAGGTCAAATGTTTTCTGTAAGTCTTCACAAGGTTTTCACACACTGTTGCTAGTATTTTGGCCCATTCCTCCATGCAGATCTCCTCTAGAGCAGTGATGTTTTAGAAAAACAGCCCCAAAGCATGATGTTTCCACCCCCATGCTTCACAGTAGGTATGGTGTTCTTTGGATGCAACTCAGCATTCTTTGTCCTCCAAACACGACGAGTTGAGTTTTTACCAAAAAGTTATATTTTGGTTGGACAGGCCAGTGGGGCACCATCCCTTGGTCTCCAGGTTTATGAAGGGGGTTCGGCGCCTGCGTCCAGCTAGGACCCGCTCAATGGCGAGCTGAGATCTGGATGTGGTCTTGGCAGCTTTGGCAAAGCCGCCTTTCGAACCATTGGAGTCTGGCTCCCTGAAACACCTCTCTATGAAGGTGGTTTTCTTGGTAACGATTACTTCCATGAAGAGAGTGGGTGAGCTCCATGCTTTTTCGGTAAGTTCTGAGTGCTACCGGATGTAAGGTTCTGTCAGACAGACATGTGAACATCTTTTTTATCCTGTCTGCTTACGACCCCCCGGCAGTGGCGGGGGAGTCTGGGCCTCCCTCTGGCATGCTGTGCCCTATGCGGGCACTGGCTGCCTATGTGGAGCTGACACGGTCAGTGAGAACAACAGACCAGCTCTTTGTCTACTATGGTGAGAGAGTCCTGGGGGCTGGGCTATCAAAGCAGAGGCTCTCTAGCTGGATCGTGGACACGATTACGACAGCATACCGCTTGGCTGGCAGGCCAGTGCTGGGATCTGTGGTGGCACATTTAGGTGTGGCTGCGTCCTGGGTTCTACTGAGAGGAGTGCCCCTCGCTGATATCTGTGCTGCAGCCAGGTGGGCTTCCTCTTGCACCTTTGCTAGGTACCACGGGTAAATGTGGCACCTCCCTCTGCAGTTGGTTCAGCGGTCCTGGGCGTCGCCTCCCCTTCCGGGGACTGTGCCGGGACCCCCCTTCCACATTGACGGCCCCTGCGTCTCGATTCCGCGCTGGGACTTCGCCGCTGGCTGGCCGGGTCCCTCTAGCACCGACTAAATCTGGTACGGCTATACCAATATATTGGAGTGATCCAATATAGTGAAACATAACGAAGGTTACGTATGTAACCACGGGTATGTGAGCTATATGGATCACTCCAATCCTCTACGGTGCTAGAGGAGCCTCAAAAATGGTGTAGAGAACGTGTGTCGCGGCCATGGGGTCTATATACAGTGGGGGAAAAAAGTATTTAGTCAGCCACCAATTGTGCAAGTTCTCCCACTTAAAAAGATGAGAGAGGCCTGTAATTTTCATCATAGGTACACGTCAACTATGACAGACAAAATGAGAAAAATAAATCCAGAAAATCACATTGTAGGATTTTTAATGAATTTATTTGCAAATTATGGTGGAAAATACGTATTTGGTCAATAACAAAAGTTTCTCAATACTTTGTTATATACCCTTTGTTGGCAATGACACAGGTCAAACGTCTTCTGTAAGTCTTCACAAGGTTTTCACACACTGTTGCTGGTATTTTGCCCCATTCCTCCATGCAGATCTCCTCTAGAGCAGTGATGTTTTGGGGCTGTCGCTGGGCAACACGGACTTTCAACTCCCTCCAAAGATTTTCTATGCGGTTGAGATCTGGAGACTGGCTAGGCCACTCCAGGACCTTGAAATGCTTCTTACGAAGCCACTCCTTCGTTGCCCGGGCGGTGTGTTTGGGATCATTGTCATGCTGAAAGACCCAGCCACGTTTCATCTTCAATGTCCTTGCTGATGAAAGGAGGTTTTCACTCAAAATCTCACGATACATGGCCCCATTCATTCTTTCCTTTACACGGATCAGTCGTCCTGGTCCCTTTGCAGAAAAACAGACCCAAAGCATGATGTTTCCACCCCCATGCTTCACAGTAGGTATGGTGTTCATTGGATGCAACTCAGCATTCTTTGTCCTCCAAACACGATAGTCTCGCGACCACCCCATGAGAACCCTCTGTGGTAATGAAAAGATGGGGTTGTGTAGTACTAACCAGGGAAGACCCAACACAACAGAGAAATCTGGAGACTCAATAATAAAAAGATGACTTGCTCTCTATGGGTCTTGTGCGTAACATTGTGACTGGTGCTGTAACTTTCCTAACGAACCCGGACCCTAATGGTCGACTGTCAAGTGCTTTGATGGGTAGTGGAATGGATAGGGGAACCGAAGTAATACCTAGACTATGAGCTAACGACCTGTCCATAAAGTTCCCAGCTGCTCCTGAATCGACCAGCGCCTTAACACTGGGAAACTACTGTGTCATCAGGGGAGGAGACGTGAATGGTGCAGTGCGCAGCAGAGGTCTCTGAACGAGTGTGGGTTTGTGATACCTGGGGTGACGCGAGAGTGCCCTGCCTGCCGCCTCCAGACCCAAAAGAACCCTGACGACAGCGTGCAGCAGAATGTCCTCTCCTGCCACAAGAGTGACACTGGAGCTGTCGTCCTCCATTTTCCCGGATCTCTGCACCACCCAGCTCCATCGGAACTGAATCCGGGTTGAGGGGGGGTAAAACAGGCAGGCCCCTTCCAGGACGTCCTCTTGCAGCTAGCAGGTTGTCCAACCGGATGGCCATGTCCACCAGCTGGTCGAAAGTCAACATTGTATCCCAGCAGGCTAGCTCCCGTCGGACGTCCTCTCGCAGGCTGTACTGGAAGCTGTCGATGAGGGCCCGCTCGTTCCACCCGAACCCAGCCGCTAGATTATGAAACTCCAGGGCAAAGTCCTGTGCGGTCCTCGTCCTCATCCTCTGCCTCAGGTGGACCAGCCCTGAAAGAGGCGAGCGAACTTCCCGTAGTTGTCCAACGTGTCTCCTCCTTCACTCCAGACCGCGTTGGCCCGCTGCGGGGTTTTCCAATAGAGGCAGGAGACGAGGGCGGACACCTTCTCCCGCTCTGATAGAGCCAGGTTGATGGTCAAGAAGTATAGGTCCAGTTGCAGGAGGAATCCCTGGCAGCGGGCCGCTGTCCCGTCATAATCCCTATGTCGGGATAGATTCCTCTGGGTGCTGGGGTGTGGGTGGCTGTGTCCGGTCGCTCAGCTGGTCCTTGAGGGTCAGGTCCTTTCCTCTCCAGGCGTTGGACAACCTGGAGAACCCGAACCATCATTTCTCCCAAGCTGGCTAGCATCGTAGAATGCTCCCGGACCCGCGCTATGACTCCAGGCATGTGCTCTTCTCCTGCTGACTCCATGTTCAGGTGTTTGATTCTGTGGTGAGTGATTTTGAAAGGAGTCAGGCGCAGGAGGGTAAATCACAGAATAAAAGGGTTTATTCCGAAAAGCACAGTGGTACGCAGCAATGCGTCAATCACTCCAGTGCGTAAATCAGGCGCACTGGGAAACAACAAGGGAAACGGGTGAAATATCCCGGCGATACAAAATACAAGGAGCTCCACCAAGCTAAACTAACCTCCACAATAAACAATCACACACAAAGACAAGGGGGCAGAGGGAACACTTATACAGGTACTGATGAGGGGATATGAACCAGGTGTGTGTAGTAAACAAGACAAACCAAATGGAATGATGAGATGAGGAGTGGCAGGGAATAGAAGACCGGTGATGACGAACGCCAAAGCTTGCCTGAACAAGGAGAGGAGGCAGCTTCAGAGGATGTCGTGACAGCTGTGGAGCTTTGCAGCTCCTTCAGGGTTATCTTTGGTCTCTTTGTTACCTCTCTGATTAATGCCTTCCTTGCCTGGTCCGTGAGTTTTGGTGGGCGGCCCTCTCTTGGCAGGTTTGTTGTGGTGCCATATTCTTTCAATTTTTTTATAATGGATTTAATGGTGCTCCGTGGGATGTTAAAAATGTTGGATATTTTTTTATAACCCAACCCTGATCTGTACTTCTCCACAACTTTGTCCCTGACCTGTTTGGAGAGCTCCTTGGTCTCCATGGTGACACTTAGATTGCAAACAGGTGGACTTTATTTAACTGATTATGTGAATTCTGAAGGTAATTGGTTGCACCAGATCTTATTTAGGGGCTTCATAGCAAAGGGGGAGAATACATATTCACACACCACTTTCCGTTATTTCTGTTTTATAATTTTTTGAAACAAGTTTTTTTTTTCATTTCACTTCACGAATTTGGACTATTTTGTGTATGTCCAATCCATTTAAATTACAGGTTGTGATGCAACAAAATAGGAAAAACGCCAAGGGGGATGAATACTTTTGCAAGGCACTGTAGATATCCAACTCATTACTGAGCAGATTGTTGAGAAAACAACTAATCTATATCCTATTATTGTTTGTTTTATTTGAAAAAATTAAATACATGACAATAAATACATTACAGACATGTTTTATATCAACAATTCTATTATATTATTCCTTAATGTCTATACTATATATATACAAATATATAAATACATATAATAAACATATTAAAAGGACAGCACCCTTTGTAGGGCAGTGTCCCCATCACTGTCCTGACTCATTGATTTAAGTCTCTTTGGACCAGAGGGAACATTACCCCTTACTGGCCCTCCAACATCACTTGCTCTGGTTATGGTCTACCATCCAAGGCTCGACCGGGCCAACCCCGCTTCAGAGGCAAGCCAGCAGAGGGGTTGCAGGGTGGCACAGCTTCCAGTGCCAGACAAAGAGTGATCAAGTGCTAGTGGTGGCATGTGGGGAGAGAGTCTCAATGGAACGTTGATTTTGACGCTGTTGATTTCTGCTGGAGAGAAGAAGGTGTGCTGATTAACCCTCTGAGTTACGTGGAAGAATACATAAGCTTTATGGCAGACTATACTGTATTTAAAGCAGAATAGATCATCTATTCTGTTAAGCTTTATGGAAGAATATATTTATGGCAGAATAGATAGTGTACTCTGTTAAGCTTTATGGAAGAATATATTTATGGCAGAATAGATACTGTACTCTGTTAAGCTTCAAACCATATTTAATTCAGGGAAAATACAGGTAACTGACAAAATAAAGGAAACAACAACATTATTTTCTCTTAATAGGGCGTTGGGCCACCACGAGCCAGAACAGCTTCAATGCGCCTTGGCATAGACTCTGGAACTCTATTGGAGGGACGCGACATCATTCTTCCACGAGAAATTCCATAATTTGGTGTTTTGTTGACGGTGGTGGAAAACACTGTCTCAAGTGCCGCTCCAGAATCTCCCATAAGTGGTCAATTGTGTTGAGATCTGGTGACTGAGACGGCCATGGCATATGGTTTACATCGTTTTCATTCTCATCAAACCATTCAGTGACCACTCGTGCCCTGTGGATGGGGGCATTGTCATCCTACGGGGGCATAGCCATGGTAGCCAAAATAATGGGCACCTGGGCCTGCCCAGGATTTTTTATAAATGACCCTAAGAATGATGGAATGTTAATTGCTTAATTAACTCAGGAACCACACCTGTTTGGAAGCACCTTCTTTCAATATACTTTGTATCCCTTATTTACTCAAGTGGCCCCTGTAAATGTCCCATGATCTATATGGCACACGTAGATGCAGTATTTTTTGTGTGTTTTTTAATCAAATTAAATAAAAATTATATATGTATATATATTTAAACATTAATAGTTCATTCAAACAACTAAATATACTAACATAACATAACAAGAACATAATTCTGACTTCATAAAATAGCCTGTGCAATACAATACATCCATAAACTCACGCTTTGGTTTGTCTTTCAATCAGTGTTTTGGCAAAGTTCCCATTTGGGTCGAGACAGAGCAAACCTCCGGTTTTCAGTGTGACACTGATTGATAGAGAGAGAGACAAAGAGAGAGAAAGAGAGAGAGAGAGAGGGAGATGAGAAAGAAAAATGGTGGGGGGGAGAGAGAGATGTTTAATAAAATGAAATTGATCATTGGAATATATATTTTGGAGAGTGTGTGCATCTAATTTTCTTCAAGTACAGTATAGTACATTACAGTACAGTACAGCACAGTATAGTATAGTAACTCACATGACTTCTTCCTTAGAGCAGTGTGAGCGAGGAGGGTAATGGGTCAGTTTCATGATTAAACTGGTAGTCACCCCACCTGCATGTACTTTAGGGCAGCGACATCGAGGATCTGCTATAACTCTCCCTGTAGAGAAAATAGCGAAAGTCAAACAAAACACTTTAGTCTCCCTATACATTCATCAACAATTTCCTAATCTAGTTTTAGACAGGGATTCAATCTGAAACCGTGTTACAGCGCGCTTGACATTTAAAGATAATATCCAATTGAGTTGACATCTGCAGCGTTTACTGTACCTTAAATATGATCTCAACCAACGAGGTAACATTGCCTTTAAAAGGTGCATTATCGACAACGTTATAAGGAGTGAATCCCGGCCTTAGTGTTTTAGTGTAAATTGTAAGACATGAATAACGTAGTTCACACAGTCCATAATTGTATAGTTAGATATACACGGAGCATACAAAACAAGGACACCTTCCTAATAGTGAGTTGCATCCCCCCTTTTTGCACTCAGAACAGCCTCAATACGTCAGGGAATGGTGTCAAAAGCGTTCCACAGGGATGCTGGCCCATGTTGACTCCAATGTTTCCCACATGTGTCCTTAATGTTTTGTACACTCAGTATAAGTTCAAAGTTCTACTAAATACTCAAACATAATACTCATTGTCATCAAAAGTTCTACAGTTACCTTGTATCATGTAGATGACGTCTGAGCAGACCAGAAGAACGATAACAGTCATTGCAGTATTCATGATGATCTTGACTCTGTAGACTGTAGTTGCAGTGTGGCTGTTGTATCAGAGGGAATACTAGTAAGCCAGCTGCAGTCTTCTTCTTCTTCTTCTTCTTCTTCTTCTTCTTCTTCTTCTTCTTCTCTTTTCTTTTTCTCCTTCTTCTTCTTTGGTTGCAGTGAATTTCTGAGTTAAACAGTTTGTTTTTGGTGAGTTGCTCTTCTCATCTCCACTTTAGTGTATGTCTGCCTCATCATGGTAAGAGACATCTTATATGGTCTGAGCTCAGTGAAAGTGACTCAAGAGACCACATACCAGAGTGGAGGGGAAGCAAGCCAAATCTTGCATTAGGGAAAATGTGTTCACCCACTTATTTCCCCTCCCCTCCCCTCCTACGTAATGAATGTCTGAACAGCAGCCCTTCTCTACCAGAGAATTTCACAAAAAAAGTGCCAATTCTCATTGTACCAATCCCCTTTTTATGAGCCACCTTCCTTCCATCCTGTATCGACACTGAACCAGTGACGTGTGTTGAGGTCTGAGGATGGGAAGCCACTTTCTATTGAGCCCCGCTCTGCCTCAGGCACAGTCTGTGTCAGGTCATGCTGGAACAAGAAGCTAATGAGCTGTCCAGGTGCTTTGTCTTGTACCATTTCTGAACTGTACAATCTGACAAGATCAGCCTTAACTGGAATATTTTTAAAGGCTCTCGTTGTCACGGATTCTGCCGAGGCTGCTCCTCCTCCTTGCTCGGGCAGGCTTCGGTGTTCGTCGTCCCCGGAGTACTAGCTACCACCGTTAGATGTTTCGATGTTTGATTGGTTTGGTCTGTCTGTTGCACCTGTGTCCGTTTGTGTCTGATTATGTGTCCTATAAGTTTCCTGCTTTGTGTTTGTGAGTTTGTGTGTTATTTTCCGCCTGTCCGTTGGTGTCACCTGTGCAGTACTCTGGACTTTGTTTATTGTGACGCACTGTGTTTGCGTTGTCGCTCGCCTCCTTGTTTTGAGGTCCTTTATTTTGTATTGTTTATACAGTTAGTAAAGTCTTGTTTGACTCAGCCTATGCGTCCTGCGTCTGACTCCTCAACCGCATCCACATCAACACTGACAGAATAACACACCCGCTATGGAGTCAGCAGGAGCAGCGGCGGCACCCAAGTCGCTGGAGGAACGGATCAGCGATCAAGACACCATGATCCGGCAACTTGGGGCCGCCATGAACGAGGTGTCCAACACTCTGCGCCGTTTGGTCACCGGAGACGTGCCCACACCTTCGCACACCTTACCATCACCATCGGCCAGTCCTCCTCTCCCAGCACCGGAACCCAGTGGCATTCGGCTCTCGCTCCCGAGGGCATATGATGGTACCGCAGCCGGGTGTCAGGGGTTCCTCCTGCAGGTGGAACTCTACCTGGCCACCATACACCCGGCGCCCTCGGGATACGAGAGCGTCTCCGCCCTCATCTCCTGTCTCTCCGGCAAGGCGTTGGAGTGGGCCAACGCCGAATGGAGGGGAATAGACGCCGCCACCATCATCTACGCGGAGTTCTCCCGCCGCTTCAGGGCAGTGTTCGATCATCCACCTGAGGGGAAGGCGGCGGGGGAGCGTCTGTTCCACCTCCGACAGGGGAAGAGGAGTGCACAGGAGTTCGCCCTGGAGTTCCGGACTCTAGCGGCGGATGCGGGGTGGAATGAGAGGGCCCTCATCGACCACTATCGGTGCTGCCTACGAGAGGACGTTCGTCGTGAGCTGGCCTGCAGGGACACCAACCTATCCTTCGACCAGTTGGTGGACATTTCCATCCGTCTCGACACCCTGCTGGCTACCCGCGGTCGTCCATTCCACCCTCCAGCACCTCCGAGCCGATTCCCATGGAGCTCGGGGTGCTGGCGCTAGGGAGAGGAGGAGAGAGAACCCGAGGGGGGCCGTCCCCTGCACCAACTGTGGCCGTGGAGGGCACACTGCGGCTAGGTGCTGGGGAGGGTCTCCTGGGAGAGGGGACAACAGGTCACGCACTGGGGAGTCATTTCAGGTGAGTAGGCGCCCCACTTACCCAGAGCTCTCTGTTGGTCACCTGTGTATACCTGTGAGATTTCCACTGGTGGCACCTCATTCCCAGCATAAGGCGCTAGTTGATTCAGGCGCAGCTGGGAATTTTGTTGATCGTGAATTTTGTTCTAGGTTAGGAATTCCCCTTCGGCCGGTGGAAGCCCCCTTCCCTGTTCATGCCCTAGACAGCCGGCCGCTGGGGTCGGGGTTGATTAGAGAAGTCACAGCACCACTTAAGATGACTACGCAGGGGGGTCATGAGGAGATCATTCAGTTTTATCTGATCGACTCTCCTGCGTATCCCGTGGTGCTGGGGCTTCCCTGGTTAAGCGCCCATGATCCTACCATTGCGTGGCAACAGAGGGCTCTTATGGAGTGGTCTGCCCAGTGTGTAGGGAGATGTCTAGGTGTTTCCATAGGGGCGACCTCGGTGGAGAGTCCGAACCAAGTGCCCGCAATGTGCATTCCCCCTGAATATGAGGATTTAGCACTTGTGTTCAGCAAGACTAGGGCAACACGGTTGCCACCTCATAGACAGGGGGATTGTGCGATAGATCTCCAAACAGGAGCGGCACTTCCGCGGAGCCGTGTGTATCCCCTGTCTCAAGAGGAGACAGCGGCTATGGAGACTTACATAGCCAAGTCCTTGGAACAGGGATACATACGGTCCTCCACTTCCCCGGTTTCCTCGAGTTTCTTCTTTGTGAAGAAGAAGGACGGGGGTTTGCGCCCGTGTATTGATTACCGTAGTCTCAATCAGATCACGGTTAAGTACAGTTATCCTCTTCCTCTGATTGCGACTATGACTGAATCATTACGCAGAGCGCGGTTCTTCACAAAGTTGGATCTCAGGAGCGCGTACAATCTGGTGCGCATTAGGGAGGGGATGAATGGAAAACAGCATTTAGCACCACCTCGGGTCATTACGAGTATCTCGTCATGCCATACGGGTTAATGAATGCTCCTTCAGTCTTCCAATCCTTTGTGGACGAGATTTTCCGGGACATGCATGGGCAGGGTGTGGTAGTGTACATCGACGACATCCTAGTGTACTCTTCTACACGAGCCGAGCATGTAGCCCTGGTGCGCCGAGTGTTGAGGAGGCTGTTGGAGCATGACTTATATGTCAAGGCAGAGAAATGCTTGTTTTTCCAGGAGTCCATCTCCTTTTTGGGTTATCGATTGTCTGCGTCTGGTGTGAAGGTAGAGGTTGACCGTGGGTCTGCCGTGCGTAATTGGCAAACTCCAACCACTGTAAAAGAGGTGCAGCAGTTTTGGGGTTTTGCTAACTACTACCGGAGGTTTATCCGGGGCTTTGGACAGGTGGCAGCTCCCATTACGTCCCTGCTGAAGGGGGGCCCGGTGCGTTTGCAGTGGTCAGCTGAAGCGGACAGGGCATTTGTTAAACTGAAGAACCTGTTCACTTCGGCTCCGGTGCTGGCGCATCCGGACACCGCTTTACCATTCCAAGTAGAGGTAGACGCGTCAGAGGCCGGTATTGGGGCAGTTCTGTCGCAACGGTCCGGCACGCCACCTAAACTCCGCCCCTGTGCGTTCTATTCTAAGAAGCTCAGCCCGGCGGAGCGTAATTATGACGTAGGGGACAGGGAGCTGTTAGCTGTGGTTCAGGCCCTAAAGGTGTGGAGGCATTGGCTTGAGGGGGCTCAACACCCTTTCCTCATTCTGACTGACCACCGTAACCTGGAGTACATCCGGGCAGCTAGGAGATTAAACCCTCGTCAGGCTAGGTGGAACATGTTCCTGACCCGGTTTGTTTTTAAGATCACTTACATCCCAGGGTCCCAGAACGGTAAGGCAGACGCCCTGTCCCGGCGGTATGACACAGAGGAGAGGTCCATTGAGCCTACTCCCATACTGCCGGAGTCTTGTCTGGTGGCTCCGGTGGTGTGGGAGGTAGATGCGGAGATCGAGCGGGCGTTACGTACTGACCCTACTCCCCCAGAGTGTCCTGTGGGGCGGACGTACGTTCCGCTCGAGGTTCGTGATCGCCTTATTTATTGGGCTCATACATCACCCTCCTCTGGACATCCAGGTATTGGCCGGACAGTGCACTGCCTTAGCGTGAAATACTGGTGGCCAACGTTAGCTAGGGATGTGAGGGTTTATGTCTCCTCCTGCTCGGTGTGCGCCCAGTGTAAGGCGCCTAGACACCTGCCCAGGGGAAAGTTACATCCCCTGCCCGTTCCACAACGACCATGGTCCCACCTCTAGGTGGATTTTGTGACCGACCTTCCCCCCTCCCAGGGGAATACCACCATTTTGTTCGTTGTGGATCGGTTTTCCAAGGCCTGTCGTCTCCTCCCAATGCCGGGTCTCCCTACTGCCCTACAGACTGCTGAGGCCCTATTTACCCACGTTTTCCGGCACTATGGGGTTCCCGAGGATATAGTGTCTGACCGAGGTCCCCAGTTCACCTCCAGAGTCTGGGGGGTGTTCATGGAACGCTTGGGGGTCTCGGTGAGCCTTACCTCGGGTTACCACCCAGAGAGCAATGGGCAGGTAGAACGAGTCAACCAGGATGTGGGTAGGTTTCTGAGGTCCTATTGCCAGGGCCGGCCGGAGGAGTGGTCAAGGTATATCCCCTGGGCAGAGATGGCACAGAACTCTCTCCGCCACTCCTCCACCAATCTAACCCCTTTCCAGTGTGTTAAGGTATCAGCCGGTTCTGGCACCATGGCACCAGAGCCAGATCGAGGCTCCTGCGGTGGATGAGTGGATTCGGCGCTCGGAGGAGACGTGGAACGCTGCACATGTCCATCTGCAGCGGGCCATCCGTCGACAGAAGGCGAGCGCCGATCGCCACCGCAGTGAGGGACTGGTGTACGCACCGGGAGATCGAGTCTGGCTCTCGACTCGAAACCTGCCCCTCCGCCTGCCCTGCCGGAAGCTGGGTCGGCGGTTTGTGGGGCCTTTTAAAGTCCTGAGGAGATTGAACGAGGTGTGTTACAGGTTACAACTGCCTATTGATTATAAGACTATTAACCCCTCGTTCCATGTGTCTCTTCTCAGGCCGGTGGTAGCTGGACAACTCCAGGAAGGTGAGATAGGAGAGACCCCTCCGCCCCCACTGGACATCGAGGGAGCTCCGGCGTACACGGTCAGGACCATCTTGGACTCGAGACGTCGGATGGGGGGTCTCCAGTATCTCGTGGAGTGGGAGGGGTACGGCCCGGAGGAACGGTGCTGGGTGCCTAGGAGGGATATCCTAGATCCATCCCTCCTGACTGAGTTCCACCGTGGTCATCCCATGCGCCCGGCTCCGCGTCCTCCTGGTCGTCCCTGATGCCGGGGTCGGCGCACGGCTGGAGCCGCGCGTCAAGGGGGGGGTACTGTCACGGATTCTGCCGAGGCTGCTCCTCCTCCTTGCTCGGGCAGGCTTCGGCGTTCGTCGTCCCCGGAGTACTAGCTACCACCGTTAGATGTTTCGATGTTTGATTGGTTTGGTCTGTCTGTTGCACCTGTGTCCGTTTGTGTCTGATTATGTGTCCTATAAGTTTCCTGCTTTGTGTTTGTGAGTTTGTGTGTTATTTTCCGCCTGTCCGTTGGTGTCACCTGTGCAGTACTCTGGACTTTGTTTATTGTGACGCACTGTGTTTGCGTTGTCGCTCGCCTCCTTGTTTTGAGGTCCTTTATTTTGTATTGTTTATACAGTTAGTAAAGTCTTGTTTGACTCAGCCTATGCGTCCTGCGTCTGACTCCTCAACCGCATCCACATCAACACTGACACTCGTTTGCTGATGTTTAAAAATTTGTGACATTGTTTTGAATTTTTTGCAGTCTGGGAAATTAAGCCAAGGAAATTAAGTTCCCCAAAGTGCTAAAACCTGGCTCTCATCTGAACATTGATATTGTCAAGTATGTTGTTGTAGATTTGCCCGCTCTCTGCTCTAATCGGCTGTTTACTACAAGTTTCGCTTTCTGCCAGGCCCAGTTCATTGCATTTCTGATCAAATCGCTCATAGAAAATATTCAAGTCTTGTCTCTGCCGTTCCATTGATTTCATTGTATCGCTGATACAGGTACGGCAGAAATCAATATCCATCACTTCATCTGCAGAAATAGAAAATTCCGTCATTGGCCATGAGCAAAAAACAAGCACGGTGGTGTTCTCTAAATGGGTTGCTAAGTGTTCATTTTTTTCATCAAAGGCATGTAATAGTTCCACATATACTGAACAACAATATAAACGGAACAGGCAACAAATTCAAAGATTTTACTGAGTTACAGTTCATATAAGGAATGCAGTCAATTTAAATACATTCATTAGGCCTTAGTCTATGGATTTCACATGACTGGGAATACAGATATGCATCTGTTGGTCACAGATACCTTAACAAAAGATGGGCCTCACAATGGGCCTCAGGATCTCGTCACGGTGTCTCTGTGCATTCAAATTGCCATCGATAAAATGCAATTATGTTCATTGTCCATAGCTTATGCCTACCCATACCATAACCCCACCTCCACCATGGGGCACTCTGTTCACAACGTTGATATCAGCAAACCGCTCGCCCACACAACGCCATACATGTTGTCTGCGGATGTGAGGCCGGTTGGACGTACTGCCAATTTCTCTAAACAACATTTCTCTATGGTAGAGAAATCAACATTCATTTTCACAGGGTGGGTACTTCTGACCTTATGTCGCTTACAGTTCAGCCCTTCACCCCCCTCAGAAGAACACACACACAGTCACATGTCCAGTGTGCAAGGGAGTCAGAGTCATTGGTCATAGTCTGGATGCCAGTCTGTTTAGCTACCATTACACTCCAAAGATGATCATATGACACTGATCAGAACGATAAAGGATTTGGAATGATAAAGGCTTTAAAGCTCAACAGACTGGTACTACTCAGACTACATTGGTCATTCAGGGCTCATAGAATTTCCTGGAGTTTCAGAGGGAAGAGATGTGTTGCAATGCTGTTCTCCACTTCTAAACACTTCTGAACCAGCTGCACTAAGGGTGCGATAATGTAAATCTCCACAATCCATCATGTAGGAAAGAAAAGCCCTGGCATTATTAAAGAATGGTTTGTTTAAACACTCCCAAAACTAACTAAATTGAAGGTAATTTGTCTATGTATGTGTGTGTGTGTGTGTGTGTGTGCGCATGTGTGACAATCCACTGACTGTCCCTGTGACTTAATAAATAGTAACTCAGTTTAATTACATTTACATTTACATCATTTAGCAGACGCTCTTATCCAGAGCGACTTACAAATTGGTGCATTCAACTTATGATAGCCAGTGGGACAACTACCTTTTTGAAAAAAAAATAAGGATTACTTTATACTATTCCAGGCAGTGGCGGCTCCTGAAAAAATTCTCAGGAGGGGCAATTTTTCTGATGATTTAGGTGACCTACACACATTTAAAAAAAGATATGTCCAGCAACAACATGAAGACAGGGGCAGCATATAAGTCAATACCAGAAGCATTTATTGACTGATCTGGGGAGATGGATTCCAGTTTCTGTGACAGATTATAAATAATCTCTGATGCCTTTGTTATATTAGCTTTTGGTTGAATGTACTGTCGTAGTAAATATATAATGTTATAGCTTGGTCTGACTAAAATCTTGTGCATGACCCATTTTGTGTTGGGCGTTTGTTTTCAATCAATGCTGTTCCTATCCTATAACAATGGACAAAAGAGTCCTATCTTGTCAGCCTTGTCAGCAGGTGGCCAAGGACAACACCCACGCCATAGGTCTCTCAGTTCTTCCAACTCACGAGTTCTTGCTCTGAGGACACACACACACACACACACACACACACACATCATCACTGATAACACACACACACACACACACACATCATCACTGTTAAACACACACACACACACACACAAAAATCCCCTCTCTTTAGGCTGAACATTTGAAGACAGAGAACCCGACTCAGAGCCAATGCAACAGTGGAGGGGACCTCGCCCAACTCATCAGGACCAATCAGAAGATCAGAACTACTAGATTCAACCTACATATTTATTGTATAAAATGTCTGCACACAATGTTTTCGGGGCTCTCTTCTCCCTAAGAGTTTGACGAACGAGTCCGTGCACGCGATTCCAGATATCTTTACCTCTGAATAAACTGCCTTTATTATACCATATCCACCCTGTCCAAAGTCTCTACTTGGTCTCAGTTCTCCAGTAAACTTGTGATTATCAACAGTACACAACGGTAACAAACAATTGGGGGAACTCACGGGGCAGATAGTAAGGTCGCAATGACACAGAAAGCAGTTCAATGTCGGGGTACAGAGTCGCTCTCTTACCAGGATCGTGGTCCGCTCTGACCAGGGTGAAGCCGGTTCCGCTGCCAGCAGCGTTTTCATTATTTAGTCCGTTCGTAGCGGGTATGTACACGATCAACAAGATCAGTCCAAAACCAACCACTGGAAATCCATGGTTGGCAGAATGTTTGTAAACTAAGTCTACAAATTAAAAACATAAAATAACGCCACACTACAGGTCGCAACAGAGACGCTGCTAGCCGCTATTGTCTTAGTTACGTTCATGGTTACGTCACGTATGACGAAAGCGCGTAAGTGCAAGCCCACAGACACCCATAGAGAATGTATTGAAAGCTTTGAAATTTGAAAAAAATAGATTTTACATGACAGGCTATGAGAGACTTCTGGGCGATTTTCAACCTGACTGAAATCGCCCCAAAAACGGGCGGGGCCATTTGAAGCACGACTTTAGCCTGATTTGACATTTAGTGGCTGGCAGATCAGACGTGAACACTGCTAAATACTGTTGCCGTGATATAATTGATTAGAAAAAAAATCCCTTCCTTTTCCCGTTTGGCAGTGCGTCGCCCATATCGCCCTATTGAACAAGCCGTCCCTGATTCCAGGTATTCCTTAAATAAATAATAAAGATAAATAAAGAATAATGAAGGGAAGAGTATTGCCACTTTTAATTATTTGTCTTTGTTACTTTAGCAGATGTGATTCCTAATAAGGAATTTCCTATAGGGCTAACAATTAAGACGTTGGGTTCTTCTGTGGGAGACCTTGGTTCAAATCCCGCCTGTGACATCCCTGTGACTCAAACAATATCTATGAATAACACTGGTATTTCTTCTTATTTCCAACGACAAAAACCACCCACTACTGGAAGCATTACTAAACCACCCACTACTATCAAATATGGTTGAGGCGCTTGTACTTGTTGGCTTAACAAAGTCCTCAGAGTTGCCAAACTGATAGGAGTGTTATGTTAGGGAAGTGTGTGTGCGTTTGCGTGTGTGTGTCTGTGTGCATGGAAACACACTTGTTCCCTGACACTTGTAGAATCTATGCCAAGGTGCTTTGAAGACACTTTATGACACATTATGTTGGTGTTTCTTTGATTTTGGCAGTTACCTGTATCTATCTGTAGGAAATTCCTCACATTTGCCCTTTATCACTTTTTAAATTCAACCTCCTCTTTGTATTTTAATGGACACACCATCACGATAGCTCCAACTCTAACCAGCAATAGTTAACAGAAATACAGTCCTTTATTCAAGCCAAATTCTGAACAGTTTTTAAACTGTCTATCCAGCTTTACCGCAACTCTGTATCCACTTCAGTAGCTTTCCATGATTGGTCTCCTGTCCTGGACAAGACTGAAGGACCATTTATCTGAGTCCAGTTGATGTGCCATTTGGTAACGCTTACTTTTAACGGGTTCTTGTTACAGTGTAATAACATGTGTAATTACACTGTAACAAGTATTGTAGTTAACTGTAACAACTCATAGTTACAGTGTAATAACATGTGCAATTACACTGTAACAAGTATTGTAGTTAACTGTAACAACTCATAGTTACAGCGTAATAACATGTGTAATTACACTGTAACAAGTATTTTAGATAACTGTAACAACTCATCGTTACAGTGTAATAACATGTGTAATTACACTGTAACAAGTATTGTATTTTTTTATTTTTTTTTTCATACTGGCCCCCTGTGGGAATCGAACCCACAACCCTGGCGTTGCAAACGCCATGCCCTACCAACTGAGCTACATCCCTGCCGGCCATTCCCTCCCCTACCCTGGACGACGCTGGGCCAATTGTGCGCCGCCCCATGGCGGCTTCATACAATTAATTAATTGAAAACTGTGACAAAGGTTGGGATCCTTTGTGGATGTGCTGGGTGTCTGATAGATTATAGCCTATGCTCAATAGGCTCTAATTACTTACCCATGAATGTGCATTGTAAAAAATATACTGTATCTCCAGTCAATGTTGTTGCCCCCAAAATAAAGCATACCATATGGGTTAAATTAGTTGAGCTTACGAAAACATATCTAATATGAGTGTCATCCCAGGGGTGGCAGGTAGCTTAGTGGTTAAGAGCGTTGTGCCAGTAACTGAAAGGTCGCTGGTTCTAATCCCCGAGCCGACTAGGTGAAAAATCTGTCGACGTGCCCTTGAGCAAGGCACTTAACCCTAATTGCTCATGTAAGTCGCTCTGGATAAGAGCGTCTGCTAAATGACTAAAATGTAAAAAATGTAAATGTAATCCCAGATGAGGAATAAGACATTATTTCAAAGCATAGTACATGTAATGTTTGCCTAAGTACAATGTAGTTACTAGTTGTTACACAGGATTTAGCTAGTTAAAATGAAGTGTATCTTGCGGGGTACTTATTTGTAATGAATGTGTACTTATACAGTACATTACCCATCCTGACAACCTTGCCCTCATTTTTAACATTTCTGGAAGCAGTGGCAGTGTGTGGGTAAAATCACAGGGGAAGCCAAGCCAGGTAAAATAAAAAGACATATTACAACCTGTGTTGTGATAATTGCGTTGTTTGCTCTGTAACCTGTTAGTTCATATGCCTTAACACTGTGATGTAAAGGCCAAAGGCCGAGACAATAGGAAGACACAGTGGCAGAATAAATTCATCCACACCTTTGTTTGATCACAAAACCGGAGAGCAACATCTGTCTGGTGAAGTCCACAAAACATATTGCATTCAACAAACAGTTACATGACCTACAGCATGGTCAAGCAAGTTAATGTTTCCGACATTTTTGGACTTCTAAACAACTATTGATTAGAACCACGGAGAGTTACCGCAAGTCGCAAAGAAAACAGCTGCTGCCTCCACTATTCCAGCAACATTTCAACATAATCTAATCACCTATGCTTAGTCTAATACAGTGATAACTAAAAGATACCAAAAACTATTTAGTCCAATGAACGTCAGCTAAATATGATGTGGCTGTCCATGGCACTGATTTGTGTGTGTGTGTGTGTGTGTGTGTGTGTGTGTGTGTGCAAATAGAAAGGACATGTTGACTCACCCTATTTCTAGAGAAACACCAATGTCATCCTCCTCATTCATGTTGCCTAAACGGTCTATGCCTCTAATTACTAGTTGTTACACAGGTTTTAGCTAGTTAAAATGAAGTGTATCTTGAGGAGTACTTAATTGTAATGAATGTGTACTTATAAAGTACATTACCCATCCTGACAACCAGGCCCTCAATTTAAAGCTTCTGGAATCAAGATCCAAGTGGGAGAATAAACACATTAGTACAGCACAGAGTACATGTTATACCTGCATAAGTACAATGTAATTGCTAGGTGTTACACAGGATTTAGCTAGTTAAAATGAAGTGTATCTTGAGGGGTACAGGAGAGAGATTTGCACAGTTATCAAATCGTTATGCCAGGGTAAACCTACAAGAAACACAGACCTATGAAGTAGTTCTGAAATCACAGATGGAAATAGGAATGATAAAAAAGCGATTGTAACCATTTCCGGGTTTTATGAATCATACTGTGGTACTCAATTGTTGTCACATGAAGTCAGTGGCAACACAAGGGGACACGTTCAAGGTTGTTTTTATTTTGAGTGTGTTGCGCATATGGGAAGATATTTTTCCTTGACATGATGCCTTCATTCCTGAGATAAATACATAATTGCACCAACGCATCCTATCCACAAGTGAGAATGTTCTTCAACAGTGAAACCCTTGCAAGATTATGTGATGAAAAAGAGTTTGGCTTATGACCATTTAAGTACAGTATAAACCATTATTCAACAAAGCTTACAATTTGGCAAGCACAAATTACAATTTCCCAATTTTAACCATAACTGTTTATTAATGTGTCTAAAATGTTTAATTGATGGTTAAAGTAAGTGACCCATTGTCAAACACACCGTTCAATTACTTAATTTTTTATTTTAAATGATGTTAACCGTTGGTGAACCTGTTTTTGCCACTGCGCTCTTAAGCTTCAATTAATTTGAAACAAAAGCTTGACCTGGGCCTGGGCATCAGACTCTAGAGCTCTTTACTGCAGAGCTGTGTCAATGAGTGCATCTTCAAGTAAAACATTTTTTGGTATCTGTACTTTGCTTTCCTATGTATATTTTTGACAACTTTTACTTTAACCCCACCACAGTTCTAAAGAAAATAATTTACTTTTTATTCCATACATTTTCCAAAACCAAAAATACTCATTACATTTCGACTGCTTAGCAGGACAGGAAAGTGGTCCAATTCACACACTTATCAAGAGAACATCCCTGATCATCCCTACTGCCTCTGATCTGGTGGACTCACTAAACACAGTAGCTTCGTTTGTAAATTATGTAAATTATGGAATTGTACATTTTGGAATGGACTCTATCCACATGTGTATTTATCCTACTGTTTTTGCCAAACAAATGTCAATGTTTTTTGTCTTAGTGTTGGAGTGTGCAAAACTAACAAAACAAGACAATCGTGCTGTCTGATTTGGTTAATAAGGAATGTGAAATATTTTACTTTTGATACTTACGTACAGTATATTTAAAACCAAAGACTTTTAGACTTTTACTCATGGAGTATTTTACTGGGTGACATTCACTTTTACTTCAGTCATTTTTTACTAAGGTATCTTTACTTTTACTCAAGTATGACAATTGGGTACTTTATCCACCACTGGCTATCATATAAACATATGAAATACCTATGAAAATAAATAATAATATAATAATAATATGCCATTTAGCAGACGCTTTTATCCAAAGCGACTTACAGTCATGCGTGCATACATTTTTTGTGTATGGGTGGTCCCAGGGATCGAACCCACTACCTTGGCGTTACAAGCGCCGTGCTCTACCAGCTGAGCTACAGAGGACCAATAAATACATCAAATACATGTTTTATATCAACAATACTATTATATTATTCATATACTGTATATATAAACATTAATAAAATATATATAAAAGGATGGCTCTCTTAGTAGGGCAATGACCCCATAACTGTCCTGACACATTGATTTAACCTTTTACTGCAGTGGGCTAAATCAGGGTCACACAGAGTGATTCTTGGTAGTCTTAAACAAATCCACATTTGAAGCAAAAGTATACACCTCACACACATGGTAATGGCCTTAAAAAAAGAAGACACGTGTACCATGTCAGATATAGAGTTGAAATGTATTGCATTTTGAGTTTGCATCCAAATATTTCACTTTATATACACCACAGAATACTGAAATATAACAAAACAGTTTGACATAGAAACACCAGATTTTTGGCAACAAAAAAAGATATACCTTTATAAATTATGAAATTATGAAACATATTAATAATATTCCACCCATGATGCCAGTAGGTCATTTGACTCTAGGAAAGGGATCTATGTGTCTTTGGACCAGAGGGAACAGTGCCCCCTGCTGGCACTCCAACACCACTTGTTCTGGTTATGGTGTCCCATACAAGGGGCCAACCCTGCTTCAGAGGCAAGCCTGCAGAGGGGTTGCAGGGTGGCACAGCTTCCAGCTTCCAGCACCAGACAAAGACTGATCAAGTGCTAGTGGTGGTAGGTGGGGAGAGAGTCTCAATGGAACGTTGATTCTGACGCTGTTGGTTTCTGTAGGAGAGAAGAAGGTGTGCTGATTAACCCTCTGACATACTGGCAGAACAGATACTGTACTCTGTCAAGCTTCAAACCATTCTTAATTCAGGGAAAATATATGGCCCATGTTCTATAAGCCAAGGGCACACAGAGAGACAGTAAATATATATATATATATATATATATATATATATATATATATATATATATATATATATATATATATATATATATATATATATATTTATTTATATATATATAACTGTATAACTTAGATTTGTGTGGGTAAATGTTGTGAAATTGTTAGATATTACTTGTTAGATATTACTGCACTGTCGGAGCTAGAAGCACAAGCCCGCAATAACATCTGCTAAACACGTGTATGTGACCAATAAAATGTGATTTGATTTGATATGTATATACACTGTAGGCACTGAGTGTTCAAAACATTAGGAACACCTTCCTAATATTGAGTTGCATCCCCCGCTCCCCCTTTTGTCCTCAGAACAGCCTCAATTCATCGGGGCATGGACTCTGCGAGGTGTCGAAGGCGTTTCACAGTGATCTGGCCAATGTCCAATGCTTCCCACAGTTGTGTCAAGTTGGCTGGCTGTCCTTTGGGTGGTGGACCATTCTTGATAAACACGGTAAACTGTTGAGCGTGAAAAACCCAGCAGCGTTGCAAATATTGACACTAACCGGTGCGCCTGCCACCTACTACCATACACCGTTCAAAGGCACTTATGTATTTTGTCTTGCCCATTCACCCTCTGAATGGCACACATACACAATCCATGTCTCAATTGTCAAAAAGGCTTAAAAGTTAACCTGTCTCCTCCCCTTCATCTACATTGGTTGAAATTGATTTAACAAAAGGGAGAGGAAAGGGAAAGGGGGATATCTAGTCAGTTGTACAACTGAATGCATTCAACTGAAATGTGTCTTCCGCATTTAACCCAACCTCTCTGAATCAGAGAGGTGTGGAGGGCTGCCTTAATCGACATCCACGTCATCGGCGCCCAGGGAACAGTGGGCTAACTGCCTT